>NC_080066.1:171466939-171781939 GCF_949987535.1 Balaenoptera acutorostrata
GGACGCCTTGGATGTGCAATTCTGCCACCCAATTCTTGTTTGAACTTTCTAGTCTGCTCTTCATCAAGCTTGTCCTCCTTGTTTTCATCCTGTTTGGGAATGGGCGTCTCCCTGATCAGGGAAGAAGGTCCTTCACCGGCATCATCATCAGCATCATCACAGGAGGGCAGCACCTGGTTTGAGACTGTAGCTCCAATCTTGGCTCTTGCCTGGCTGCGTGGTGCTCTAGCCTTCGCTCCAGCCTCCCTGGGCAGTGCTTCCAATCTCAACAGGCAAAGCTCCAGACTCAGTTCCAGCCCTGCCTGGTGATCCTGTCTCAACGCCAGCCTCATTACTGGTCTCCCCAAGTGGTGCTCCTGTGTTACTTAGAGCTGGGATAGGCTTCTTCTTCACCTGCCACTGCAGCACCGCATGAATCATTGGAATGGCAAAGGCAAGAGTTTTCCCACTTCCTTAGAAGCAGAACAAAAAACAAACAAAAACAGTGTCAATCAACAGATGTACATACTTTTGCCTGAGGTTCTATCCTTTACACGGAATGAGGGACCCTGACATAGCCAAGTGCCACCCTGACCAATCCAAAGCTCCTTCTACCCTACACAGGTACAGCACCCCTACAGCTCTGCAACCAGAGGGCACCTGTAATTAGGAGTCTGAGGAAAAGTCTGACAGACTGGCATTGCGGGCTGAGGTCACCAATAAACTACAGACAAATGTCCAAACAATGAAACCCTAAAGAGATGGGCAAGTTGTGTGTGTGTGTGTGTGTGTGTGTGTGTCTGTTGCTGTTGTGAAGGAACACAAAATTGAAGGGTAAGGAATGAACATCTGTACAATACTTTCCCAAAACCTTTCTCTGGTGGGGAAGGAGGGAGTAAAAGAAAATTTTCTTAGTTTTCGAGAAAACTTTAAAACTTCTGTCTATGCTTGAACATTTTCAAACTAGCCTTTGAACGTATATGGAGCCCAAGTATTCACACCATCTGTGTGGACAAAAACAAACAAAACAAAACACTTCAAGCTGAGAATTTAAAGTGGTTCCAAAATTAAAATGCCTCAAGCAGAAGCAAATAAGTGATCTCTTTATGAAGAAACTTTTATCACAGAACTCAAAGAACTCTCAGAGGTAATTTTCAGAGGAAAATGAGCATCTCTCAGGAACGAGGTACTATAAGCAAGAACTATAACAACAACAAAAAAGAAAGCAAAAACAAACTCATAAAACTTCAGATAAGAAAAACAGCACTTTTCATCAGAAACAACAAATGCTACAAAACAGTGCAATGACATCTTTATCTGAAGACCTGGGGAAAAAAATCTGACAATCTACAACTCTACACTTAGCAAGAATCTCTTTCAAAACAAAATGCAAACTGAAGACTTTTGTAGGTATACAAAAGCTGAAAGAATTTATCATCAGCAGACCTAGTATACAAGAAATATTAAAGAAAGTCTTTCATGTAAAACAAAAGATGATATTCGCTGAAAATCTGGATCAACACGAAGGAATGAAGAGCACCAGAAACGGTGACATGGATAAATATTAAAAATGTCTTTTTCTTATTAAAACTTCTTTAAAAAATAATGGATTATTTAAAGCAAAAATAATAAAAATGTGTTTGGGGATTTCTAACACATAAAGTATAAAACAAAAAGCACAAAGCAAAGAAAAAATGGAATTATACTCTTGTTAACGTTCTTGTACTACATGTAAAGTAGTATATTATCACTTGAAGGCAGAGTATGATATACTAAAGACATCATCTGCGAACCCAAAAGCAACCTCCAAAAGGACATAACAAAGAGTTATAGCTAATAAGACAATAAAAAGATAAAATGGTATCACAAATATTCAATCCAAAAGAAGGTAGAAGAGTAACAAAGGAATAAACAATAGTTGGGAAAAATAGAAAACAAATAGCAAAACAGATTAAAACCCAACCATTATCAATAATCACATGAAATGTAAACGACCTCAACACAATTAAAAGACAGATAGTTGGATTAAACAGCAAGACCCAATTGTATGCTGCCTATAAGAAACTCGCTTTGAATAGAAAGATATAAATAGGACAAAAGTACAAGTATGGAAAAAGACACACCATGCTAACATTCATCAAAATAAAGCTGGAAAAGCTACATTAATAACCTGACAAAGGAGATTTTAGAACACAGAATACTTCAGGGAAAAAGAGGGCCTTTTCATAATGAAAAAACTGAATTCATTTAGAGGATACAATAGTCCTAAACATTTATGCATCTAATAACAGGGTTTCAACATTCACAAAACAAAAACTAACTGAACTGCAAGTAGTAAACTATCACTCAAGAAAAAATAAAAATATTTCTAATATGGTAAAGTAATTAAGTTCATAATTAAAAACCATCCTATACAGAAAAGTGCAAGCACAGATGAATTCTACCAAATATTTAAGGAAGGAAAATGCCAATTCTATACACACTCTTTCAGAAAATTGAAGGGAATACTTCAACTCACTCTGAGGCCTGCATTACTCTGATTCCAAAATCAGTCAAAGACATTACAAGAAGACAAAACTACAAACCAATATCCTATTAACAGAAATTCAAAAACCATTAACAAAATTTTAGCAAATCAAATCCAACAATGTACAAATAATACACTGCGACTAAGTTCAGTTTATCATCATTATCAACAAACTGAAAATAAAAAAAACATATATCTCAATATACGCAGAAAAGGCGTTTAAAAGAACACAGTAACCATTCCTGATAAAAATCTTTCTGCAAACTAGAAACAGAAGAGAATTTTCTCAACCTGACAGAGGACAAATAGGAAAAAACCTACTGCTAACATCACACTTAATGATGAAACACTGAATATCTTTCCCCAAAGATCAGGAACGAAGCAATGATGCCCACTATAGCACTTCAATTCCAGTTGTACTGGAGTTTTAGCCGGTGCAACACATAAGACAAAAATAAACAAAAGGCACCCAGACTGGATGAATAATCATCTTTGAAGAAAATCCTATATAATCTTCAAGAAACCAGTTGATGGTACCAAGTTGCAGGATACAAGATCAATATACAAAAATGCAGATTTCTATTTATTAGCATCAGAAATAGGAAATCTTAAATTACCATTTACAAAAGCATCGAAAATATGACGTACTTAAGGATAAATCTAATAGATGTGCATACACTGAAAACTACAAAGCGCTGCTAAGAAAAACTGAAGACCTAAAAAAAATGGAGAGCTATACCACATTCATGGACTGGAAGATTCTATATTGTCCAGATGTCATGTCCTCAGTTGGCTCTATAACCAATGCAATCCCAATCCGAATACCAGCTGACTTTTTTGTAGAAATTGAAAAACTGACTTTAAAATTCACCTTGAAACGCCAAGGGCCTAGAATAGCCAAAATAACTTTTAAAAAGAACAAAACTGGAGGACTTATGCTACCTGATTTTAAGACTTATTCTAAAGCTGCTGTATCCAACATAGTGACGTATTGGGAAAACAGTAAAGATAGACAAATAGATCAATGGCAAAGAAAAGACTCCAGAAATCGACCCACACCTATATGGTCACTGATTTTCAAAAAAGATGCAAAGGCAATTCAGTGGAGAAAGAGTAGTTTTTCAACAAACGGTGCTGGAATAATTAGGTAGCCACATGCAAAACAAAACCAAACCTTTGATCTGTATTTCTCCCCATAAAAGTTAACACAGGAAGGATCAGACTGAAACACAGAACCTAAAACTAGTAACACTTCTACAAGAAAATATAGGAGAAAATCTTTGTGATCTTGTGTTAGGCAAAGGATTCTTAGGTAAGCACATCTGTAAAAGAAAAAGTGATCACTTAAACTTCATCAAAATAAGTAACTCTTGCTCTTCGAAAGACACTGCAAGGAGAATGAAGAAATAAGCCACAGACTGGGAGAAAAAAAAGCACATCACATATCTGATAAAGGAGGTGTATCTAGAATATATTATGAATTCAATAATAGGAAAACCACAACCCAATTAAAACATGGGCAAAAGAACTAAACAGACACCACCAAAGAAGATAATATGGATACAATTAGGCACTGGAAAAGACGCTGCTCAACGAGTCACTAGGGAAATACCAATGAAAGCCACCAGGAAATATCACTAAAATTTTTAAAGTCTAAATCAAATTAAAGACTGACCACACCAAGTACTGGCAAGGACATGGACCAATCTGAACTCTCATAACCTGGTGATTATGTAAAATGGTACAATCACTTTGGAAAACTCCTAAAAAGTTACATTTACCATAAGACCTAGCCATTCCACACCTAGGTATTTACCCAACAGAAATCAAAGCATATATCCATACAAAGACTGATACACCAATATTTATGATAGTTTTACTTGTAAATGCCAAAAACTAGGAAGAACAGAACTATATCCATCAATAGATAAACAAACTGTACTCTATCCATACAGTGGAATACTACTCATCCATAAAAAGAAACGAACCATTGGTATTTGCAGTAACATGGCTGAACCTCAAAGTATGCTGAGTTAAAGAGCAGACACTCTCCCTCCCCAAAATACATATTGTATGATTCCATTTTAAAATTCTGGAAAATGCAAACTAATTGATAGCGATAGAAAGACTATCAGAGGTTACCTGGGGATGAACAAGGAGGGGAGCCTAGGTAGGGAAGGAGGGATTATTAAGGGGCCCAAACATCTTTTGGGGGTGATGGATATATTCATTATCTGCATTGGCAGCAGTTTGCCCACAGCCCCAAAAGTCTTTGAGACTAGGACCTGTGGATTCACAGCATTCCATAGAAATAGCCTGATAGGAGCTGTGGTATAAATCCAAATGTCAATCTCTAGCCACAGTGGCTCACATCTCTCCTCTGCCTTCCGGAAACAGACTTCCAGGCCTCTCTGCACATACCAAAGTAGTGTAGCCGAATGCTTAACAGCACATAGACCTAGTCTAGAACTATTCAAGCACTACCGCTTTTCAGTGGGGCAGTTTTAGGGACACTGTCTACCCTCTATGAGGCCGAGTTTCCTCTTCAGTAAGATGGGAATAATAACGGAACCTACCTCAGGGTAGTTTTGAGAAACTGAGTTCATGCAGGTAACACAGGGCGTGACGTATTTTAAATGTTAAATAAATGTTCTAAGCTATTACTGTTACCTCCATCCCCCTTTCCTGGCTTTTTCTCCCTCTTCCATTTTTATGACTCTTATACAGGACCTCACCTCAAGTTTCCTGACCACACTTCCAGAAATCCAAGGCACAGAGTGTCTAGATCAGGGGTCCCCAACCCCCAGGCCATGGACCGGTAGCGGTCTGTGGCCTGTTAGGAACCAGGCCGCACAGCAGGAGGTGAGCGGCCGGCGAGTTAGCGAAGCTTCATCTGTATTTACAGCCGCTCCCCATTGCTCAAATTACTCCCTGAGCTCGGCCTCCCGTCAACATTATGGTGAACTGTATGATTATTTCGTTATATATTACAATGTAACTAACAGTAATAGAAATAAAGTGCACAATAAATGTAATGCACTTGAACCATCCTGAAACCACCACCCATCCCCTTCCGTGGAAAAACTGTCTTCCACAAAACCGGTCCCTGGTGCCAAAAAGGTTGGGGACCGCTGGTCTACATGGTCTAGCTCTGAAATGGAGCAGGACCCTATGGTCCTCACCTCCCATGTCCTCTGCCTGCCTTTGTCTGTGGAAAAACTTCAGCCAAAGAATAAGTTTAATCAAAGAAGTGAGAAAATGCAGAAGCAAAGGAAAGCAGTCCAACAAGACCAAATCATAAAAGTTTAGTCAATAAGCATAGCTAAGGACCTTTAGTTCCTTCTCAAGGGCTATAGATAATATTCTGAGCCATATCCTGTGAGCTGTCTTGTAGATACCTTCTGTGTATCTACAGATAAAACGCCCACCAGGTGGAAAAAGTTAACTACATGATGACCAGACTGTAGCCATGACATAACCTGCCATTCCGAGAACTGGCCTCAAGAAAATGGAAACAAACCGACCCTGGAACTGAAGATTGACTGTACTTAAAACAATGAAGACGATGCTGGTCAGACCACCAATGACCAATTTCAAGATGACTGTCAACAGCTGACTCTGCTGTTTCTGCATGCGGCCCCCTCCCCTCCATCTATAACAGCTCTTGTCCACTGGATGGGGGCGGGGGGTCGGCCTTCAGACAGGAGCACCCCCCACCCTGCCCCCCCACCGCCCCCGTTGCCGGCATCCAAAATAAAGCTAACTTTCCTTTCCACCAAGCTGGCCTCTTTATTGGCTTTTGAGCGGCGAGCAGCTGGACCCACTTTTGGTTACAGTTCTATGCCATACAATATAGTAGCCACTAGCCACACACAGCTGTCACATTCTTAAAAGGTGGTTACTCTAAACTGAGATGGGCGGCAAGTTGAAAATACACATCAGAGTCTGAAAACAGTATAAAAATAAGAATGTAAAATATCTCAATAATTTTACATTCATTGCGTACTGAAATATGCTATGTAGTTGGTTAAATATATTGTTAAAATTAATTTTCACTTTCTAAAAACCTTTTTTAATATGGCTCCTAGGAAATTTTAAGTTACATATGTGGCTCACATTACATATATATTTCTATTGGTTATTGCTGGTCAAGTTAGACTAATAGCTCCAGGCTTGTATTGCTCTTTCCCCCATCAGTAGTTGAGTCTCCCCAGGGTGAGTCAACCTGTCCTGGCTTCACAAAGTCTTAGATGGCCCAAGGAATGAGGGATCTTCAAACAATGCCTAGTCCCAACAGTCACCTCCTGCCCAAATCTGCCTACCAAATCCACCCAAAGGTTATCACAAACGCAAATCCTTCCAATGCCAATAAACCCACCAACTCCCAACGCAGCCCTTTTTATCTTTGGACAACTCTTGTGAATGAGACACTTCTTCCTTATACTAATGAAGATCTACCTCTCCAGAGGGCTGATCTTAGCCCTACTTTACCTCTGAGCCATTCAGAAAAGGCTCAAGACCTGGAAAAAAACTACCATTTACAGATCACTTACAATGCACTGTGTAAATTTTAGTTTACTATTGTTTTTTGTTACTCGTTTGCTATTGTGTAAATGTATAAATTTAGTAGGCACTTACATTTAACCCACATAGCAAAAGAAGCAGGTACTGTAGTTGTCCATCTCCATTTTATAATAGGGTCTACAGGGCGCAGAGAAATAAAGTGACCTGCCTAGGGCACCAATCAGGAAGTGGCCTCTTTCAACCCAGAGCTAGCCGACCTCTGAAAACCTTCACTCAACAGTGCTTTTGTGGTCATGCCCCCAACATTCCCGTCTCCCAGCCAACCAGCCTGTTAGCAGCCACAAGCTCAATCCAGAAGCAATCTTGCCCTGGCCAGATAAGGATGCCCTTACCTGTCTCAGCAGCCCCAAGGATGTCCAGTTTGTCACGAATGGCAGGTGCCAAGGTCAGAGCTTGGACTGGTGTGGGCGCAGAGAAGCCTAGGAAGCTGAGCGCTCGGAGAACTGGCTTGGGTACAAACAGATCCTTCCAAGCTGATACATCTGCCTTGCGATCACGCATTTCAGGCATCCACGTCTTTGCTCTTTTGGGCACCTTTGGAGTAGTACCCTGGGGAGGCTCTGATTTTTTTTTCCCTTTCTTGTTCTTCTTTTTTGGAACCGTCTGGGCCGGGCTTTCTGATGCCATCTCCCCTACCTCTGGATCAGGACAAACTGTGCCATCTCCCTGGGGCCCTGGCTCAGTATCTTTGCCCTCAAACACTTTCTGGGCACTGCTTCCTTCAGTTTCCACAGCTCTACTCTTCTTCAACTTCATCTTCTTCTTTGAGGAGGTAGACTCTCCTTCCTCCTCTCCTTCTGAAACAGCTTGTGACTTTCTCTTCTTGGGCTCCTCCTTTGAGAAGAGACTGGAGGAACCCTCCCCAGAGGAGACCAACTGATAATCCGTCAGTTCCTCAAAGCACACCAAGTCATCCATCTGTCCGTTTGCAAACATATTTGGGTCAATCTTCACCTGCTTCCATTTTCCCACAACTCTGATGCCCTTCCTCTGAATTCTGCCATAGTTTGGTGGCTCTGGCCTCGATTTTTTCTCTTTCAGCTTCATGGTTGCTGAAAAGGAGAGAAATGTTCCATTAGATTGGCAACTGAGAAGCACAGGGTTCTGAGGCAACAGATAGTTTCTAAGCAGCCTACAGAGTATCACGCCCTGCAAAGAAGTGAAGACACAAAGATGGCTCTAACGCTGATGCTGCCAGCTAGAGAAGATCAAAGAAGGAAAGAAATGTACCCGCAGAGCGGGCAGCTTGGCCTGCAACAGAGGGGACACAGGAGGTGTGGCAAAGACACATGAGCGAGATCTGGTGTGCATTCCAGATGCAATGACGACCGCTCGTGTGCCCTTGGCAGCTCCTGCTTAATCCTCTCTGAACCTCAGCGTTCTCATATTTTTAAAAGGGGGGAGGGGTTTACTAGCTAGGTCACAAAATGTTCTCTGCAATAAATAACATTCTCTAAAGCATGGTGGGTGAAGCCTGCCACTCCCAAGCCACTCTGAAGGTTGAATAAGAATCTGAGGGGGTCGCTGGAGGGTGGGTGAGGGGGACAGCTTTATTAAGAGTGCACAGAGCCTTCTTCCTTCTCAAGCCTTGCCCCAAGAGGGCAGATGCCTTTGCCACCACTCTGACCTTTGCCAGATGGCTTAAAACCCAACCAGCTTTTTCATTACCTTTTAAGTGATTTAAAAACAAGTGATCTATGCACAAGTCGTCAGACTGGAACTCGAGCCACGTTCTCCCTTTTCAGAAAGGCCGAGAAAAATAGATCCTGTGGAAAGACAAAGGGAAACCTTGGTTCAAATCTGGACCCGTCACTGGCCAGCTCTGGGTCTGGGGTGCACGTATTAATCACTGTGAGCCTCGTTCCTCGTCTGGAAAATGGGGATGATGAGGGTGTGTGTCTCCTTGGATCGTCACGCGAAGACAAAAAGGTGACGCACGCCCAGAACCGCTCAGCATGGCGCCCCGCCGGCAAAGCAACCCAGAGCGCAACGAAGGTTCACCCCCATCATGGGCTACGCCGCGATCACAAGCAACCCGGATCAACGATGGGGCGAAGGGAGGAGGCACATGGGGGCGAGGACGCGGACTGCGACCGAGAGAGCAAGCGGGGTGGGGGTGGGGGTGGGGTCCCTCCTCCTGGCGCCCGGCCAGGAGCCCGGCGCTGGCGCCTCGCGTCAGGCACGAACCGGCTCACGAAGCAGAGAAACCGAGGGGCCCCCGGCGCAGGGTCGACCAGGCCGCTTGACGAGGCCGGCGGCCGCCCTCTCTGGTCCCGAGAACACAACGGCCTGGAGAGCCCCGCGCTGGGAGGCCGCCTCCAGCTGCTCTCGGGTGCCGGCTCCGGCCCCGGCCCCACTACGGCTCCGGCCTCGGTACTCACCGTAGAGGGACGCCGACCAACCACCTCACACACTGCTGCACCAGCCCTCCTCGGCCGAGTCCACCGCAGTTCCGGGGAGGGGCTTGCGCTCACGCATGCCTTTGCGTTGGGAAGGAAGTCCCGCCCCCATTCTAGACCCCGCCCTTAATTCGCTGCGCGGGGCGGCTTTCGCAGTCCGGGTACCGAGAGCGCGGACGGTGGGTGCAATGGGTTGCGCGGGTAGGTCCTCCTCTCGGGCTTAGGGAGCGGGAGCAACAGGTGGAGCCCGCCGTACCTCCTCTGAAGGGGCTCTGTTCTAGCTCATGTATGGGAACGTAAGTTCTTGTATTCTTGCTTTGGTTTTAGCGCAGGGGCTGTTTACGTACTAGCTGTGTGCCTGAAGCCTCGCAAACGTTTTAGCATTTAATTTACAACTCAACCAGCCTGTATTGGAGGTGTTGTTTTCCGCAGGTTTTCATGCCTCGCCTGTTGCTCACTGATGGTTGGGGAAGGTCTGGCTGCCTCCAATAATCAAGCTAAACTGGGTCCTTTGTTATATGCAGAGAAATCAGCTTCACGGTAGTTAATCTTTTTTTCGATGTGGGGACCACCAGACCATCTGGGAAACCTTTCCCACGCACTGTCTCTATGTCCGGTGACTTTGGGAAGTCCTAAAGGACAACGGGGAAATTCACTAAGCTTAGGTCGAGTGAGCCTCCCCACCACCCCGGAGCCAGCATGGGACACAGCTGAACTCATTTCTTGGAGGAACTTGCCAGTGTGTCCCCAAGAGCCTGGGTGGCATAGTCTGTGCCCAACTGGTGCCTGAAGCCTACGGGGACTGCACTTCCTGTGCTCCGGACTTCCTCATAGGTACTTTTCCATCTGGCTGTTCATTTGTATCCTTTAATATCCTTTGTAATAAATCAGTAATGGTGAGTAAAGTGCTTTCGTGAGATCTGTGAGCCTTTTGGCAAATTATCAAACCCAAGGAAGAGGTCATGTTACGGAAGGCTAGTCTGTGTGCCTGACAAACAGTGAGGCCAAACAATACCAAAACGTCAGTTCGGAGCAGAGAAAGGTATGTTGCAGGGCCCTTCAAGGAGACGGGTGGCTCATGCCTTAAAAACCCAGAACTCCCCAAGCTTTCAGCAAAGCCCTTTTATAGGAAAGGTGAGGGAGGGGCGTGGTGAGTGGTTGCAGACTTCCTGGTGTCACATCCCTTGTTCTTGAGGTCAGGTCACGGTCGGGTCACCATGTTCCTGTTAGCCTCCACCAAACAAATGTTATTCTCTGTTCTGACAAGGAAGGGCAAGGTCCCAGGGCACAACTTTCACCCTTCGAGGTCCAGGCACTGCCTAAGAGGAGGGGTTCCCTGTGCAGACAGGTTACCCTGCCCGGGAGCCTTAGTCCAGCAGCCGGTCTGGGTCCTCCCGCCAGTGCCCAGGCCCCGCTAAGGAGGCAGATCTCAGCTGCTGGCGCCCGCAGGGCCAGGTCCCCAAACGCTGCCCAGCTGTCATCACTGAGGGACCCAGGCTCCCAGAACCCCAAGGGCCCTCAGGCTCCTCAGGCCGCCCAGACAGAGGCCAGTCCCATGGTCGGTGACCCATGGAGACCGCTGCACGACCAAAACAACCCAAAAAACCTGTTCTGCTTAAGTTACCTAGAGTGACTTCCGTTATCTGCAGCCAAACCCTGACTAATAGATGCATTGAACACATACACACACACACACACACACGCACGCACGCACAAAGTTATCTCTTAAAAATGATTTTTAGTATTAGCAAGATTGAACACGTTTTCAAATATTTATCGGCCATGTATAATTCTCTTTTTAGGAACCACGTCTTATAATCTGAGTTCCTGTTTAAAGACAGTTCTTTTGAAAAACTGTTTCATAAGAACTCTCTTTACATTGGGGATTCTAATGATGCAAAGAGTATTGCGTGTTTTTTTTTTTCCCCTCAGTAGATTCCATGTCTCTTACCCTTGTTTGTGGTGTTTTTAATGTCACATGTGGTCTGATGGTACCAATCTCTACTGTTCCATAGGTTGTCTTTCTAGCTGTCTTCTAGTGACAGGAAATTCAGAGAAACCAATAGGCCTGTTTCTCCAGGAGGGGGATGTCCCTCATGCCCTGAATTCTGCCAGGAAAGTAGACTGGATACCAAGTGACGCGGAGGAGGGGCTCCTGCAACCTTGCTGTGAAAACCTCTCCCCTCTGTGTCCCATGGACAGTGTCACCCAGTATCCCAGGGGAAACTGGAGCAGTTTTTGCTGAGCTGTTTGGGGCTGTTGTCCTAAAGCTAAGCAGGGGTGGGGGTGGGGGACAGACAGGTCCTAGGTCTGGTCCCTCATGTCCTTGTATTGCACAAGGGACAAAGCCTCATTTCCCAGGACATTCAAGCATATTCCAAGCAGAGGCCTCTTCCACCCCTGATTCTGCCCCTTCTTTCATTTCCTGCCCCTCCTTTTCCCCCCAGCTTCACACTGAGATTCTCACTTTCCCCTTTTTTCTCCTTATTCATTCTTTCATTCAAAACACATTTACTGGGACTTCCCTGGCGGTCCAGTGGATAGGACTTCGCCTTCCAATGCAGGGAGTGCAGGTTCGATCCCTGGTCGGGGAGATAAGATCCCACATGCCTCACGGTCTGAAAACCAAAACATAAAACAGAAGAAATAGTGTAATAAATTCATTAAAGACTTTAAAAATGGTCCACATCAAAAAAAATCTTAAAAAAAAAAAATTTACTGAGCTCCTGACCCAGGGGAAGAAGACAGACAAATCTACACTTCTCATGAGACTTATTCCACTAGGGGTAAGGAACAGAAAGAAGTAAGTGTAATAATAGCACCTATTTTGTGAGTGCCTATGTGCGTCCAAACTAAGGCACATCAAGGGTAATTCACTTGCCAAAGGTCACAACTAAGGATTCCAACCCAGGCACTGGTCAGAGATCATGCTGTTAACCAGCAACCCATACTGCCTCCTTGGTTATTACAGATATGAGATTAGGGCTCTGTGCCATTTGTCAGCCAAGGTAAAATGTTTTGTGCTACGAATTTGTAAATCATGGCAGGCAGGGGAAGGACAATCTCATATAAAATAAAGTTCACAAGAATTGCAGTCGAGTTTTATGAAAAGGAGGACTATGGATTTCTCACATATCCAAGAAGGGATTTTGAAAGGGAAAATAATGCTCCCGCGGAAGACTCACCCACGCGGGCCTCACCCTTGCATTAGCGTGCAAAGGTGAGTTCTACCTGGCACCAAGCCTGGGAAGAGATAGATTCACTTCCTCCTTGGACTTTTGGGCTTAGACGTCATCCAGCATGGAGGGGATGGAAAAAGAGATGCCATGCAAATGGAAATCAGAAGAAAGCTGGAGTAGCAATTCTCATATCAGACAAAATAGACTTTAAAAGAAAGACTCTTCCAAGAGACAAAGAAGAACACTGCATAATGACCGACGGATCAGTCCTAGATGAAGATATAACAATTGTAAATATTTATGCCCCCAACATAGGGGCAACTCAATACATAAGGCAAATGCTAACGGCCATGAAAGGGGAAGCTGACAGTAACACAGTCACAGTAGGGGACGTTAACACCCAGCTGGCGTCCTCGGCAGCCTCACTACCTGCAGAACTTCTGACACTGCTCTTCTTTCGCAGATAGTGACCTCGCAGGGTAGGCAGGGGCGCAGGAGGTGGGGGGGGGAGAGAGCAACAGGACTCCACTCACTGTATCCCTCTCTGCTTCCATCCAGGGCTGCTGTCACTGTGACCAGAGGTGAGTGTGCTGGGAAGGGGCTTGAGCCCACCTTTACCAGGAGACTTTGGGAACCTCCAGTCTTGTATCAACCCAGGTCACTCTGAAGCCCTAAGACTTAGGCTGGGTGGGCAGTGGGCGGGGAAAGATGGATTATTAGAGGTGAACAGGATTCTGGAGATCAGGGAGCCAAGTAAAGTCATTATTAACTTTAAAAGCTGTGGTCTGTGCAGATTTGGGGGGCAGGCTGGAAGTGCCCGCAGGCTCCTATAGGACAGAGGACAAGTCTGGGGCAACAGAGAGGTGCCCCTGCCCTCCCCCCACCAGTCCATCATAAATCAGGCAGAGCACTTCTGATTTTCACACTCCGTTTCTCGGAAAGATAGTGGTGTCCTTGGCTCTCCACCTAGTGTTCCCACACTGCCTCCAAGATGTCAGCTAAAGACATAGAGAGCGGGGGAGGAGATGCCACTGACCCCTTCCGGCCGGAATCCCCCTCTGATGGTGAGTGCCCTAGGGAAGCTCCAGAGGGCGGGGTGGCCCAGGGCTTGGGGTACCTGAACGAGGGCGGAGGGGGTCTGGGTTCTGGCCTGGAGCTGCCACCAGGTGCACTGTGCCCCATCAGGTCTCTAACCTCCTGGGCCTCACACTCCTGCTCTGTGAAGTCTGGAACCTGCCAGCTCCGCGTTGGTGCTGGGTCTCCCTCTCTCTGTCTTCTCCTTGGGTTCACCTCCAAGCATCTTTGTCACCTCTTAGCACAGCTGCCATTGAGGTCCCCTCCCAACATCAGAGTTCTTGGGAGTTTCGGGAGATGGTGGAGGGCACCGTGTGGGGCCTCTGGTCCCTCAGCTGCCCACCCTGCTGGGAGCTCCCCCACCTCTTTTTTTTGTTTTTCCAGAGGAGGATGAACCTTCCCAGTCATCCAACCAGGCCTCTGATGGTTCTCCTGGCAAGCCACCACAGGGGCCACCCCAGGGGCCAGATGGATCTGGCTCTGACCCCAGAGACCCACCCAAGGATGGAGGCAGCAATTTCTCCCATAAAGCAGGTAACTGATCCCTGACCATCAATCCACGGGCCCTCACCCAACTCCCCACTGCTTAATTCAGCCTTCTGAGTTGTCAGTGTCAGGCCCACGTTCCTGATAGAATCGCTCTGACACTCACATTGTCAGAAAAAGGGCACAGTATACATGAGAGATGAAATAAATGACGCTCTAGAATCAGAGGAGCCACACTTCAGGACTTGGCTCTGCCTCTGACTTGCTGAGTGACCCAGAACCAGTCACTTGCCCTCTCTGGGCCTTGAATGGTTTCCTTTTAAGCACAGTGTAGGATGAGGTCCCTCTTAGGGCTTTCCCAGAGCCAGGTCATATTCTGTTAGGAGGGACGGAGGTGCTGCTCAGGCTCCAGGGCAGCCAGCAGGCGCAGGCTCAGGCTCAGGCACGGCTCCTTGCCGGTTAAGTCCACTGGCCGTGCCCGACCTTTTGGCCCCATAGCACCCAAGGCGGGTGAGTACCCTTTCTCCATTTTCCCTCCTCCCGTGATGCCCCAGGGCCTGGTTGTTAAAGTCCACCCAGGACACACCCTCGCAGAGCAGTGTCACGTGTAAGGGTGGGGCTAGCCTGGGGCCAGGGCAGCAAAAGACACAGGCTTTTTGTTTTATTTTTTGGGGGGGGGGCCCATAGAATACACACAGCATTAAATTTACCAAGGTAACCATTTGTCAGCGTGCAGTTCAGTACTGTTGACTATATTCGCATTACCATGCAGCCAACCTCCAGAACTCTCTTCATCTGCCCAAAGTGAAACTCTGTACTCATTAAACATTAACTACCCATATCCTCCTGCCCCCAGCTCCTGGCAACCACAGTTCCTTCTGGCTCTAAAAATTTGACTAATCTAATCTAAATTCCACGGAGGTGGTATCATACCGTGTTTGTCTTTTTGTGACTAGTTTACTGTACTTAGCATAAGGTTCCCAAGGTTCACCTGTCTGTCAGAACTTGCTGTGTAAGGCTGAATGATATTCTATTGTGTGTATATACCACATGGTGATCATCCATTCATCCGTTGATGGACACTTGGGTTGCCTCCGCCTCTTGGCAATTGTGATCAATGCTGCTGTGAACACGGGGGTGCAAATATCTCTTCAAGACCCCGCTTTCCATTTCTTTGGATATATATCCAGAAATGGGATTGCTGGATCATATGGTTTTCTACTTTTAATTTTCTCAGGAACTGCCGTACATTTTCCATAGAGGTGATGGTGACTAGGGTGGCAGTGGTGGAGCCAGAGACAGATTGGAGTCATGCAGCCACAAGCCAAGGATTGTTGGCAACCCCTAGACAATGATGCTAGAAAGAGGCAAGGAAGGATCCTCCCCTAGAGCTTTCAGAGAGAGCCTGGCCCTGCCTACACCTTGATTTTAGACTTCTGACCTCCAGAACTGTGAGGGACCATGAGAGAATCAACACAGTTTGTGGTAGTTAATTACAGCAGCCTCAGGAAACTAATACGGGCAGACCTCATTTTATCGTACTTTGCAGATACTGCGTTTTTTACAAGTTGAAGGTTTGTAGCAACCTAGCATTGGCAGATATTGGTTCACATTTTTAGCAATAAAGTATTTTTAAATTAAGGTATACTCCGTGTCTTTTTAAACAAAAGGCTATTGCACATTTAGTAGACTACAGTATGGTATAAACATAACTTTTATATGCTGTGGAAACCAAAAACTTCACGTGATATTCGCTTTCTTGCGGTGGTCTGGAACCGACCCCTCAGTATCTCTGAGGTGTCCCTGGACAGAGATTGAAAATCCCATTGTGGTTGAAGGCTGCATTAGAGTCAGAGTCTATACAAGGAGGAGGTGGGAGTCTCTAGGGGGGTGCTGGACATTGGTAATAGAAAGGGGGCAGTTTCTGTTAGTGACAGGGTCTAGGGCAGCACCGTCCAATACACCTTTCTGCGGTGGTAAGCATGCTCTCTGCGTGATCCAGTATGGTAGCCACTAGCCACGTGTGACTGTCGAGTCCCTGAAATGTGGGCCGTGGGACTGAGGACCTGAGTTTTAAATTTTATTTCATTTTAATTAACTAAGATTTAAATAGCACACATGGCTAGTGGTTCCTATAGTGGCCAGCATGGGCCTAGTGTATGACCTTGGGTGTGTGTGGCAGAGAGTTCAAGATCTTTGGAAGTGAGGCATGAGAACTTCAAGGCCAGTTTGTTGGAAATATCATCTGTGCAGAAACGGAAACCCTCAAGACAGGTCAGGGGTACTGATGGAGAGGAGAGGTGATGGTGAGCCATGAGCTGCAAACTTCAAGAAATGACTGCAGGTCTGAGCCTGATTTCGTACCTTCTCTCCCTTGCCTGGGACCAAGGCTCCTCTTTGTGGGGAGCTGGCTGAGCTCACTCCTGCAACTCCTGAAATCTCCAGAACTCCTGGTCCCAGCTGCCCCAGCACCCCAGTCCCTGCCCCTGTCATATGTCCCTGCCAGCCCCAATAGCTCTCAGCAATTCAACATGGTCCAGGCATGCTCTGCCCCGTGGTGCCAGGGGCTTCAGCCACAAGGCAGGATACACACAAGGAGCAGGGTGACTTCTCTATTTTTTTTTTTTAATTTTTGTATTTAATTTAATTTATTTTTTTTATACAGCAGGTTCTTCGTAGTTATCCATTTTATACATATTAGTGTATACATGTCACTCCCAGTCTCCCAATTCATCCCACCAGAACACCCCCCCACCACTCTCCCCCCCTTGTTCTCTACACTTGTATCTCTATTTCTGCCCTGCAAACTGGTTTTTCGAGGTTCCACATATATGCGTTAATATACGATATTTGTTTTTCTCTTTCTGACTTAACTTCACTCTGTATGACAGACTCTGTATGACGTAGATCCATCCACGTCACTACAAATAACCCAATTTCATTCCTGTTTATGGTTGAGTAATATTCTATTGTATATATGTACCACATCTTCTTTATCCATTTGTCTGCTGATGGGTATTTAGGTTGCTTCCATATCCTGCCTATTGTAAATAGTGCTGCAGTGAACATTGGGGTGCATGTGTCTTTTTGAATTATGGTTTTCTGTGGGTATATGCCCAGTAGTGGGACTGCTGGGTCATGTGGTAATTCTATTTTTCGTTTTTTTAGGAACCTCCATACTGTTTTCCATAGCGGCTGTATCAATTTACATTCCCACCAACAGTGCAAGAGAGTTCTCTCTCCTCCACACCCTCTCCAGCATTTGTTGTTTGCAGATTTTCTGAGGATGCCCATTCTGACCGGCGTAAGGTGATACCTCAATGTAGTTTTGATTGCATGTCTCTAATAATTAGTGATGTTGAGCAGCTTTTCATGTGCTTCTTGGCCATCTGTATGTCTTCTTTGGAGAAATGTCTATTTAGGTCTTCTGCCCATTTTTTGATTGGGTTGTTTGTTTTTTGTTAATATTGAGCTGCATGAGCTGTTTATATATTTTGGAGATTAATCCTTTGTCCGTTGATTCATTTGCAAATATTTTCTCCCATTCTGAGGGTTGTCTTTTCGTCTTGTTTGTAGTTTCCTTTGCTGTGCAAAACTTTTAAGTTTCATTAGGTCCTATTTGTTTATTTTTGTTTTTATTTCCATTACTCTAGGAGGTGGAACAAAAAAGATCTTGCTGTGATTTATGTCAAAGAGTGTTCTTCCTATGTCTCCTCGAAGAGTTTTATAGTGTCCGGCGGTCTTACATTTAGGTCTCTAATCCATTTTGAGTTTATTTTTGTGTATGGTGTTAGGGAGTGTTCTAATTTCATTCTTTTACAAGTAGCTGTCCAGTTTTCCCAGCACCACTTATTGAAGAGACTGTCTTTTCTCCATTTTATATCCTTGCCTCCTTTGTCATAGATTAGTTGACCATAGGTGTGTGGGTTTATCTCTGGGCTTTCTATCCTGTTCCATTGATCTATATTTCTGGTTTTGTGCCAGTACCATATTGTCTTGATTACTGTAGCTTTGTAGTATAGTCTGAAGTAAGGGAGTCTGATTCCTCCAGCTCTGTTTTTTTTCCCTCAAGACTGCTTTGGCTATTTGGGGTCTTTTGTGTCTCCTACAAGTTTTCAGGTTTTTTGTTCTAGTTCTGTAAATAATGCCACTGGTATTTTGATAGGGATTGCATTGAATCTGTAGATTGCTTTGGGTAGTATAGTCATTTTCACCATATTGATTCTTCCAATCCAAGAACATGGTATATCTCTCCATCTGTTTGTGTCATCTTTTTTTTTTTTTCTCAAACATCTTTATTGAAGTATAATTGCCTTACAATAGTGTGTTAGCATCTGCTTTATAACAAAGTGAATCAGTTATACATATATAATATGTTCCCATTTCTCTTCCCTCTTGCATCTCCCTCCCTCCCACCCTCCCCATCCCACCCCTCTAGGTGGTCACAAAGCACCGAGCTGATCTCCCTGTGCTATGCGGCTGCTTCCCACTAGCTATCTATTTTACATTTGGTAGTGTATATATGTCCATGACACTCTCTTACCCTGTCACATCTCACCCCACCCCCTCCCCATATCCTCAAGTCCATTCTCTAGTAGGTCTGTGTCTTTATTCCCGTCTTGCCACTAGGTTCTTCATGGCCTTTTTTTTTTTTTCCCTTAGATTCCATATATATGTGTTAGCATACTGTATTTGTTTTTCTCTTTCTGACTTACTTCACTCTGTATGACAGACTCTAACTCCATCCACCTCATTACAAATACCTCCATTTCATTTCTTTTTATGGCTGAGTAATATTCCATTGTATATATGTGCCACATCTTCTTTATCCATTCATCTGTCGATGGACATTTAGGTTGCTTCCATGTCCTGGCTATTGTAAATAGAGCTGCAATGAACATTTTGGTACATGACTCTTTTTGACCTATGGTTTTCTCAGGGTATATGCCCAGTAGTGGGATTGCTGGGTCGTATGGTAGTTCTATTTGTAGTTTTTTAAGGAACCTCCATACTGTTCTCCATAGTGGCTGTATCAATTTACATTCCCACCAACAGTGCAAGAGTGTTCCCTTTCCTCCACACCCTCTCCAGCATTTATTGTTTCTAGATTTTTTGATGATGGCCATTCTGACCGGTGTGAGATGATATCTCATTGTAGTTTTGATTTGCATTTCTCTAATGATTAATGATGTTGAGCATTCTTTCATGTGTCTGTAGGCCATCTGTATATCTTCTTTGGAGAAATGTCTATTTAGATCTTCTGCCCATTTTTGGATTGGGTTGTTCGTTTTTTTGTTATTGAGCTGCATGAGCTGCTTGTAAATCTTGGAGATTAATCCTTTGTCAGTTGCTTCATTTGCAAATATTTTCTCCCATTCTGAGGGTTGTCTTTTGGTCTTGTTTATGGTTTCCTTTGCTGTGCAAAAGCTTTTAAGTTTCATTAGGTCCCATTTGTTTATTTGTGTTCTTATTTCCATTTCTCTGGGAGCTGGGTCAAAAAGAATCTTGCTGTGATGTATGTCATAGAGTGTTCTGCCTATGTTTTCCTCTAAGAGTTTGATAGTGTCTGCCCTTACACTTAGGTCTTTAATCCATTTTGAGTTTATTTTTGTGCATGGTGTCAGGGAGTGTTCTAATTTCATACTTTTACATGTTCCTGTCCAATTTTCCCAGCACCACTTATTGAAGAGGCTGTCTTTTCTCCACTGTATATGCTTGCCTCCTTTATCAAAGATAAGTTGACCATATGTGTGTGGGTTTATCTCTGGGCTTTCTATCCTGTTCCATTGATCTATATTTCTGTTTTTGTGCCAATACCAAACTGTCTTGATTACTGAAGCTTTGTAATATAGTCTGAAGTCAGGGAGCCTGATTCCCCCAGCTCCATTTTTCGTTCTCAAGATTGCTTTGGCTATTCGGGGTCTTTTGTGTTTCCATACAAATTGTGAAATTTTTTGTTCTAGTTCTGTGAAAAATGCCAGTGGTAGTTTGATAGGGATTGCATTGAATCTGTAGATTGCTTTGGGTAGTAGAGACATTTTCACAATGTTGATTCTTCCAATCCAGGAACATGGTATATCTCTCCCTCTATTTGTGTCATCTTTGATTTCTTTCATCAGTGTCTTATAGTTTTGTGAGTACAGGTCTTTTGTCTCCCTAGGTAGGTTTATTCCTAGGTATTTTACTCTTTTTGTTGCAATGGTGAATGGGATTGTTTCCTTAATTTCTCTTTCTGATCTTTCATTGTTAGTGTATAGGAATGCAAGAGATTTCTGTGCATTAATTTTGTATCCTGCAACTTTACCAAATTCATTGATTAGCTCTAGTAGTTTTCTGGTGGCATCATTAGGATTCTCTATGTATAGTGTCATGTCATCTAAAAACAATAAGTTTTATTTCTTCTTTTCCAATTTGGATTCCTTTTATTTTTCTTCTCTGACTGCTGTGGCTAGGACTTCCAAAACTGTGTTGAATAATAGTGGTGAGAGTGGACATCCTTTTCTTGTTCCTGGTCTTAGAGGAAATGCTTTCAGTTTTTCACCATTGAGAATGATGTTTTGCTTTGGGTTTGTCATATATGGCCTTTATTATGTTGAGGTAGGTTCCCTCTATGCCCACTTTCTGGAGAGTTTTTATCAGAAATGGGTGTTGAATTTTGTCAAAAGCTTTTTCTGCATCTATTGAGATGATTATATGGTTTTTCTTCTTCAGTTTCTTAATATGGTGTATCACATTGATTGATTTGCGTATATTGAAGAATCCTTGCATCCCTGGGATAGATCCCACTTGATCATGGTGTATGATCGTTTTCATGTGTTGTTGGATTCTGTTTGCTAGTATTTTGTTGAGGATTTTTGCATCTATATTCATCAGTGATATTGGTCTGTAGTTTTCTTTTTTTGAGGTATCTCTGTCTGGTTTTGGTATCAGGGTGATGGTGGCCTCATAGAATGAGTTTGGGAGTGTTCCTTCCTCTGCAGTTTTTTGGAAGAGTTTGAGAAGGATGGGTATTAGCTCTTCTCTAAATGTTTGATAGAATTCACCTGTGAAGCCATCTGGTCCTGGACTTTTGTTTGTTGGAAGATTTTTAATCACCATTTCAATTTCATTACTTGTGATTGGTCTGTTCATATTCTCTATTTCTTCCTGGTTCACTCTTGGAAGGTTATACCTAAGAATTTGTCCATTTCCTCCAGGTTGTCCGTTTTATTGGCATAGAGTTGCTTGTAGTAGTCTCTCATGATACTTTGTAATTCTGCGGTGTCCGTTGTAACTTCTCCTTTACATCTCTAATTTCATTGAGTCCTCTCCCTCTTTTTCTTGATGAGTCTGGCTAAAGGTTGATCAATTTTGTTTATCTTCTCAAAGAACCAGCTTTTAGTTTTATTGATCTTTGCTATTATTTTCTTTGTGTCTATTTCATTTCTTTCTGCTCTGATCTTTATGATTTCTTTCCTTCTACTAACTTTGGGTTTGTTTGTTCTTCTTTCTCTAGTTCCTTTAGGTGTAAGGTTAGCTTGGTTATTTGAGATTTTTCTTGTTGCTTGAGGTAGGCTTGTATTGCTATTAATTTCCCTCTTAGAACTGCTTTTGCTGCATCCCATAGGTTTTGGATCATCGTGTTTTCATTGTCATTTGTCTCTAGGTATTTTTTAATTTCCTCTTTGATTTCTTCACTGATCTCTTGGTGAAGAGATTTAGTAACGTATTGTTTAGCCTCCATGTGTTTGTGTTTTTTACGTTTTCTTTCCCTGTAATTGATTTCTAATCTTACAGCGCTGTGGTCGGAAAAGATGCTTGATATGATTTCAGTTTTCTTAAATTTACCAAGGCTTGATTTGTGACCCAAGATGGGATCTATCATGGAGAATGTTCCATGTGCACTTGAGAAGAAAGTGGAATCTGCTGTTTGTGGATGGAATGTCCTATAAATATCAATTAAATCTCTCTGGTCTATTGTGTCATTTAAAGCTTGTATTTCCTTATTAATTTTCTGTCTGGATGATCTGTCCATGGGTGTAAGTGAGGTGTTAAAAGTCTCCCACTATTATTGTGTCACTGTCAATTTCCTCTTTTATAGCTATTAGCAGTTGCCTTATGTATTGAGGTGCTTGTATGTTGGGTGCACGTATATTTATAATTGTTAGATCTTTTTCTTGGATTGATCCCTTGATCATTATGTAGTGTCCTTCCTTGTCTCTTGTAACATTCTTTATTTTAAAGTCTATTTTATCTGATATGAGTATAGCTACTCCAGCTTTCTTTTGATTTCCATTTGCATGGAATATCTTTTTCCATCCCCTCACTTTCAGTCTGTATGTGTCCCTAGGTCTAAAGTGGGTCTCTTGTAGACAGCATATATATGGGTCTTGTTTTTGTATCCATTCAGCCAGTCTATGTCTTTTGGTTGGGGCATTTAATCCATTCACGTTTAAGGTAATTATCGATATGTATGTTCCTGTGACCATTTTCTTAATTGTTTTGGGTTTGTTTTTGTAGGTCCGTTTCTTCTCTTGTGTTTCCCACTTAGAGAAGTTCCTTTAGCATTTGTTGTAGAGCTGGTTTGGTGGTGCTGAATTCTCTTAGCTTTTGCTTGTCTCTAAAGCTTTTGATTTCTCCATCAAATCTAAATGAGATCCTTGCCGGGTAGAGTAATCTTGGTTGTAGGTTCTTCCCTTTCATCACTTGAAGTATATCATGCCACTCCCTTCTGGCTTGCAGAGTTTCTGCTGAGAAATCAGCTGTTAACCTTATGGGAGTTCCCTTGTATGTTATTTGTCGTTTTTCCCATGCTGCTTTCAATAATTTTTCTTTGTCTTTAATTTTTGCCACTTTGATTACTATGTGTCTCAGCGTGTTTCTCCTTGGGTTTATCCTGTATGGGACTCTCTGCGCTTCCTGGACGTGGGTGGCTATTTCCTTTCCCATGTTAGGGAAGTTTTCGACTATAATCTCTTCAAATATTTTCTCTGGTCCTTTCTCTCTCTCTCTTCTCCTTCTGGGACCCCTATAATGCGAATGTTGTTGCGTTTAATGTTGTCCCAGAGGTCTCTTAGGCTGTCTTCACTTCTTTTCATTCTTTTTTCTTTAGTCTGTTCCACAGCAGTGAATTCCACCATTCTGTCTTCCAGGTCACTTATCCGTTCTTCTGCCTCAGTTATTCTGCTACTGATTCCTTCTAGTGTCGTTTTCATTTCAGTTATTGTATTGGTCATCTCTGTTTGTTTGTTCTTTAATTCTTCTAGGTCTTTGTTAATCATTTCTTGCATCTTCTCAATCTTTGCCTCCATTCTTATTCCGAGGTCCTGGATCATCTTCACTATCATTATTCTGAATTCTTTTTCTGGAAGGTTGCCTATCTCCACTTCATTTAGTTGTTTTTCTGGGGTTTTTTCTTGTTCCTTCATCTGGTACATAGCCCTCTGCTTTTTCATCTTCTCTATCTTTCTAAAAACTGAGGAAAGAGGAAGGAACTTGGCCCAGGGCTAGGAAGGCCAACAGAGAGGTATGGATTTAGGAAAGGAAGCAGGAGTGAGGATGAAATGGCAGAAGTAAAAAGCAGGGTCAGAGGTCTGGGTTGAAAGAACACAATTTGAGTAGAGTTGAAGGTGACAAAAGATGAGTCTAGGTTTACTAGGAGAAATAGAAAAAGTCTCTTGGGGACGTTGTCCTTAAGTCTCACAACCACCAGATAGGTATTTCAGAAAACAAGAGGTTCAGGACACATCTCTGAAAGGTTTGAGTTGCCTTATTCAGGTGTGATTATAGTGGGGGAATAGGGAAATCTACCAGAGAAGTGGCTAGGGCTCACAGTTATCCTAGGGGCAGCTGACGACAGGGGCAGAGCCAAGGGAACTGCTGGATCAGGAGGCCCACGAACAAATCAGGGGCATAGCCGCCTGTCACTTCCCTACCAGGAAGGAAGCCAGGTATATTACTATAACCAAGGCACACTGGGGTCTTTACTGTATGGAGAACTTGGCTCCTGCCCGCAATCCTATGGCTCTGCGTCATACACAGGAAGTAGGGCCTCTGTGTAACCAGAAATGGGAATGGGACTGAAGGAGATTCAGCCCACAAATATCCGACCACCAGCTTCCACCTCTGCAATCGGCCACCCTGTGTCTGCTCAACGCATCACAGAAACAAGTTTTCAAGGTGAGTATACAAACGGCAGAGAAAGTTGAAGAATGAGGTCAGCGTTCAAAAATGGGGTCAAATCGACAGCTGGGAAGTGGTGTAGAGACAGGTAGAATTTAGATCCTGAGCCTTTAATAACCACTACCTTCTCTCAGTGCTCTCTGTTTTTAGACTCTATATAAGAACACCTAGGGCTTCCCTGGTGGCGCCTGCCAATGCAGGGGACACGGGTTCGAGCCCTGGTCTGGGAAGATCCCACATGCCGTGCAGCAACTAAGCGCATGTGCCACAACAACTGAGCCTGCATTCTAGAGCCCGTGAGCCTCAACTACCGAAGCCCACGTGCCTACAGCCCATGCTCCGCTACAAGAGAAGCCACCGCGATGAGAAGCCCGCACACCGCAACCAAGAGTAGCCCCCGCTAGCCGTAACTAGAGAAAGCCCGTGCACAGCAATGAAGACCCAGTGCAGCCAAAAGAATAAATACGTAGAATAAATAAGTTCAAACAATAAATAAATAAATAAACATAAATTAAAAAAAAAAGAACATCTAATGCAGGAGGGAAGGTGGGAGGGCCACTGTAAAGGTCATCTATGCTACATGTACAAGAACCCCGAGAGCACACCAATAGGTACCACATTTTTCACTGCTGTAGCCGATCATTCCCCCTGTACTATACCACACTGTAGCACTCCCTTCCCTCATCTACTGCTATAGTCTCTTTGGAAGGTGTTTCAGAACTCTTGTTGTGAGAGTGCCAGTTGAACTGTCCTCACTTCCTTAATTTATACCAGGATTTAAGACCTTGTGGTCTGAGATCCTGTCCAGAGAGCAAGCAGGCTAAGACTCTTGTCTTTGTTGATATATTTCATCAGAAAGGGCTCTACCCCCTCTCCTAGTTCATGGTGTGAAGTGTTCTTAGCCTCTCAGGAAAGTGGGGAGAATTGAAAGGACTCTATATGAGAATGCTAGGCTTTGTAAAACATTTCAGTTTTTTAAAAATAAGACTCATTTTGTATTGGACTTACAACAGTCCTATGAAATACAAAGAAAGCCAAGAATCAGTGACATGAAATGATCACCAGTAAGAATTACAACAGTCACCGCTTACCTCGTAGCATAGGGCACTGTCCATGATCCTTAAGAAGAGTTAGCAGAAATGCCTTGCCCATCTTGCCCCTGAACCCCTTGAAAGGTACACGACTGCTGTGTTGGTGTTTAGGGGGAGCATCTCACTTACCAGGGACTGACTTCTCCCTTGATTCCTCTGTAGTGATGGAGACTTCCCCGCTGATGAAAAATTCCCTGGGATTGCAACCTCCAAGCCAGACAGCTTTCCTATGGACTGACAGAGAACTTGTCAAGATGAAACACCAGTCTGCGGGAGAAAGGGAAGAAGAGAATGATGGAAATCGTTTCTGGGAAACTATTTTTACATTATGTTTTGTTTGTTCCTGGTAAATAAACTGTAATCTTCTTAACATTAAAACAAAATCTAAACCACTAAATTCAATAATACAGGAATATAACTTTCGAAAAACATTTCTTTGGCTGCGCAGCATGTGGGATCTTCGCTCCCCAGCCAGGGATTGAAGCCACGCCTGCTGCATTGGAAGCGCAGAGTCTTCACCACTGGACCACCAGGGAAGTCCCAGGAATATCACTTTTAAAGGAGAAGTTATAAACCCCTTGGTTACATGAACTGGAGATTTTTAGTAAGAAGTCAATATATTTGTTGTTAGGCACATTTTATGTTAGGCTGTCTCCCTGCACAGGATGCAGGCGCCTTGAAAATGGAAATCATATCCCTCTAGAGTACATCTCTCTTCTTTCTGCTTGGCAGTTTGCTGCTCCACTTGTTCAACCCCACCTAGTAATAACCTATACTTCCCTTGTTCCTGTTTTCCCATCTGGAAAACAGACAAAAGGCAACCAAACAACGCAAAGGTCTCAACAAATAAGGGATATCCAAAACCAGAGATGGCCAGAACTTCTGTATCCCTCATGAAACCTAGCCCGGTGTTCAATACGTAGGTATCATTAATACATGCGTGTTGACTGAAACAGTTGAAACTCAATTCTTCCACTTCCCAGTTTAGTTTTAGTCCTCATACAAAACCTGATAATCAAATTCCTTAATGCGAGGAATCACAGTGAAAAATAATATCTGAACTGACTTCTGTCAGATGAGTGAGAACTAAGGTTAATTCAGTGTATCTGAAGCATAGAAAGTGAGGGCAAAAGTGGCACAAGATGGGGCTAGAGGAGCAGAGAGGATTCTAGACCACGCAGAGTCTTCAAGGCCAACACTGTGTTTTCTATTCTCCAAACAATGTTTGTGAGCGATGTTTATGAGCAATGTTCCAACTTGCTTTGAAGCTTTCTTGTGTGAAGAATGGATTGGAAGGAAACAAGATATATGGACACTAGTTAGGACCTAGTCGCAACAGACAGGCAAGTTCAGTATTAGGATGTTGAGGAAGAGCTGACAGATTCCAAAGAAATGCAGGAGATAAACTGAAGCGGGCTTAATGGGGTATGAGATGGAGGAAAGGAAGGTCGTAGGGAATTCAAGGGTTTACTGCACACATGAGCAAAGTCTCAAAATTAATCATTTGAACGTACAGAGGTAGATCTCCCAAATGACACCGGTTAGGAAGCAACGGTACGCCCTTTAGAATTCCTGGAGACAACACAAATCAACTGTTTCGATGGAAAATTCGGCGGGACCGGTGCGTTTTTTCACTCCAACTTAGTTCCAGTTCCTATTACTCACATTTTCTGTGCCAAAACAACACAGCTGGAGGAACTGAAGGGGATTCCGTTTTGTTAATTAAGGAGTGTCCCCAACACTGACAGTCCCATCTTAAAAAGCACTCCCTCTGCATTTTACCCGAGGAGCAATGGCCAGAGCCTCCCTTTGAAAACGATGGGCAGAAATCAGAACATCACACACTGTCCCTTTCAGCTACTGTGATCTGAGCCGCGAGACGACCAATACCCCCTGGCACAGCGCGGACGGGCCAGCGCGCGGGGGCAACAGGGACAGGAGACAGCACAAGAGACGAAGCCCAGGCCCAGGGGCCAAGGCCTATTACCTTTCCGGCATGTGCAAAACATTAAACAGAAGCAATATTGTAATAAATTCATTAAAGACTTAAGAAAAAAAAATCAGATGCTAAAGTGTATACTATAACCACTATACTATATTGCTTCTATAAAACAAGCACTAAGTCTCAGATACAGAAAAAAAACCCTTTTCGTGTCCTCACACCTAGGTCAAAATTACAAAGCGTTAATTCAGGAGACAGAAAGAGAAGGAATAAATCTGAATGATTCTGAGTCAGAACACAGTGCTATAACCTTAGGCAAATTCCACAATACCCATGCCTCAACATGGCAAATTCCACAATACCCATGCCTCAACCTCCCTATCTATAAAGGAGTTAACCACACCAGCGCTAACCATTACTTGCCTCCTGGTAGCTTGTGAGTGTTAATTATTATTTGTAATAAATACACAGATCATCAGTTGAAAGAAACAAGGAAAACTACAGCGTTATTATTATTGCCTTGTTGCTAGAGCTAAACACCAGAAATCAACATAAATAACTTATGTACACCAAGAATGTAGGGTTTGAAGATGTACTTTGAAAGGCAATCATATAATTAGTTGCTTTACCTCTAATTGCTTTTCCTTTCTTTTTTTTTTTTAATTTAAAAAAGCAATACAGGGACTTCCCTGGTGGTTCAGTGGTAAAGAATCCGTCCTGCAATGCAGGGGAAGCGGGTCCGATTCCCCGTCGGGGAACTAAGATCCCACATGCCGCGGGGCAACTAAGCCCTCGCGCCAAACTACTGAGCTCGCACACCTCAATGAGGTAGCCCACGTGCAGCAAACTACAGAGCCCACGCGCTCTGGAGCCTGCACGCCACAACTACAGAGCCCACGTGCCACAACTAGAGAGAGAAAACCCGCACGCCACAACTAGAGAGAAGCTCTCATGCTGCGATGAAGAGCCCGTGCGCCGCAACGACAAAAAAGATCCCACATGCCTTAACGAAGGTCCCGCGCGTGCCGCAACTAAGACCCAATACAGCCAATCAACCAATCAATCAATCAATCAATAAAGTGGGGCGGGGGGAGCAATACAGGAATTTCCCTGGCAGTCCAGTGGTTAAGACTCCAAGCTCCCAATGCAGGGGGCACGGGCTCGATCCCTGATTGGGGAACCAAGATCCCACATGTGGCACAGCGTAGCCAAAAAAAAAAAAAAAAAAAAGCAACACATACCATACGGCATTTATCCCAGAGAACGCATGTTCGCACAAAAAAAGGTACACAAATGTCCACAGCATCTCTATCAGTAATAGTCAAGAAATGGGAAAAAAACTCAGATGTTCTTCAATGGGCAAGTGATTAAACAAACTGAAGTATATAGCCAAACCATGGAATACTACTCAGCAATTAAAAAGAAAGCGGCACTGGGACCTCTCCGGTGTTCCAGCGGTTAAGACTCTGCACTCTCAATGCAGGGGGCCCAGGTTCCATCCCTGGTCAGGGAACTAGATCCCACATGCTGCAACTAAAGACCCGCACAGCCAAATAAATAAATAAATAAATAATTTTTTTTTTTTTTTTAAAAAGGAGCACTATTGATTCATGCAATTTGGATGACTCTCCAGGGAATTACATTGAGTGAAAAAGGCCAATCCAAAAGGTTACATACTGGGAATTCCCTGGCGGTCCAGTGTTCAGCACTCAGCACTTTCACTACCTGGGCTGGGTTCAATCCTTGGTCGGGGAACTAAGATCGCATAACCGGCAGCGCAGCCAAAAAAAAATTTTTTTTACTTAAGAAAAAAAAAAAGGTTACACACTATATGATTTTATTCACATAACATTCTTTTTTTTTTAATTAATTAGTTAATTTATTTTATTTTTGGCTGCGTTGGGTCTTCGTTGCTGCGTGTGGGCTTTCTCTAGTTGCGGCGAGCGGGGGCTACTCTTTGTTGCAGTGCGCGGGCTTCTCGCTGTGGTGGCTTCTCTTGTTGCAGAGCACGGGCTCTAGGCACGCGGGTTCAGTACTTGTGGCACGTGGGCTCAGTAGTTGCGGCTCCCGGGCTCTAGAGCGCAGGCTCAGTCGTTGTGGCGCATGGGCTTAGTTGCTCCGCGGCATGTGGGATCTTCCCGGACAAGGGATCGAACCCATGTCCCCTGCAATGGCAGGCAGATTCTTAACCGCTGCGCCACCAGGGAAGTCCCACATAACATTCTTGAAATGACAGGTTGCCAGGGACAGATAGGGCCGGGGGAGTGGGAGATGGGCCATCTTCCCCAGGGGGTATTTTCCCTTGATCATCTGCACAAAAACTTTATTGCAACTTTATCCACTGCACTATCAGATCATTATGATTTGGTGGGGAGTGGGGGAGCAGCAGTGGCTATAAAATGGCATCAGGAGAGATCCTGTGGGATGGAAATGTTCTGTATCTTGACTGTGTCAATGGCAATACCCAGGTTGTGACAGTATACTATGGTTCTGTAAGATGTTACCATTGGGGAAAACTGGGTAAAGGACACACAGGAGCTATCTCACTATTATTTCTTACAACTGCATGTAAACCTACAATAATCTGTAAACAAAAAGTTTAATCAGAAATGAAGGCAACACATGCCTCTTGTAACAAGTAAAACAATAGTCTGTGGTCAACCTCTTTCTCTACCCGTCCCATTCCCTCCCTCTTGAGATAACCATGCAAACTCACTGCTCATACAAACAGGCATGCATTTAATACTTTCTGTTTACTGTATCAAAATGGGATCATACATACTACATATTACCCTGCAGCCTGCCTTCTTCACCCATCATCCCTATATCATAGAGAGGTTAAAAAAAAAAAAATTATTTTAAGTGCCAAGCAGGATGGCAGGTATAGAAAATTTTCTGACTAGGGCAAATCTGACAAATGTTTACCGTGCTAATGTGCCATAGCTCAGCCAGGTGCATTCAGTGAGAGCACAATATGCAAGTAGCATTCTAAAGAGATCTGCAAAAAATGCAAGGTCTTCAGCAGCTCTTCGAGGATCCCATCCCCCTCTCTGCCTCCTCCATGGAACCATCCCATGGAGGTTTAACAGTTTAACTCCATTTGCCCCCTCCTGCTGTTTGTGCTTTTGTTGTATACTTCTGTTCTACATCTCCACAAGACATTATTATTGTCATTTATTTACAAAATAACATATAAATATAAAGGTGTATGTACCTGGGTATATGTACATGTATATATTAAACACACACACACACTTTAAGTGCTCTTTGTTCTTTCCTGCAGTTCTGTTCTTTTTTTTGGGGGGGGGGTGGCAAGTTTTTATACTGGTAAAGTTCTGTACTATTAGAAATATAAGATTTGAAAAGAAAAATGAGACTTGAGGATTATCTGTGGAGCTTATCCTCATTCTCCTGCTGACGCATTATGTGTTTATAATTTGAGAACTGCAGATAAATACAAACTGGTCTTCTCCATACTTGCTCACTAAGGAATTCCTCATTTCTAGGAAACGTCTATTTCAAGGAAAGGAAACAAACAAAAACACCTAGTGCACTAGATGATTAAAAGGTACACATTTTATAGCCTGAGTTCGAGAAAAAAATTACCCAAGAAACGGCCTTTTTCCCTAGGAGCCAGCTTCTACTAGGGGAGTCTAGGGTTCTCTAGGCAAAGAAAAAAAACTTGCCAGTTTAAACAGAATAACAGAAACGTTCAGCCAATCAAGTATACAGAGCTCATCACTTGCAGTGAGGAATCAAAGGCCTGTATCAACAGAAAAAATAAATGGCACAGGCAACGTCTGGAACAGAAAACAAACAGGAAATCCTTTAAAAAGCCAAAATTGCAAATCCAGATGAACAGGGTATGAAATTACACGCCGGGCAATGCACCTGTTAAAGGAAAAGAGGCGCACACCAAGTCTGAAGTCTTAAGAATTCGGTGTTAACACTACTTCTGCATGCTGCCCAGCAGAAAACTCGGGTCCTGGCTTAAGCCACAACGCACACTTCATTTAAGGAGGTGAACTGCTTGGTCTGACTCAGTTTCTTATTCTGTAAAATGAATGCAACACAGCTGTCGTGAGTCCCCAAAGAATTCTGCACAAACGCTTTGTAACTCCAAAGTGCTGTGCAAATCAGAGCAGCCCCTCTCTCCTTCACATTCGTTTGACTTAGAATTTCAGAAGTTTAGCTGAAAATATAGACGACTCGGAAGCAAGGGACTGAGAGTGGCCCACACAGGTGGACAGAAATGCAGAAACTGGAGCACCTCATACAAACCACAAGAGAACACGTTCACGTGCACACGTTATCAGTAACAGAAAACGCCACCGGTAGCAACCGTAAACCACTGAGAGGACCAGCAACGACATGTGTCCAAATCCAGCCGGCAGCACAGCCTCGTCGGCGGCAGTGCCTTAAACACAGCTCCCCGCACTCCGCGGCCTAACAAGATCCACTTTTTCAAAAAAGTTTAGCAACTTGCCAAGTACACTGGCATAGTTCACCTTTTTTAATTGCTAAGCAAACATGCAGGGGAGTTGAGACAATCAAGGGAATGTTCAGCCTTCCTCAAAAATAAGATCCAGGAAATTCACGTTTTGCTTGAACAGTTTCATGTCTAAAACTGATCACAAACCTCTGTTTGATGTTGTCTTCTCGCTGCTAGCCAATGAGCCCGGGAAAGACAACGAATTCTTTCCAACAGGGAGGGCTCTCTGCACTCTTCAGCTAAACCAGCGAGGCTTTACCACCGTCACGTTTAAAATAATGAGGAGGACGCCTCGATGGAGTTTACCGGGCTGTGCTAATCACGAGGGGCCTCGGGCGCCCAGAGCGGGTCCCAGCGCCGGTGGCCGCGGGACCGGACGCCCTCCCCGGGACCCCCCCCCCAGGACCCCCTCCCCGGGACGCGGCCGCGGGACAGGACGCCCCCCAGAACCCCTGCCCGAGACGCAGCTGCGGGACAGGACGCCCCCCAGAACCCCTGCCCGGGACGCGGCCGCGGGACACGAAGCTCCCCCCTCCCCAGGAACCCCTCCCCAGAGCGCGGGCCTCGCCGCCGTCACGCGGCACCCGCCGCGCTCACCGCGGGACGGGAGCACCCTCAGGCCGACTGGCCCCCGCCCGCCGCCCGGCCTCCCTCCGGCCCGCGCCGCCCGCCGCGCTCACCGCGTTTTTCTTCTGCACCATCTTGTCCATCTTCTTGGCAGTGCGGACCACCTCGTCCTCCACGGCCCCGGCAGGCCTGCCCCGCGCCGGGCCGCGGGGGACGGGAAACGAGCGGAGCTGGCGGGGCGGCGGGTAAACCCAGGCGTCGGCGAGGGCCCTCAGCAGGAGTGACCGAGGCGCTTCCTCACTCACGACGACTGCGACGGCGGGGGCGGGGGCGGCGGCGGCGGCGGCGGCGCTCCTCCCCCGCAGGCAGCGCCAATCAAGCTCCCAGCTCGCGGCGGCGGCGGCGGCGGCGCTCCTCCCCCGCAGGCAGCGCCAATCGAGCTCCCAGCTCGCCGCGGCGGCGGCGCTCCTCCCCCGCAGGCAGCGCCAATCGAGCTCCCAGCTCGCGGCGGCGAAGGCGGCGGCGGCGGCGGCGGCGCTCCTCCCCCGCAGGCAGTGCCAATCGAGCTCCCAGCTCTGTTCTTTTTTTTTTTTTTTTTATACAAACAATTGAAACAACAGGAATTTATTCACTTATAAAACTGGAAAGTCTTAGGCATGACTTCATCCAGGGCTACAGTCAAGAATCTCAGTTCTCCCCCAAACCAGTTAATGTGGCTGAGTCATATGCTGGGCACAGAGTTCCTAAGATTCGGTTACGAGGTGCAACACTTTTAAGCACCGTGAGTGGGGTGGTGAACGCTCCCCTCAGTGACCAGCTGAACCTCGGAGGCATTTTGCAGAGAGTATGCTTTTTTGTAACTTCTCTTTTCTGCTTTGTCTTAGCTGTGGCCATTCCAGGCCCACCCGGCCCTCCAGGACAGCCAGGGCTTCCCGGATCCAGGAACCTGGTCAGTATTATCATCAGTGTGTCTTCATCCTTCTGCTTTGGATGGGTTTCCTTAGAACTTTGGCTGCAGTGTTTAGGGGCTGGCACACCTTCTCTGTTGGAGTTAGGCCTCCATGACAATAGAAATGGTATAATTTCACAAACAGGGTATTTATTATCTCTTTGGATGACTTATTAAGTAAAAAGATACAGACTACAAAATCATTTATGATTTAAGTTCCACCTTTCCAATCCTTAATTGACTAAACTAACAAGAGCCAATCATATTACATCAAAAAACACAGGCACAAGACTAAACAACATCACAGGAGTCCCTGTGCTGGTTACATTTCCCCTGGGTAATGCAGCCTTCTCCATTCTACCAAAGGATGTCTCTTGTACCTTGTTACCCTGCAGATCACTGGAGCAGGATATGGCACACAGAGACTATTGTGATGCACAGAAAGAGGGACAAATACCTCATTAGGATGTCAGGAGTCCTAGGAATGCTCTTTGGTCTTTGATAGATTTTATTTGGAAATTTGGGCTGCCAGATGAAGAACTGTCCAACAGTAGATGGAATTTCGATATTTGGTACCTTTGGGGGATGCCTAAGTCATTTTAATCACAAAGTCATCTTCAAAGCTAGGTGAAAATTAAGTTTTTATAATCTTTCTCAGTTGAAAAGAAAAATAACAGCTTCCTTGGTTGATATTTCTTTGAGGCTTGATACTTCTCAATAGATTTTTCCAGCTTTTATGCCTGTGCCTGGATAGGCCAAGATGGCTGTCTGATCTTTGGCAATTTTCTAGACAGAGAAATTACAGACCCCCATTTTCTGCTGTGTATTTAATACTGGAACTACCCAGCCAGGCAAAAAAGATTCAAGACGTAGGTAGAGTAACTCACTTGCTTACATTTCTTTCTCCAAATGAAAAGAAATTTGAAACCCTGTAAGGATCAGCATGAACTAACAAAACACGTGTAACAATGTTGGTGCCATTGTGCAGCTCACACAAATGGAAGTGGCAAAACTTACCAATGATTTTGCCAATACCAACATCCAACAGAGCCAACTCTGTTAACAGTTTTTTTTTTTTTTACAAGAGATAAATAGACTGACACCAAGCATTGTACATGGATGACCACAACAAAAGCAACAATGATTGCAGTTACCAAACATGAAACACACTCATACTATGTCATAATATTGACATTCAGTCCAGTAATCCTCCACTGTAACAGCTCCTTTACTTTGCAGTGAAAATTGATTTGTATATTCTTTGCCTCTGAGTCCTTGTGGGATTTTTTTTTTAAATTAATTCAGACAGAAAGTCACAAAAATTATACTCATCCTCATCAGTTCACTCAGTCCCATGTAATTAATTTTTTTTTTCATCTTGATCTTTTGTTAGCACTTTTATGAGTTCATCAGTTTTTCATTAGAGTTCTGAAAATGCTTATTCATTCAGTTCAGCAGTACAGTCAGTTACCAGAAACCTGTACTTGTCAGAGTCTTTTCCATGAATTTCTTGAAGATGAAACCCTTTTATAGGAACATATTTGCAAAATCATCAGAGTACACCCAGAACTGTCTGTAAATGACAAAAGACTTAAAAATGACCACGGTTAAAGATTTGATGAAAGTTCATAATAATGCAGTTGACAAGAAAATTAGTTATTTCTGAGATATACATTTTAAAGTAATAACTAGGATTATTACTTATAACATTATACCAGAGCATATAAGATTTTTAGAAATTTCATGTAATGTCTGAAACATTTATATTAACATATTTCCATACATATTTCCATACAAATATAAGATTTTTAGAAATTTCATGTAATGTCTGAAACATTTATATTGACATATTTCCATACATATTTCCATACAAATACAAATATAAGATTTTTAGAAATTTCATGCAACGTCTGAAACATTTATATTAACATATTTCCATACAAATAACCCAATGAAAGTTTAGTATTAGTTGTTTTGTTTGTTTTTTTATACTGCAGGTTCTTATTAGGCATCAATTTTATACACATCAGTGTATACATGTCAATCCCAATCGCCCAATTCAGCACACCACCATCCCCACCTCACTGCAGTTTTCCCCCCTTGGTGTCCATATTTCCATTCTCTACATCTGTGTCTCAACTTCTGCCCTGCAAACTGGCTCATCTGTACCATTTTTCTAGGTTCCACATACATGCATTAATATACGATATTTGTTTTTCTCTTTCTGACTGACTTCACTCTGTATGACAGTCTCTAGATCCATCCACGTCTCAACAAATGACTCAATTTCGTTCCTTTTTATGGCTGAGTAATATTCCATTGTATATATGTACCACAACTTCTTTATCCATTCGTCTGTTGATGGGCATTTAGGTTGCTTCCATGACCTGGCTATTGTAAATAGTGCTGCAATGAACATTCGGGTGCATGTGTCTTTTTGAATTATGGTTTTCTCTGGGTATATGCCCAGTAGTGGGATTGCTGGGTCATATGGTAATTCTATTTTTAGTTTTTTAAGGAACCTCCATATTGTTCTCCATAGTGGCTGTATCAGTTTACATTCCCACCAACAGTGCAAGAGGGTTCCCTTTTCTCCACACCCTCTCCAGCATTTGTTGTTTGTAGATTTTCTGATGATGCCCATTCTAACAGGAGTGAGGTGATACCTCATTGTAATTTTGATTTGCATTTCTCTAATAATTAGTGATGTTGAGCAGCTTTTCATGTGCTTCGTGGCCGTCTGTATGTCTTCTTTGGAGAAATGTCTATTTAGGTCTTCTGCCCATTTTTGGATTGGGGTGTTTGTTTCTTTGATATTGAGCTGAATGAACTGTTTATATATTTTGGAGATTAATCCTTTGTCCGTTGATTCATTTGCAAATATTTTCGCCCATTCTGAGGGTTGTCTTTTCGTCTTGTTTATGGTTCCCTTTGCTGTGCAAAAGCTTTGAAGTTTCATTAGGTCCCACTTGTTTATTTTTGTTTTTATTTCCATTACTCTAGGAGGTGGATCAAAAAAGATTTTGCTGTGATTTATGTCAAAGAGTGTTCTTCCTATGTTTTCCTCTAAGAGTTTTATAGTGTCCAGTCTTATATTTAGGTCTCTAATCCATTTTGAGTTTATTTTTGTGTATGGTGTTAGGGAGTATTATAATTTCATTCTTTTACAGGTAGCTGTCCAGTTTTCCCAGGACCACTTATTGAAGAGACTGTCTTTTCTCCATTGTATATCTTTGCCTCCTTTGTCATAGATTAGTTGACCATAGGTGCGTGGGTTAATCTCTGGGCTTTCTATCTTGTTCCATTGATCTATGTTTCTGTTTTGGTGCCAGTACCATATTGTCTTGATTACTGTAGCTTTGTAGTATAGTCTGAAGTCAGGGAGTTTGATTCCTCCAGCTCCATTTTTTTGCCTCCAGACTGCTTTGGCTATTCGGGGTCTTTTGTGTCTCCATACAAATTTTAAGATGATTTGTTCTAGCTCCGTAAAAAATGCCATTGGTAATTTGATAGGGATTGCATTGAATCTGTAGATTGCTTTGGGTAGTATACTCATTTTCACAATGTTGATTCTTCCAATCCAAGAACATGGTATATCTCTCCATCTGTTGGTATCATCTTTAATTTCTTTCATCAGTGTCTTATAGTTTTCTGCATACAGGTCTTTTGTCTCCCTAGGTAGGTTTATTCCTAGGTATTTTATTCTTTTGGTTGCAATGGTAAATGGGAGTGTTTCCATAATTTCTCTTTCAGATTTTTCATTATTAGTGTATAGGAATGCAAGAGATTTCTGTGCATTAATTTTGTATCCTGCAACTTTACCATATTCATTAATTAGCTCTAGCAGTTTTCTGGTGGCAGTTTTAGGATTCTCTATGTATAGTATCATGTCATCTGCAAACAGTGACAGTTTTACTTCTTCTTTTCCAATTTGTATTCCTTTTATTTCTTTTTCTTCTCTGATTGCCGTGGCTAGGACTTCCAGAACTATGTTGAATAATAGTGGTGAGAGTGGACATCCTTGTCTCGTTCCTGATCTTAGAAGAAATGCTTTCAGTTTTTCACCATTGAGAATGATGTTTGCTGTGGGTTTGTCATATATGGCCTTTATTATGTTGAGGTAGGTTCCCTCTATGCCCACTTTCTGGAGAGTTTTTATCAGAAATGGGTGTTGAATTTTGTCAAAAGCTTTTTCTGCATCTATTGAGATGATCATATGGTTTTTATTCTTCAATTTGTTAATATGGTGTATCACATTGATTGATTTGCGTATATTGAAGAATCCTTGCATCCCTGGGATAAATCCCACTTGATCGTGGTGTATGATCCTTTTAATGTGTTGTTGGATTCTGTTTGCTAGTATTTTGTTGAGGATTTTTGCATCTATATTCATCAGTGATATTGGTCTGTAATTTTCTTTTTTTGTAGTGTCTTTGTCTGGTTTTGGTATCAGGGTGATGGTGGCCTCATAGAATGAGTTTGGGAGTGTTCCTTCCTCTGCAATTTTTTGGAAGAGTTTGAGAAGGATGGGTGTTAGCTCTTCTCTAAATGTTTGATAGAATTCACCTGTGAAGCCATCTGGTCCTGGACTTTTGTTTGTTGGAAGATTTTTAATCACAGTTTCAATTTCATTACTTGTGATTGGTCTGTTCATATTTTCTGTTTCTTCCTGATTCAGTCTTGGAAGGTTATACCTTTCTAAGAATTTGTCCATTTCTTCCAGGTTGTCCATTTTATTGGCATAAAGTTGCTTGTAGTAGTCTCTTAGGATGCTTTGTATTTCTGCGGTGTCTGTTGTAACTTCTCCTTTTTCATTTCTGATTTTATTGATTTGAGTCCTCTCCCTCTTTTTCTTGATGAGTCTGGCTAATGGCTTATCAATTTTGTTTATCTTCTCAAATAACCAACTTTTAGTTTTATTGATCTTTGCTATTGTTTTCTTTGTTTCTATTTCATTTATTTCCGCTCTGATCTTTATGATTTCTTTCCTTCTGCTAACTTTGGGTTTTGTTTGTTCTTCTTTCTCTAGTTTCTTTAGGTGTAAGGTTAGATTGTTTACTTGAGATTTTTCTTGTTTCTTTAGGTAGGCTTGTATAGCTATAAACTTCCCTCTTAGAACCGCTTTTGCTGCATCCCATAGGTTTTGGGTCGTCGTGTTTTCATTGTCATTTGTCTCTAGGTATTTTTTGATTTCCTCTTTGATTTCTTCAGTGATCTCTTGGTTATTTAGTAACGTATTGTTTAGCCTCCATGTGTTTGTCTTTTTTACATTTTTTTCCCTGTAATTCATTTCTAATCTCATAGCGTTGTGGTCAGAAAAGATGCTTGATATGATTTCAATTTTCTTAAATTTACTGAGGCTTGATTTGTGACCCAAGATGTGATCTATCCTGGAGAATGTTCCGTGCGCACTTGAGAAGAACGTGTAATCTGCTGTTTTTGGATGGAATGTCCTATATATATCAATTAAATCTCTCTGGTCTATTGTGTCATTTAAAGCTTGTATTTCCTTATTAATTTTCTGTCTGGATGATCTGTCCATGGGTGTAAGTGAGGTGTTAAAGTCTCCCACTATTATTGTGTCACTGTCGATTTCCTCTTTTATAGCTATTAGCAGTTGCCTTATGTATTGAGGTGCTTGTATGTTGGGTGCACGTATATTTATAATTGCTAGATCTTTTTCTTGGATTGATCCCTTGATCATTATGTAGTGTCCTTCCTTGTCTCTTGTAACATTCTTTATTTTAAAGTCTATTTTATCTGATATGAGTATAGCTACTCCAGCTTTCTTTTGATTTCCATTTGCATGGAATATCTTTTTCCATCCCCTCACTTTCAGTCTGTATGTGTCCGTAGGTCTAAAGTGGGTCTCTTGTAGACAGCATATATATGGGTCTTGTTTTTGTATCCATTCAGCCAGTCTATGTCTTTTGGTTGGGGCATTTAATCCATTCACGTTTAAGGTAATTATCGATATGTATGTTCCTATGACCATTTTCTTAATTGTTTTGGGTTTGTTTTTGTAGGTCCGTTTCTTCTCTTGTGTTTCCCACTTAGAGAAGTTCCTTTAGCATTTGTTGTAGAGCTGGTTTGGAGGTGCTGAATTCTTTTAGCTTTTGCTTGTCTGTAAAGCTTTTGATTTCTCCATCAAATCTAAATGAGATCCTTGCCGGGTAGAGTAATCTTGGTTGTAGGTTCTTCCCTTTCATCACTTGAAGTATATCATGCCACTCCCTTCTGGCTTGCAGAGTTTCTGCTGAGAAATCAGCTGTTAACCTTATGGGAGTTCCCTTGTATGTTATTTGTCGTTTTTCCCTTGCTGCTTTCAATAATTTTTCTTCGTCTTTAATTTTTGCCACTTTGATTACTATGTGTCTCGGCGTGTTTCTCCTTGGGTTTATTCTGTATGGGACTCTCTGCGCTTCCTGGACGTGGGTGGCTATTTCCTTTCCCATGTTAGGGAAGTTTTCGACTATAATCTCTTCAAATATTTTCTCTGGTCCTTTCTCTCTCTCTTCTCCTTCTGGGACCCCTATAATGCGAATGTTGTTGCGTTTAATGTTGTCCCAGAGGTCTCTTAGGCTGTCTTCACTTCTTTTCATTCTTTTTTCTTTAGTCTGTTCCGCAGCAGTGAATTCCACCATTCTGTCTTCCAGGTCACTTATCCGTTCTTCTGCCTCAGTTATTCTGCTATTGATTCCTTCTAGTGTAGTTTTCAGTTATTGTATTGGTCATCTCTGTTTGTTTGTTCTTTAATTCTTCTAGGTCTTTGTTAATCATTTCTTGCATCTTCTCAATCTTTGCCTCCATTCTTATTCCGAGGTCCTGGATCATCTTCACTATCATTATTCTGAATTCTTTCTCTGGAAGGTTGCCTATCTCCATTTCATTTAGTTGTTTTTCTGGGGTTTTTTCTTGTTCCTTCATCTGGTACATAGCCCTCTGCCTTTTCATCTTGTCTATCTTTCTCTAACTGTGTTTCTTGGTCCACAGGCTGCAGGATTGTAGTTTTTCTTGCTTCTGCTGTCTGCCCTCTGGTGGTTGAGGCTATCTAAGAGGCTTGATGGGAGGCTCTGGTGGTGGGTAGAGCTCTCATTTACCAGTTTTATTTTACATAGGATGCCTCATTTACTAAAACCATAGATTCCAAGTTGCTCCATGAAAAATGTGATATTCTTAGCTGTCAACATTAGGGAATTTCCCCAATCACATTTTTAAATTGATTTAATGTGTTATTTTTGAAAACATAAGTTGGGATATCACAAAATGGACTTAGCCTGCAGAGGCTTACTTTCAACCAGAGAGCTCCATTTCCGTGTTCCGCTTAAGAGAACCCAAAATGATCTTCCTTCCCAAACCTCTTCCTTTTCCTGCACTATCTAAGAAAAAGTAACCACACTCTACATAGTTCCCTAAGCCAGAACCCTAGCAGCCATTTTTGCTTCTCTTTTCCCCTTCCTGCTCCATATCTAGTCACTGAGCACTTCTATTCTACCTCCCAAATGACCTCAGATCCTTTCCCTCCACTCCAATCTCTGCCACTGCCTTTAGTTTGAACCCTCACTCCTCTCTTAGATGAATATAAAGTCTCTTAATGGGTTTTGTTGCTTCCATCAGTCCTACTTATTCTCAAGCGTGACCTCACTACAAACCACCTGATAGTGACTCCTTAACTTCACAACATTCAATGGCTCTCAGGTTTCTGGGAAGAAAACCAAGCTCTTTACCCCAGCATCTACTTGGGGTTAATAGATCTAGGTTTGAATTTCAGGTTTAAGTACTTTGCAGCAGTGTGACCTCAGACTATTGGGCTTTCTAAGCCTTTGTTTTCTCACCGTGCCTGAGGTCACTGAGGGCAGGACTATTTTTCACACACGGGTGCCTGGCATGTAGGAGAGACTAATCAATGTTGCATGAAGGGAAAGTATTTTAAAATCCACATCAAAAAATTGTTCCTCCTTAAAAAAAGAAAATCCTGATACACTATGCCACTTCCAACCAAATTTGACTTCTACCTTTATTTTCTGATGATCACAATAAGGTGCCTTTGGGGATCCACACAATCAGGGATCAAATCCTGGCCACACCCCTGAGCAATCATGTGACCTTGGGAATGTTACTTAGCTTCTGTAAAATCTGTAAAATGAAGGTTTCTGAGGATTTTGTTCCCGAGGGTTAAATGAGTACCTCACTTGGAACGGGGGCGGGCGCATAGTGTTTGCCAAATGTTAACTATCGTTATCATCTTCATCAAATCAAGACCGTGGTACTTCACTTTGTGACTCTCAAGTTTGTATGAGAAAATCGTGCTTTATGCGTTGTTGTTGGCTAAAGTAGGGAAACCTGGAAACTCCTGCCGTGGAAGAGAGAAACAGGCGAGAAAAGCGAGTTGCTGAATCCCAGCGCCTCAGAGGTGGGAGGGAGGAGTTCGGTACCTAATTTACTGATGAGGAAGTGGAGGGGTGACGTGTCCTCGAGTCTCATTCAAGACACAGCCACAGCTCTTTATTGAGAGTAGGACCAGGGCCCCGGGGGTTGCTATGGTTAAACTGTAGGCGGAAACTAACACTCTTTGGAAGGCAAGACCGGAGGAGCATTCAGTTATAAAAAACGGTCAAAAATTGGGGTGAAACTAAGTTCGTTGAGCAATACATCAAATGAGTCAACTGTCGACCCGGTGAAACCGAGTTGCTAACTGAACTGGCATTTTAGGAATAGGGGCTTTCTACAGAGCCCACTGACTCAGGACGGCTTCGATTAACAAACTCCCACGGCGCTTCCCGCAGGACCGGAAAGCTTGGAGCGCGAGAGATGAATGGAAACCAGAGTCCGGGGGCGCCGCTCGGGGGGCGGGGCAGCCGCGGGCGGGGGCGGGGCATTGTGAGTCACATGCCTGCGCTCTGAGGGAACTCTGGTCGTGATTGGTCCGTCGTAACCAGGTGACCGAAGGACACATTCCGGTAGCCTAGCTACTTTCAGTCGGGCAGGCGGTGGCGGAAGGAGGAGGAGCTCCGGCTGCGCTCTCTCCCTGCAGTGGCTGCGCGTCTCAGCGCTTGTCTGGTTCCCACCCCTTTTAAATAAGCCGGTCTGGTCACCGCCCTCACAGACTAGTTGGCTCCGGGGAGGCGGCGGCGGCGGGGGTGCGGCTGCCCCTGCCGCCCCTGCCCGGGGCCCGGCGGCTAGGCGGACAGGAGAGTGGCGGGCGAAGTCGCGTCTGCATGTGCGGCACAGCCCCGGCATAGCCCGGGGCTGCCAGTGCCCGCCGCGCCATTGTTGGGGGAGGGGGCGGCTTCTGAGCTCGGCGGAGTCGGGGGACGAGCGGAGGCGGCGGCGGCGAGGAGTGAAGGCGCCCCATGGGGAACTCGCTGTCTTGTTGCCTGTGCCCCAATGCCAGCCCCAAGTTGGGCCGGCGCAGGGGGTCAGCGGAGCCGGACTGTGAGTCTGAGGTCTACAAGGCGGCGGCCGGGAACGCGGTGGCAGTAGCTCCGGCGGCGGCTACCGTGGAACCCGCCGAGTTGGATTTCGCAGGTGGCGAAGGCCACCACCTGCAGCACATCAGCGACCGGGAGATGCCCGAAGGTAAGAAGCGGCTGGCGCGCCTCGCCCCTCGCGGGGTAGGCGCCATCTGCTCTCAGGCTTACCTCTGGCCTCCGCCGCCCCCAGGGTCCGCCGGGAGGGAGACGCCGCCTAGGGCTCCTTCTTGCCCGGAGTTGGCTCTCCCAGGGCTGGGCACCGGGGACGAAGGCTGGCTCTGCTTGGCGTCCCCACCCCTTATTCTTTACCAGTCGCGTCCGGCCAGTCTCCTTCCCTCTTCCCTACCCGAATGCCCAATTCTTTCCCCCGTTCCCATTTCCCAGCCCGGCCTGAGACCCTCCAATCCGCAGCCCTTCCTGTTCGTGGTTCTATTTAACATCTCGTGGGACTTAGCAGAGACTTTCTGGTGTATTCTCTCTTTTCTTAATGAAAACTTAAATACTCTAACTTCGGCGTATCCATCCCGTCTCCCTATCCAGATGGTACCTAAGCGAAGGAACTAGGTAAGGGCCTGATGATAGACTTCTGTTCGTTAAGGTAGTTGATACTCGAGACAATTAAGACAAACATTAGAGGATTTGTCATTTAAATTCAAAATAGAGATGGACAGAGTCAGTGTGGTGTTCTTAACTAAAATTCTTTGGATTTTAATGTTTTCAGTCGCCCTGATAGAAGCTACTTTATCTCTTCTAACTATAATTTGAACACGATAGGAAAGAAAATGGTGGGAGAGGGGCTTAAAATAACTGGGAACGGTGTGAAACGTTACTGCCACGGCTGCAGAGAATAGTTGTTGGGTTTTTTTTCTTTACCAAAGGAGACCCCATGGAGTTCTGATTACTTTTAAATTCCCACCTTGACACAAGTATGTCTTCAGCTGCACAGCCTTAACCGACTTCTTTTGCACGTTGCCTGTTGTAAGGGAGGGGTGAGGTGGTTCCTGAGACTGCTGGACAGAAGTTTCAAAGGAGAAAAAACAAATTCAGATTGTCATTTGTGATATAAAGGTTTGGGAGTTAACATACCACATCCATCCTGCAGAAAAATGTCTCCATGGCTCCCTCCTCCGCCCCCCCCCCCCCGCCCAGTAGAATACTATTCAACTTTAACAATGTTCAGGTAAAAGTTCTGAAGACTAAGTGGCTGGGGGTGGGTGTTGTCGAGGAGGAGAGGAGAGAGAGAAGAGAGGAAATGTTTGATTTTTGCCTCTAGAATTTTGGAAAGGGATGGCTCTAGGTTAAAAAAAAAAATTCTGGGTAGCATAGTGGCACTTTAATAAAGACTGTTCTTTGAAGTATAAAACATTGTATCATAAAGATGTTAAAGCCCCACTGGCCCATTTGTTTCATTGAAATGCCAGAGATTATTTCATTATTTCATAGACGAAATGTCTTACAGCTCTTCTATTTAAATTTTAGTTGGGTTTATTTAATTTCTTTAAAAGTTAGAATAATTAAGCCTGTGGATTCACCCTTATGATGGACGTGGCTTTGTAAGTGGAAAGTACTCCCTTTTCAGAATAGTTAGATATTGTGAAAGAATGAACACATTATGTGAATTAATTGTAGCTTTAAACACAAAGCATGTAAGTACTTGTGAAAACTGCTCTGCTTGTTGGTATAAGGTAAGCCTCTAAATGATTTTTAAAAACAGTTAGTAGTTGGCTAGTGTAGGATGAGAGACGAAAATTGGACCTTTATAGAATTCTTTTCAGATTTACAATGCATTTTCTTGTGTATTTCACTTGGCCCTTCCATCTACAAATAAGGCCCGTATATATTCTCCCTCTGTTGCCGATGAAGAAGCCAAGACTTGGAGATCTGAAATGACTGTGTAACACAGCTACTGAACAGAAGAGACAGACTTGGGAGGTGGTAGATATGCCAAATTCAGTTCTTGGGATGCTTAAGAAACTGTTTAGAGTGCACCTTATATTTTATAATTTATCCATAAGTTAGGCCTATCTCAGCATACTCCAGTTTTGATTATTGCCATTCCAGTTTATTGTACACAACTCAGAAGCAACATTTACCTCTCCATTCTCTGTCTGTACATACATTGCAATGGATATGAATAAAAGTAGAAGTCATGAAATAGCCTAAATTTATCAGTCAGGTAAACACGTTGATATAATTTAAAGAGTTTGTTCTGGTGAAATCCAATTGAAGCCGAGAATGCCCTGGACAGAGGGACATTAGGGGAAGCTGGTAAGCGGGCAGGTAAGGTACTAAGCATTTAGCATACGACTATGTATGATAAGGAAGGAGTGCTAAATCAGGACCTGGAAAAATAGAGTTCATGAGTACAGAATTTACTTTTTTATGTTTAACATGATTGTTAAAATTTCATTTCAATTTGTCTTTTTTGGGGGGGCATTCAATAAAGTGATAAGAGAAACCTCAATTTCAGCATTTGCCTATTAATTAAGTTTCCATAGAAACAAGGTCAGAACACCAAATATAAAGTACAGGCACATTGGAAGTTTGCTCTTAATGTCTTTATTTCAGACAATTTTGTATCAGTTTCCCTGGAAACTGAGAAATACCTACTCAGATATAAAACATTTTGGCTTTTCTACAGGGAAGAATTATTTGGTTACTTAGAGAAAATCGTACATAAATGATGCTCTGTCTTGTTCTTCAGAAACATTGGAGAAGAACATGATTTCTTCAAGCCATCTCAAAAAAGTAACTCCTAAGAACGTAGTATAGATTTCAGATAGACTCAAAAGAATTTTTTACTACTTTGTCTTTAACAGTATATCTAATATAACTGATGGTAGTGTCATAATAGAAAATAAGATGCTACGGTCCTGTTATCTGATTTTATGTTTATTCATCAACTTTTCATACAGCCTTTATGTTCTGACCTTAGGAGCTTTGCTAATTTTCTGGTGAAAGGTGCTCTCTCAAGTGACCCCTACCTCCCATCCCCCTGAAGAGTGGGTAGGGAAGGAATTGGCAATATGATGTGGAAAAACCTCTGAGCAACAGATCTTTCCTTTTTTTGGTGACAGTATTAATAAACGTTTGATGTAAAAGATTTAGAAAACACAGAAAAGCCTTTCACTCACACTCAGAATATCCAGTATTTTTATTAATATTTTGGTGTTGATTCTTCCTGAACCTTTTGTATGCATATAAACATAGCACTGTGTTTATTTTACAAAGATGGGATTGTTCTTTATGTGCCACTTTGTAACTTTTTGTTATAAACAAAAGTAACGACATGAAGCTCCTGGAACTGTGCTGACACCTAGAGAGTGCTCCAGGGTGATGTATTTCCATGCAACTGCGCATAGCTCTACAGCCTGCCTTTTACCAACTGTTTACTGTGCCATCGAATGGTTGGCGCATAATTCATTTACCAGCCTTTATGGTTGAGCATCTTTTATAATCCCATTCTAATGCTTTATTCAGGGGACACAGATAAAAACGGATGCATTGTATTGATACTTCCCTATAGCATTCTGATTGTACACTTTGTCTTACGACTTAATTAAATTCATAGGGTGAGTCATTTTGTAGTAAAGGTATTTTAACATTAAATGTTCTTTTCCCAAATTAAAGTTACCATTGATTTTTCACTGAACATTAGATTTCCTCTTTTAGGTTTTCGTGGTTCTTGGTAACCTGTCTTGTGTCTTTGATTCTGAGTCACTAAACTACTACTCTAAGAGATCTGAAATTAACTCTGGTCTTAGGTGACAGACACATCAAAAGACAGCATTAGAAGAAATCTTAGATGATGTGGGAAAATTGGGAGAAACTTAACTGGTTTTGGGTACACTGAAACATGATTATTAGGCACCATTCCAGAGGCAGGACAAACAGTGGTTAGACAAGACAAAACCCGTATCCTAACTCAGGTCCTTACTTTCTAGAGGTGCCTGGGGGCTGACGACACAAGAATAACATCAGGTAGTGAGAACACTAAGAAAGAAAATGAAGGTGTAATGGGCTGGGGAGGAGGACAGTTTTACAAGGGGTGGTTAAAGACAGCTTCTCTCCTTAAGCGACCCACGAGCAGTCCTAAGAGAGCCATGTGAGGCTGTGGGAGAAGAGGCTTCTGTGCAGTTCCTAAGAAGGGAATATGCTTGATGCGTGCCAAGGACAGAAAGATGGGTGGCTGCAGCTGAGTGAATGAATGCCAGGAGGAATATGGGGGATTAAGACCTTGTATGCCTAGTGGGCCTTGACAAAAAAATATGAATTTTAGTCTCATTGTAATGGGAAACCATTGAAGGATTATATGCAGGGGAATGATGTTAATTCTTAGAAAAAGGGAAGGGGGGTAGAGAGGGTGGAGGGAGATCAGACCAGCTACTGTGTGAGAATAGACTGTAAGGGTGGAAGGAAGCAGAGAGGGAGACCAGTTAGGAGGCTGGTGCGGTAGCTCAGGTGAGAGCCAGCAGTGGCTTGAACAAAAAAGCGATATTAATAAGGGTCTAAAATAGGCTGTAGTATATAGATTGCTCTTGCATTTCATTTGATTCTCACCATGTTCTGAGTTAGGTAGTGTAGGAATTCTTCTCTTAGGTATAAATTGAGTTGTCCAAGGTTTTAAAAATGAGTATTGATAGAGAGTAGGACTGTAAACTCCAAATGCATGGCATATAGGAAGAGGATTTATTGTTGACATTATGTGAGCTTCTTTGGAATACTACCTTTTTTCTCACCCTTTTTTGTTGTTGTTGTTTTAGTGTATTAAAGTAATAAAACTTAAGAGTTAAAACAGTAACACTGCATAATGTGAAATGAAATGAAGGTAACTTGCAACCCAGAAAGGTTCTTAAAAGTCCAAGAAACTGAGTAAAGTACTCTTCAGAAATATATAAAGCCAGGTGTACTTACCTATGTGTCACCCCTCAGTCATGATCACTGTACCACTGATTGAGGATTAAAATAAGGCAAAACTGAGAACCAGGGTAGAGGCAGGTACAGAAGCAGTTGGAAACCAGAGCTGGGAAGTTGGGAAGCCAGGATTGTCAGAAGCTAGGGAAGCAGGGTCAAGGCGTGGGTGAGCCGTAGCCTGGCAGGTGCAGGAGCCTGCTGTGTCCCCTCTGGTGAGGCAGCCCAGCTCAGGGCTGGCTGGCAGGAACTCCCTGACTGCGGTGGCAAGTGTGGACTCAAAGAGATGAAGTCATCAGTTTACATGGTAATTGTAAAGATTGTAATGTTTGTATTATGAGCCATAAAACTACTACACTGTCCAGTGTAGGGATGCTCGGGCAGGTCAGTAAGTGCAGTGGTTACCGTTAAGTAAACTGGTGCTCAGCAGCTGCCCAGAAACTGCTGACGTCGCCTGTTTCTTTGGAAGATATTGAAACCAATATGGTGATATTAATCGCTTTCTGAAATATGCTGCTTCTGTCAGATGCTTTCTTGGTCACTTCCCTCTCCCTCTAATATTTTAACAAGGAAAAATCATTTATCGACAGTTGGATAGCATAGTTTTTAACACTTTTAGCCTTCAGTAGCGCATTTCATTTGTTCTAAGTTGCCTATATTTTCACACTTTTAACAACTGCAATTGAGATGGATCTTAACAACTGGTAGAATCTTAGATTGGAGGAAAAACAGTATTCAGTGTCGGTGGTGTTTTACAGGTTTCCTCTGAGGAATGTGTACATTGAGACCGAGTTTAATTTTTTTTTAATCATACTTTTTCTACATCGACCTATCATGCTGTCAAATAAGTTGCAATTTAAATTGATAATACAAAAATGATGGGTCTTAAAATACAGTTTTAATCATAACCCCTAATCATGAGCTCAAGAATATTTCTCCTGGGTAAAACATTCTTAGAGGTTTCTAAAGAAATAACTTTCGGAAGAATCCATGTAATTTCCTGAATGCACAGTAATTTCCTGAAGTCTCTAAATTACTGTGTGTGCATGTGGTGGGGAGAGGGATGAGAGGGATGGTGGGTGGTAAAGCTTTGCTTAATAGTTGGCAGTCTTACCTTTGTGATAGTGAAGAGTGTGGTAGGTTTTATCATAGTCTCCTTAGGCTCTTGGGAAGATAGTTAATGGGAAGTGCAGAAATATTGTGTGTATGTATGAGTTTACTGTCTAATGGCTCACATGTCCATTCTATAAAATAGTGATGTGGTGTTTTTCATTAGCAAAAAGTGCAAGTTATATCGAAAATTGTTAGTTATATAGGCTATAAACAAAAGATTAATATTTTCTGAAAACCTCATGCAAACTGACAGCAGTAGGGCCCTGGTGTTTACAGTACATTGAAATGATAGGCCAACTCACCAAAGTGGAAATAACACTGATAACTGTGGGAAAATGGTCAAACTGTGTAATCAAAAGAAATACAAATTAGATCTACAGTGAGGTTCCTCATTCATATCAGTAGGAATTTTTTTTTTTTTTTTCAAGTATCCAAAGCAAGGGTAGGAACTCAAAATGTCATGATTGGTAGCATTATACCCTAATGTGCCCCCCACCTTCTTTAGGAAGCAATTTAGCATTGTACATGGAGCCGTGAAAGTGATCTAACCTTTTGGCTTAGTCATTCCACTTCCGAAGATCTTTGCTAAGGAGATAAAACCATTATTTTAAAAAACTATGTACATGAAGATTTTCCTCATAATATTTTAAGAATAGAACTTTGTAAGCACCAATCCCCAGCAATAGGGGATTGGCTAAGTCCAGTATAGGAATAACACTTGATGGGCCAGTGTGTATTCATTAAACAATAAATATGCAACAGTGGGGTGGAGAGCGCTTGTTAGTAACAAGAAGACATAGATTGTACACTAATTAGAGCTTTTTTTTAATGTATAAGAAAAGCAACTAAAAGTAACGGTTGTGAATCATTGTGTGTTAATGATTGTGAATGGTTGCGTTTAAATTTTTTTTTTTTTTTTTTTAAGGATTTTCTTATTTATTTATTTATTTATTTATTTATTTATTTATTTTTGGCTGTGTTGGGTCTTCGGTTCGTGCGAGGGCTTTCTCCAGTTGCGGCAAGCGGGGGCCACTCTTCATCGCGGTGCGGGGACCGCTCTTCATCGCGGTGCGCGGGCCTTTCTCTATCGCGGCCCCTCCCGTCGCGGGGCACAGGCTCCAGACGCGCAGGCTCAGCAATTGTGGCTCACGGGCCCAGCTGCTCCGCGGCATGTGGGATCTTCCCAGACCAGGGCTCGAACCCGTGTCCCCTGCATTAGCAGGCAGATTCTCAACCACTGCGCCACCAGGGAAGCCCGCGTTTAATTTTTAAACAGAGCATCGTTTTGTCTCATGCAGATTTTTGTTCATGATATTTGTTAAAGGAATGAGCAAGTGACTTTTACCTTTCCCCACCTTTAGTGTGATCATCAGTACTGCTGATTAACCAGGTCTCCTTCAGTTGCAAGTTAAAAGAAAATCACAGAGTTAAGCACTACTTGACCCAGGAGTTAAATGATCTCCTCAGTTCTGCTCTCCTCTGTTGATGTCTCCTGAAAAGCCTTTCCCCTCATGATAGCAAGGGGAGTGTCCAGCAGCTCAAGACTAGCTCAGGATCCTAGAGTACAGTTCTGCCTTTCTCTTTTCTTGGGAAGTCCCAGGACAGCTGTGATTGATTGGCCGGTCCTGGGTCCTGTGCCTACCTTTGAACCCCCTAGGATAGAGTAGGGAGAGTGCCAGCTTTTTTCTGGTCACTTGGGCTAAGTGTACTTTTTTTTTTTTTGCATGTTGTCATTTCTTTTATCCCAGCCTTCTTGATTTTTGTATTTAGATCTGTAGTAGCACATCTTGGTTTGGCGGGTGTGTGTGTGTGTGTGTGTGTGTGTGTGTGTGTGTTAAAGCTTGCTTCTCTTTGATTCTGGCACTTAATTTTCCTGGACTTCCATTGAAAATTGTTAAGTTTTACCATGCCATAGACACTGATAAATAATACAGCTACTTTGCAAACATTTCTGCTTACTTTTTAGATTCAAATGTAGTCTATTTACTTTCTTTTTGGTATAGGTAAGTAGTCATGAATTCTTTCGGAAGCTATAGGTTAGAGGCAGCTGTGAAAGTCTCTGCCTGCCATTTTGTGTACAGCTGAAATAATTTATTTTCCCATTGTCTTAATTTTTCAAATATGTAGGAGAAAAAAACTTTAAAATAATTATATGTGTCTTTTACATAAAAATGTTGAATAGAATATTTTCTCCAAAAGCAGCTTGATAAACTTCAAATTCAGTGAAGGAATTTTCATGAAGAACAAAGCAGTTGGTTTAGCTATGTAAATTACTAGTGCTGGCAATGACATTAAAATGGATGGCTCAGATTCCTGTTAAAACGGGAAGTCCAAAATTACTGTTCGTGCAAAATTCTTTCTGGGTGGGAAAAGGGGCTTCTAGGTAGATACATTTGTGAAATGCTGGGTTAGACAGAATTCACTACTAGACTAATTAGTTTTTAATACATCAATGTGTGTATTCTTCGGATTCTCTAAGAGGCAGGGATATATTTGTATTTCACTTTGACCATCAAACCCATCTTTCAAAAACAGATCAGTTATTATGTGGTTTGGGAAATAATTGCCTTAACCATTACTCTTTATCTGAATCTTGGTCCAGTTTCTTAAACGAGTGGTTAAATGGTTTGAGATGGACTTTGCTGAGGAAGTGTCATAGGGCTTTTATGTTTGGTTGTTTGTTTTAAACAACAACCTTACTATCCTGTGTGGTAGCTTGTGCTTGTTTTGTATTTCTGCCTAAATAGAAGACGCTATCCCACGTTGGTGCAAGGTGGGCTACAGGCAGACCCACCTTTTCGTGTAGGTATGGCCAAAATTTTTTTCCAGTAGCCCTATGATCTGCTCCAGAAAGTACTCTTATTGAAGCCCCAAATTAATCATGCAGCGTGGAATGAAGAAGTGAGTTTAGCTTTGGAAATAGAGGGCAAAGTTAAAAATCACTACCATGGAAGTGTTCCGATAGATTAGAACATTGAACTTTTATGTAGTCCTCTTAAATCTGCCATGATGAATAGCCCCCAGATAAACCACAGCCAATTAAATGAGTTCATTTGTTGAATGGAGTTAGAATTAGCCATTTGATTGTCTGAAGAACATTTGCCAAAAGCAACTCACTTCGTTTTGGCATATTTGATATATTGAGCTGGTATTGACAGTAGTTGGCCACAGCATAACTTGCTTCTTGAGACTGTTCCTGGAATGTGCTAGTAATATCAGCTTTAAAAGAGGGTGACTGAATTTTTAATTGATCAATAGGAGGGGAGTCACATATATGATTCATCTAAAAATGGCATAGATTATTTAGGTGCAAGTTAAAGAAGTCTAAGACATAGCCATGGTTTTATTCCACATGTATGGAGAGTTTCTACAATTTTGCTGTTTCCCAATAGAATTTTTATATTGTGCCTTTACTAAAATTGCCTTTTTGTCATTACTAAAAGCTCTTCTCAAGACTATTAAAAGTGGTTTCAATCAATGTGTAGCTATCTTTAAAATCATGTATTTTTCTACTCAACTAAATCACCACACCTTTTTCTCTTCTTCCTCTACAGACTTAGCTTTGGAACCAAACCCTTCTGACCACCCAAGAGCAAGCACAATCTTTCTGAGCAAATCTCAAACAGCTGGTAAGACAATGCTTTTTTTTCCCTGAGAAAAAGAGTGAAAACTGTTTTTGTTTTGTGTATTATAGGAGGTATTTAGAAAAACTCTTACAGTGGTTTAAATGTTTCACTTTTTTATGTATTCACTTGTCTTATTTTAATATGTTGATGATACAGTTTCCTTTAGTTGTCAGTGTTTTAGGGAGGAGAACACTTAGACTATCTGTTTATACATTTTGCCACCTCTTTATCAACATAGTCAACTGGCCACATGATTTAGATGTGGTCTATTTCTCCATGCTACTTTGTCCTTTTCCCCTTGCTCCGAAGAGCACATATGTTAAAGACAAATGATAGGGTTTAGGTCACAGTTAGGTTTTCATTTGATCAAATCAGAAAAATCAGTTATTATATATGGGAATTGAGCCTTGTGATTTTGGCCCTGTTTTACACAGTGTTCAACCAGACAAGCCTATCTCACATCCAGATTTATGCTACTCAGAACTTTTAAGCTATTCAAAACTTTCTCATCCCAATGTAGTGCTGTGCCAGGGTAATAAGAGCAACATGCCATATGGGGTTTTCCAGAAGATTATCCTCAGCATGTGAAACTCATATAAATTTCCTGTGTCCTCCTTGTTTTAAGATGAGAATCAGAACCGTAGAATTTTTTGCACTCCTGCTTGCCTGCCTGTCTTCCTTAATGTTATGTTAAATCCTAGTTTATTTGCTAAAAAGCCATACGTGACCAAGTTTTTGAGTTGATTACGAGAGCAGGAATACAAGAAGTGAACATTCCATAATATTTAAAGTGATGCAGCACCATAAAAAACGGAGGTTTGGTTTTTTGTTGTTGTTGTTTTGCTTTTTGTGTTTTTCCGTTAGATCACTGGTTTTTATAAAAGGATATAACTCAGGAACAGCCAGATGGAAGAGATGCATAGGGCCAGGCATGGGGACAGGGCACAGAGCTTTGATGCCCTCTGCAAGGGTACTACATGTTCACCAACCTGGAAGCTCCTGGGGTTTCTAACTTGCATTTTTCTCGTGTGTGTACTTGAGCCACTCATTTCTGGTTAGGATTGCTCTATTTCTCAGTTTCTTCCAGAGCCATGAGCTGCTCACATGTAGAGGGGCGCTGGAGACAGTAAAAGAAAAGCTGTCCCATGCCTGTCTCTCTCTTCAGCCTTAAGGAATCCGTGCCTGTGATGCCTGTCTGGAGTTAAAGGAGGCAATGTGAGCAAGAGTGTGGCCTAAGACCCTCTTCAGGCTTTTATTCTTCTGGCCTTTGTTGGAGCAAAACAGTTTTGTGTGCTGTAGACATGTTCATTTAGGTCAGCACACTCATTTTAAAATTTACGTTTAACATAGGTTACTTTCCAGTTGTGTATTTTTTCAGTAAGGTATTTGAGTAGGTTACCATTAAGTGGTTCAGGATGCTTCCAGAGCTACTGGTGCGTTCGGAGATGAGTGCCTGGCCAGAAACTGGTTCTTAGAGTTGTCATCTGTAGATTGTGGTAATGAAAGTAAGCTGTGTGTAAATGAAGCATTAGAAAATACTCCTGGCTAGTAGTTCAGCTATGCAGCAGGTAAATTTTTTTATTAGCTAAGTTTCTCACCTGGCCTAACTTGCTTTGTCCTTTTCTTTTGTAAATGGGGAGTCTTTCATTTGTACCTAATACAGAATATCTATTAGGTCAAAAAAGTGAAACTAAGTTTTTAGATTTTATTTATAGGACTCATCTTGCTGGGTGATTTAAATTATATATTTTGTTGGAAATTATTTTAAAAAATAGAATGGAATTTTATCTCATTGTGTTATTGGTAATCCATCAAATAATTAGTGACTACTTTTATTTTTCTATGGCATTTGTATCAGAATTCATCAGTTAATTTTTTTTATTCTTAGTGCGGCAAAAGCGGAAGAGCAACCATTTAAACCATGTAAGTAAACAGTTGAAAAGTTAAGAAATTAATAGTTTGAATTAAAAATATGTCTGCCATGATTCCTAAAAATATGATGGATCCAATACTGTTAGCATGGACCTCTTTTTTGTAGATTTTCTAAATCTCTATTTTCCTAATTATCAAATGTATTCAGGAAAGTCTTTGACTTAGTAGTGCCCATTTTTTAAGGGTTCTGACATTTAAGTTAAATTTCACTCATATGGTTGTAGTATAAAGATCTGCCTTAAATTCTTTTGCCTTCTTTTTTTGATCTTATTTTTTAACCAAAGTAATAAAAGTATGACAGGTAAGTTAATTTTTAGCACTGTCCATTGACTTCTTGTCATAGCAGGTGAAAGCTTAGCTTCTTCAGTCCACCATGATGTTATTTCCCTCCCTGTGTTCCCTCAACATGTATCAGTTTTTATTAAATCAGAATCAATGTTTACATTACTACGACTCTGCAAATATTGTGCATTGCTGAGCCATATAGTTCTCTGACTGTGCCTCCTCCTTGTACACCCTTCATTCTTTTTCTTCAATATTAATGAAATTGGAGCCCTTCTGCACTTCTCTAGGATAACCCAATCCCCCTTTTCCTAGCCAACGTGATCTCACACAGCCAAATGCAGTAAGCAGCTCCCTGCCCGGTCTCCCTGCTTTCACATTCTTCATTTCTTCTGTGGAATTAATTTCCTGACTATATTCACTTGCCTGTTTTCTAACAGCTATTTTTTTCCCCAAATGTTTTAACATTTGTCACATGCCTATCAAAACTATTTTCCGTCTACTAAGCCACATCTGTTCCATTTTTTTTCTTGGAGACACTTTTCCCCAATCTTTTGTCTTCCTACTCCCATATAGACTAGTGTTCCCCTAGGCCTGCTCTATGCCTCTTTTCCTGGGATATCTGTGTGAAGTCATCTGGGATCTCACATAACTCTGCTCTCTTATGTTGGATCCCCTATGTCCTAGATTCTGTTTCCCTCTTGTTATACTTCCTTGTTTTACTGGAGCACATTTTCCTGGGAAAAGGGCACAAGGGCAGAAAGTTTATAGAGATCTAGCCTCTCTGAAACTCCTTCTATTTGATAAAGTATAGAATTCTCAGTTGAAACTAATTTTTGCAGTTCTAAAGACATTTCCCTCTCATCTTCTCATTTACACTGTTGCTCTTAAACCTGTTGACATTGTATGGTACATTGTACATTACCGATTTTAGTCATTTTCCCCCATCCCTTCCTTCTCGGGAACCTTTTAGTACCTTCCCTCTCCCTGGGATTTTGAAATTTCATAATTTGGTTTCGTATAGACCTTTTTTGTGTGTTTCTTTGTTATTCTGTTTTTTTCTTCCAGGTTCCTATTATTCAGATGTTGGAAGTCTGAGACTTACAAGATCGCTAACTTTTTTCCCCTCCTGCTTTGCATTTTGTCTTTTTGTCCTGCTTCCTGGAGATTTCCTTGACTGTGCTCTAATCCTTCTATTGAATATATTGTTTTGTCTACCTTATTTTCAATTCATAGAGTTCTCTTATATCCTGTCATTCTTTTTTTCACTGATGCAATTTCAAGTTTTCATTTGCTCCGGAGTTTTTATCACTCCCATCAATTCCTTCTTCCTGTTTTGTTTTGTTTTGTTTTAAAGCATCCTTATATTTTATTTTATTTATTTATTTTTTGGCTGCATTGGGTCTTGGTTTCTGCACGTGGGCTTTCTCTGGTTGCGGTGAGCTGGGCCTACTCTTTGTTGGGTGCGTGGGCTTCTCATTGCAGTGGCTTCTCTTGTTGCGGAGCACAGGCTCTAGGGCGTGTGGGCTTCAGTAGTTGTGGCTCATGGGCTCTAGAGCGCAGGCTCAGTAATTGTGGCGCATGGGCTCAGTTGCTCTGTGGTATGTGGGATCTTTCTGGGCCAGGGCTCGAACCCGTGTCCCCTGCATTGGCAGGCGGATTCTTAACCACTGCGCCACCAGGGAAGTCCCATTCCTTCTTCCTGTTTTGATCTCTTACTTGTTGGGGGCTTCCCTCAAACGTGTGATGGTCCTTGGCTGTCTGTTAAGATCTAATTGGAAGCATCACTTGGACAACTCGTTAACTGATGGGCCTCACTGCAAGGATTTGGGGACCACGCCTCTGAACTCTGAGCCTGCCTTGGGTTCTGTAAGACAAACTGGTTTTCTTGTTCCTGTCCAAGTCACTCTCTGTAGGTACCAAGGTTGTGCTTCCTCTGTTCTGCCATGTCAGTTACCACTCCTTTATCTAGTCTTTTCACCTTTCAAACATTAAAAATCATCTGCTGTTTATCCTGTCTTATGTATAGCTTTTTTAAAAAATGCCTTTAATTCTAATGAGATGATATCTGAAAGAAGGGGGAGAGGAAATAGATTTGTGGTCAGCCTACTCAAACTTAGATTTATTCTTTGAATATAGGTTCTGAGTTTGAAGTTTAATTGAATATAATTAACGATATTAATTCAGACAATATTTTTGATTATACCTATAATTAGAATATTATACTTTTCTACTAAGGCCTTGAGTATGAATTCTATTCAAACCACTCACCCTACCATATTGTCCATTAATGTGCAACATAGATGGAGTATTACAGATTTTTCAGTTAAAGTCATTGATTCTTTTTTTTTTTTTTTAAAGTTTTACTTGATTTTATTTATTTATTTATTTATTTATTTATTTATTTTTGGCTGTGTTGGGTCTTCGGTTCGTGCGAGGGCTTTCTCCAGTTGCGGCAAGCGGGGGCCACTCTTCATCGCGGTGCGGGGACCGCTCTTCATCGCGGTGCGCGGGCCTTTCTCTATCGCGGCCCCTCCCGTCGCGGGGCACAGGCTCCAGACGCGCAGGCTCAGCAATTGTGGCTCACGGGCCCAGCTGCTCCGTGGCATGTGGGATCTTCCCAGACCAGGGCTCGAACCCGCGCCCCCCGCATTAGCAGGCAGATTCTCAACCACTGCGCCACCAGGGAAGCCCAAAGTCATTGATTCTTAATAAACGTATCCAAAACTTGTGAAAAGGGGGAAGAAAAAAGTGAACTTCAGCTTTATTCTTTTTTTTTTTCTTTTTTTTTCATTTATATACTTTTATTTGGGAATGTTTAAATCAATACAGAGAAAACTAAATCTCAGAGACACTGAATATCATTAGTTTGGATATCATTACTTTATTATAAAAGAAACACGGAAATTATTTACAGGATGAAAGATTTCAGAACTTCAGTGGCAGCTTCACGTGATGCCATTGGGGGAACGGGCAGCTTCACGTGATGCCATTTCAATAGTGACTTATTTTAGTCGACATCTTTTCCAAGAACGTCACCATCTCTAAATAAGAAAGAATCCTTGTCATCTAGAACTACTTTGGTGCCTCCATATTCTGGGAGAAGAACTTTATCTTTTATCTCCAACTTTCACACTAACTGGTTGAATCTCTCCACCCTTTCCTTTAGAGCCTGATCCAACAGCTACTACCATTGCTTGCAATACTTTTCCTTGCGATTTTTCTGGAAGCATAATGCCTCCTTTGGTTACAACTTCGGGTGCACTTCTTTCAACTAATACTCGGTCAAAGAGGGGAAGAAACTTTCTAAATGCCTGTCCTGCCATGACTCGGGTTGCCGCGCTTCGTACTCTCGCTCTCTCCAGCTTTATTCTTTTAATGGGTTAAAATCAGAGGCAGTAGGCACAATGGGAAGAGTCATTGGGTGGGGGCGGGATTTCAACAGGTACTTGACCTTTAATGATAAGCTTTGAGGGTTGTTACTTACTAGCCTCCTAGGTATGATTATTTTCTAGTCTTCACCATTAAACCTGAAGTCTACTAAGCAACCTTTCCCCTTATAAAGATTGTAAAAGTCCATGTATTTTGTCCTTAGTGCTGAATGAAGATAAATACTCTTCTTCAGTGACCAATTGAAATAATACCTATGAACATTAAACTGTCAGTAGTGTTTTTTGCTACTTGTTGTTTTTTTTTTTGTATTTGCATTTTATACCCTTATGTGTGTCAGTGCAGTTTATTGAGGTTGTGAGCCAGCAATGGTAAGGCTTTAATCATAAAGGACAGTTATCTTAAATTTTCAAGCAAGATGAGAGGAAAGTAATCTGCTGGCAGCTAACATATCTAGGCTTTGCTCAGAGGCTTCAATTCTGCCATCCTTTAGTGAACACTAGATGCTGGAAAGTTTGAATAGTTTCAGGAGTAGGCCTGTGGAAGTGTTTCTTTTGTAGGATCGAGCCAGGAGACTGTAAGTTGCTGATACGTTAAATGAGCCCCCGTAGGACTATAGACCACATCTAATTAAAAATTTTAAATGTTTTAGCAGTAATATTTCCAAAGACAAATCAATATACATTCATAATAGAAAAAAAAGTTTTTAATAGAGGAAAACAGGATAAATAGCACCCAAAGCTCTACCAACTAGTCTATATTTTGGTACATTTCCTTACTATTTTTATTCCCCTCATATATATAGAGTTTTGGTCAGAATTGACTTTTATTACGTGTAGTGTATGTCATATTATACCCTAATAGTAGTGACCTTAAAAGATAACCTGCTTCGTTTAGAATCAAAGTATTTGAATGAGTGAATTTTCATTTTTCATGCTGTATCTTGTTTTTTGAGATTCTAAAATTACACATTAACCAAATAGCTTAAGGACCATATCAGAGTTTTAGTTTAAAACATTTCTAACTTGAAGGAGAAATTAGTCTTCCAAATAGTGATACTTTTCAAATATGTTACATCTAGAACTTTTTGTTAATAAGGAATAAGTGGCTTTGCATAAAGCATCTGAAACAAGCAAAATGGTGTTTTATATATGCCCTTTGGATATTTCTGATGATTGGATACTGGCAATTTTTATTTAAATGCTCTGTATTTTCAAAAGCATCAACTAGATTTTCTCCCTGCCTCACCTTTCATGTATTTGTGGCGGACACTGATGGGAGAGTGTGACAGCATGGTGAAAACTGTTTTATATTAATAGGAGGAAGGAAGGCTCATCTGAATTAGTAAACAAACAAAAACCAAAAACAAAACCCAGCTTTAAAATTGTTTGTATTCTGTGGTATTAAAGAATGCTACTCTTCCTTCCAGTGGCTTTCAGTGATTGGGATTTGGTTATTGGCCTTACTTTAAGGAAGAGAGTTGTCCTAACATAGTTTAGGCCATTTTAGTATTTGACTATTGCCGTGTTCATGGGCTCTTCACAAATAAATGGATACTTCTAAAGTGTTTTAAAGATAGTTCATTCTCTAGAGGGTCTCAAAAAGTTCTTTGTCACCTATCCAACACCACTGTAGATAAATTCTCACGAATTTGTATCTTTAGTAAGATTTACCTCCAGTTGTAACTGATCTTAAATAATTTCTCAAACACTTGTTGAATCCTAATTTGTCCCAGATTCTGTGCTCAGTAGCTGGAGGTAGGAGAAGAATCTTCCTAACCTGGAGAAGCTTGTTTACTAAAGAGGGTGGTACTATGCAAGCAGCTGAGACCATGGAACAGTTGGTAAATTAGACGTGTGAGTGTGCAGAAAGTGAGAAGTGTTGTGGTGTGCCTGCTGGCAGAGGGATCCTAGAGGAAGATGGGGTCAAGCTTGCTGGGACAGGAGGAAGAAAAAGGCACTGCAGGCAGAGAGCAGCATGGGTGAGGCAGGAGTGTCAAATAACACGTAGAACCGAATTAGTACAAGTTTGAAATGAATGGCAAGTATTCTCTGAGGTTCTCACTTGAGTAATGTCATGGCAGTCTTACTTAAACATGAAGTGAGAAGTTAAATTCTCAGAGTTGTTTTATCCGTTTTTTTTGGATGTGAGAGAATCTTCAAGCAGTACCTTTTTGTCCTCCAGATAAGGAAATTGAGGCCCAGAGAGACTTATGGCCCCCAGCTTTTTAGTGATAGAGCAGCCCTGGCATGCCCAGCCTCTGATTCGAAAACGTTTGTTTCGTCACACTGTCTCCCGAACTAATACGTTTATTATTGGTGTTCATTTACTGCAGTGAAATGCTCCTACATCGGTATTATAGAAAGCATTACGTTTTATTGTAGTAAATGAATAGAAATAGGAAATCTCAGCTGCATTTCATTGCTTAAGGAAAAAACCCTGAAATCTTATTCTAAACTTTTTACATTATTATAAAGGTAATTTATAATAGGTGCTTGCCAGGTTTGATTATAGGTACTATATCAAGGCAGCATTTTATAACCCATTTCTCAAAGCTCGTCTGTGGAAGTCAGAGTATAGAGGTTTCCCATAGAGCTGCACATGACATCACACTCAGGCAGTTCATGGAGTGTAAGAAAAATCTTAATGCTTTATCGTTTGACATTTTAACCAAGGAAAAAACACTTTATAGGTTTAACTTACTGTGACATTTTCTTCTATTTCCCTTCCCCTTCAGGTATCTCCAGGGCAGCTTACTAAAAAGTATAACTCATGCTCAACAATATTTCTAGATGACAGCATAGTCAGCCAGCCTAATCTTAGAACCACAATAAAACGGTGAGTACAACTAGGTTGCCAAGGGCTGAGTGACAGACCCCCTTATCGCTAAAAGCATCCTAGCCATACATAATTTCATTCATTTGAATTGTCCTTTTCAGTGATCAGGTTAAAAAACTGGTGTCAACTATATATTGATTTCAAGGACCTAAATATGAATTTTCAGTTTCCATTTTAATCTTAGAGCGCATGATAGAAGGGAAAGCCAGTTAGCAAATAAGAAATCCCAGAAAAAGTATAAATCTTTATTTGACGCATCTCTGTTGTTAAGCCATTGTTGAACATAATGAGAAAGAGAGGTACTTTTTATTGGCTATTTCTAGAAAAAATTATTTCTTTATGAGTTGTAGTCCTCAAACAATGTATACTACTTTGGAAGCTACTCTTAGAAGAAGGAACAGCTTGTCCCCTACTGGCACCAAAGCGAATCTGCATTTAAATTTAATTGGATTTTGTCAGATTTATCCCACTGTGCATTTTTTTTTTTCCTGCACTATTTCTGTATGAAATTTTACTTCTCCTTCCTGTCCCCCAGAGAGGGGGAGAATATATCAAACCAGTCTTAAGAAATACACACTCAAGCTTAATTTCTTTGTAGATGAAATTTGTTCAACTGAGGTTTTAACTTAATAGACACATTTAATTTTTGTTTATATATATAAATATATCTCCAACACACTGTATCAATCACAGCAGAGAACAAGAAAAGAGGTGAGGTTTCGGAAACATGGCTGTGGTCAGGCTTATACTTAAGGAGACACGAACAGTGTCATGATGATGGAAACTGTTCTTTAATTTCTGGGAGCACCTCATAGTCCACAATTGGAGATGCACTTTCAAAACACCCTAATGATGAACCTTTCAAGCTTATTTAGGAGAAAAAAACCAAACGGGATGCAGAGCTTCTTGCCTCCTCCCTCGCGGTTGTCCACGAAACATTAACATCTCCTTAGGATATGAATGTTGATTTTCCAGAACACAGTTTGGGAAATGCTATTTGAAAATATTAATGTCCTTATCCTTAATTTTATTTGTTGTCTTAATTTTATAAGCTAATTATATTTTTAATTGGTTTTTAATGTGCCAGCTTTTTTTTTAGCTATTTAAATGATCAGTAACTTCTACTTTAATTAAAGACAGCAAGTTCACAGTCATAATAATGTAACTTTCCTCTCTTGCTTACAATAATAGTTGCAGTCAAATCATGTTTCAGCAAAAACTGAGCCCCATCTCTAAAGTCCTGAGTTTGGGCACTTATCACAGAATCACTGAATGTTTTTATTCAGCCAAGACACTGAATCTGTGGGTACCAAAACCACTCTACTTTGGCTAGAGTCGCAGCTTCTTTTGAATTCAAAAGAGTCTGATGTCCAGTATATAATTCAAAAGTACTTTGAAGGCTAACCTTGCTCAGGGACTTCCCTGGTGGTGTAGTGGTTAAGAATCTGCCTGCCAACGCAGGGGACACAGGTTCGAGCCCTGGTCTGGGAAGATCCCACATGCCGCAGAGCAATTAAACCCGTGCGCCACAACTACTGAGCCTGTGCCGTAGAGCCCGCGAGCCACAACTACTGAGCCCGTGTGCCACAACTACTGAAGCCCACGCACCTAGAGCCCGTGCTGTGCAACAAGAGAAGCCACCACAGTGAGAAGGCCGCGCACCACGACAAAGAGCAGCCCCCGCTCTTGGCAACTAGAGAAAGCCCGCGCACAGTAACAAAGACCCCATGCAGCCAAAAATAAGTAAAATTAAATAAAATTAAAAAAAAAAAAAAGATTAACCTTGCTCAGACAAGTAGGTTTCATCCTTTTTTTTCCCGACCTAGTCTAATTTTTGGAAGTACAGTAAATTTTAATTTGCTCTCATTAAGTTTTAAAAATGATCATTCATCACATTCATTATTGGTGAAATAAAGGTTTACTGAGAAAATTAATAGGGCCAATTGGCTTTTAGGAATGATTTTGAAAATGTTTATCATGGGCTTAGTTTTCAGTGGGGTAGTTGTTCTCAGTGGGGTAGGTGAGCCTTATTAGTATCACTTATGCAACTTTTCAAGATATATGTTTCTGGATGCACAAAGTCCACCCGCCTGCCCCCGCCTCCAAGACACAGTGTCTGTGTGTCTGTCTGTCTGTCTCTCTCTCTCTCACCCACGGACACACACCTTCTGACAAGATGGGGAATGATGTGAAGCATGATTATATGGACAAAAGCATCCCGAGTGATTCTCCGATCTTAACCCTAACTCATTCATCCCTAAACTTTGCTGCACGCTGCAGTCATCTGGGGATCTTTAAAAACAGTCCTGATGCCCAAGTCATACCCAGTGCCGGTTAAATCAGAACATCTTGAAGCAGAAGCCAGGCAGTTTTTAAAGCTTCTCAGATGATCCCAGTGTGCAGCTGAGCTTGGGAGCCACTATTTGGTTAGAGGGCAGGAGAAAGAGAACTGCTTCTGATAATTAGTGGGACCTTAGGTAAGTCAGTTTTAAACCTTGGTTCCCTTATCTGTAAAATGGGTTGTTTAATTAAATGTCATCTACGGTTCAGTGGTCCTTTCCATCATAAAACTTCTAATGCTGTGATTTTAAAATCCATTTGAAGATGAAACTTTGAAGCACTATAGAAGTATCCATCTCTGATGCTAACGGTGTTACAGGCCTTTATACAAGTGCTAAGATTCTATAGACCTATTATAAAATTCAGATTTGCCTTCCCTCAATTATTTTGAGTTTCATTTTAGACACTGAGAACAAAGGGGAGCATATAACTTAACCAGAGAACCCCTTTGTTGCCTAATATACAACATCTGTGAATAACTTAGGAATATAGTAACTTAAAAAAGACTACCGGGCTTCCCTGGTGGCGCAGTGGTTGAGAGTCTGCCTGCTGATGCAGGGGACACGGGTTCCAGCCCTGGTCTGGGAAGATCCCACATGCCGCAGAGCAATTAAACCCGTGCGCCACAACTACTGAGCCTGTGCCGTAGAGCCCGCGAGCCACAACTACTGAGCCCGTGTGCCACAACTACTGAAGCCCACGCACCTAGAGCCCGTGCTGTGCAACAAGAGAAGCCACCACAGTGAGAAGGCCGCGCACCACGACAAAGAGCAGCCCCCGCTCTTGGCAACTAGAGAAAGCCCGCGCACAGTAACAAAGACCCCCATGCAGCCAAAAATAAGTAAAATTAAATAAAATTAAAAAAAAAAAAAAGATTAACCTTGCTCAGACAAGTAGGTTTCATCCTTTTTTTTCCCGACCTAGTCTAATTTTTGGAAGTACAGTAAATTTTAATTTGCTCTCATTAAGTTTTAAAAATGATCATTCATCACATTCATTATTGGTGAAATAAAGGTTTACTGAGAAAATTAATAGGGCCAATTGGCTTTTAGGAATGATTTTGAAAATGTTTATCATGGGCTTAGTTTTCAGTGGGGTAGTTGTTCTCAGTGGGGTAGGTGAACCTTATTAGTATCACTTATGCAACTTTTCAAGATATATGTTTCTGGATGCACAAAGTCCACCCGCCTGCCCCCGCCTCCAAGACACAGTGTCTGTGTGTCTGTCTGTCTGTCTCTCTCTCTCTCACCCACGGACACACACCTTCTGACAAGATGGGGAATGATGTGAAGCATGATTATATGGACAAAAGCATCCCGAGTGATTCTCCGATCTTAACCCTAACTCATTCATCCCTAAACTTTGCTGCACGCTGCAGTCATCTGGGGATCTTTAAAAACAGTCCTGATGCCCAAGTCATACCCAGTGCCGGTTAAATCAGAACATCTTGAAGCAGAAGCCAGGCAGTTTTTAAAGCTTCTCAGATGATCCCAGTGTGCAGCTGAGCTTGGGAGCCACTATTTGGTTAGAGGGCAGGAGAAAGAGAACTGCTTCTGATAATTAGTGGGACCTTAGGTAAGTCAGTTTTAAACCTTGGTTCCCTTATCTGTAAAATGGGTTGTTTAATTAAATGTCATCTACGGTTCAGTGGTCCTTTCCATCATAAAACTTCTAATGCTGTGATTTTAAAATCCATTTGAAGATGAAACTTTGAAGCACTATAGAAGTATCCATCTCTGATGCTAACGGTGTTACAGGCCTTTATACAAGTGCTAAGATTCTATAGACCTATTATAAAATTCAGATTTGCCTTCCCTCAATTATTTTGAGTTTCATTTTAGACACTGAGAACAAAGGGGAGCATATAACTTAACCAGAGAACCCCTTTGTTGCCTAATATACAACATCTGTGAATAACTTAGGAATATAGTAACTTAAAAAAGACTACCGGGCTTCCCTGGTGGCGCAGTGGTTGAGAGTCTGCCTGCTGATGCAGGGGACACGGGTTCCAGCCCTGGTCTGGGAAGATCCCACATGCCGCAGAGCAACTGGGCCCGTGAGCCACAACTACTGAGCCTGCGCGTCTGGAGCCTGTGCTCCGCAACAAGAGAGGCCGCGATAGTGAGAGGCCCGCGCACCGCGATGAAGAGTGGCCCCCGCTCGCCGCAACTGGAGAAAGCCCTCGCACAGAAACGAAGACCCAACACAGCCAAAAAATAAATAAATAATTTAAAATGAATATCTGCTTTAAAAAAAATTGTCTTTAAAAAAAGAAAAAAAGACTACCTAAGGACTTGTATCTATCTGTTCATTAATACTTTATTTAAAATAATTTGGAAATACCTGTCATTAATAGTATACTGTGTAGTATTATGCTGTATTATTAGCACTGCTTATTTCAGGATAGCTAGACCTATCATCAGTTTTGTGGCTATAAAATTTTGCTATTAAATTTTCTAGTAATTATGTAAAAGTGATTTTAAATCATTTTGGTATAGAGCACTTTTATTATTTACTTTTAGGGAAATAATGGAAAACGGATGGGTAGGTGGATAGCGAACTAAATCAACTGAAATGCAGGGGCTAACAAAAAAACCACACACACACACACACACACCCCCACACACAAACAACTACTATATGGCTTAAATTTAAGCATGTGTATAGATAGATATAACTTGTACAGGACAGAAGGTTTTGTGGGTAGAAGGACAAATGACAGGGGAAATATGTAATAATTTATATATTATAATAATCAACCAAAACATGCCTTCTAACAGCATATCTAGCATTTTGGGTCTCCTAATTTTGCTAAAAGCTGAAGAACCTAAAACAAGGGGGAAAGCACCCATGTGGTACTGTTCTGAATTCGAGGATTTCGGGGCCACTGGGCCTCTGGAAGGTCTTCCCTCCTTGCTAACCCCTTTTTAAAACTGTCTTCAGGCCTGATATGATAAAAATCAGTTATTACAATGTATTTTTTTTTCCTCCACAGTATGACCTTAGCAATATATTACCACATAAAGAACAGGTGAGCTCTTTTAAAACCTATCTTGTTATTCCAGCTAATTAATTTACAAGGTATCAAGTTTAGTGTTAGGTAATAACTATAGATGTTACTGGCATAAGCTTTTATTATTAGAGTGCTTTTATTACAATATAGAAGTGAATCATTTATTTTTATCTTAGGACCCTTAATTCTTAGGTTACTGAGCATCCCAAAGAGTATTTGTTTATATGGGTTATATTGATAATTTACTGTATTAGAAATTGAAATTGAGAATTTAAAAACTTAAATCCATTGTATGTTAAAACAGGGTTTGCCTTAGCACTATTGAAATTTTGAGCTAGATAATGCTTTGTTGTGGGGTGTCGTCCTGTGTGTTATAGGATATATAGCAGCACCCTTGGCCTCTACTCACTAGATGCCAGTAGCACCTTCTTCCCTCCACATTACGACAACCAAAACTGTCTCCAGCCATGGCCAGAAGTCCCCTGGGGGACGAAATCACCCCTGATTGGGAGCCCCAGTGTTTAACATAAGTCATTTTTTTTTAATGAATAATAACTATTTTCCACAACAAAAAATATTGAGAGAAAAGTATCTCCTTAATAGAAGGCAGCTGATTCTCATATCTATTCTGTCTTCAGTCATTTGTTTTGAAGAAACAATATGAAGAAGATCCAGCCGCTTGCAGATACATAGTTGGAAAAAGATGTATTTTTAAAGCCTTCAGATAATTTGGTATATTCTTTGATACTGTACCAAAAGTCTGCATGTGCTAGTTTCTTAAATTAGTTAAAATGGAATTCTAAATCATATCAATGAACTTGTAATAAATACTATGTTAAATTAATACCCATTGATCTGTCATGCATACTGAGTAGATCTTTTTACCTGTACCTGACTTTATAATATTATACGTTGGTCATTTGGAAAGTATTGGTTCACATTTCTTTAGACAGTGTCAAAAACTCACTTTTGTTATTGGTATCACCACCAGTCTTACCAGAAAAGTCTTTTAAGTGTTGAGAAGTTGTCAAGTTCACAATAGAAGGTAGAAGTTTTCCAAAAATCCTGATATTTTTAGCTTGATGGCTTGAATTTTATCATTGGCAACAAATAACTTTAGAGTTATTTTCCTTGAAGTGACAGGCTCACTTTGTTCATTTTTGAAAGAATGACTGTGTCAGTTGTACATTCAGATAACGATGGTGTTCGATGAAAAAAGTGTTTCAAATAAAGATGGTGTTCTATGAAAAAAATGACTTACCGCCAAGTCACAAGTGCTTTTCCTTAACACAGCCATATTTCAGTATGTAAAAGTGCTTAATGCATACTTTCCACTTATTCAGAATATTAAAAAGAAGGACCAAGGTTTAAGAACACTATTAATTTTTACTCTTTTATCAAGGATGTTCTTAAAGCAGATTTTTAACTGCAAGTGGCAGTGAATAATTGAATGACTTCTAATTCAGTTTGGTACCACTGCCTTGATTCATGCTCAGAAACCAGCAGTTTTACCCACTTTTGCTTTTATACATCCATAGCAAATGTCACACAATGTGAAGGGCAGGTAGTGTCTTAGTATTCTTATAAAAGCAGTTTTGACCTCTTGGGCCTCCTGAAGGAGGGGATAGGGGAGAATCCCAGAGGCCTGCAGACCACATTTAGAGAACCACTGTTCAAATGAGCGCAGTGTATTAGTGTGGTGAAATTTTAAATTAAAAAGCCTGGTTTCTTTTAAAATAAAAAGACAATTACATTTTTAACTCAAACTATTTAAAAGAGACAAGAAGAAATGCACAATAAGAATATACAGAACTAAAGAGAAAAAAACGGGAAAAAACCATGAATCTCATATTCACATTCATTGAAGTTAGAAGAATTTATTGCCCACCACCACTGCTTTATAAAATGTTCTTGCATATTCCAGTGTGAGGTTAGAGGAGTGAAAATATATTGGTTTACTAGCATTGCCTGTTAGGGAGGGTCAGTGCTTATAGAGGCAACTCTGGCTGGTTGTTGTAGAAAAGATTTCACAGAACTTGATGTGCTGAGTAAAAACAGGTCAGGAAACCTTTCGAAGGGTGGAATCCAGGAGAAGAATTGATAAAACTGTTTGCTTTGTTGAAGGTTAAGCTTCCTCTACCCCTCTCTCTACTCCTAGCAGATATTTTACTAAGATAGTAACTCCTGAATTAATTTTTTAAATACACATTCTTATTTTATAGAGCTGCAGATAGATCCTTGGATATTTTTGATGAGAGATTACATCCACTCACAGTAAGTGTCAGTTTTATTGAAGTTGTATTTTTCTCTTATACAGTTGTGTTTATTTCACGCTGATTTGCTTTGAAATTAATTACTAGAAGAAAATTACTTCCTCCAGCTCGAAGTCAAATTCATCTTCCTTTAAGTCTTCTTCCCCACGCCATGTTGTGTCTAGTCATTTTCCCGAAGGCGTGTTGGATAAGGGGTTGATGGATATGAACCGAGTTGCACTTTGTATGAATAGTGAGCAGGTAAGTAAACATACCCAAGTAACAGAAAATGTATCTTTTTAAAGGATGATTTTCCCTAGCATCAAACAATATAAATATTTGTAAATAAACCTAATATGATAAGGCCTGTAAGAAGAAAATTAGAAAACTGTTTAAATTTTAAACGAATTAAAATGACAAAGTTTTAAAATTCACTTCTTCGGGTGCTCTGTAGCCACACGTGGCTGGCGACTGCTGTACAGGACAGCGCATTCTTAGAGCCTTATGGTTACAGGACACTGGGAATGTGTTTTCAAAGTTGATGACAGAAAAGTATGACATATGGTGATCAGCAAGACTTCTGAGCCTAAAAATATTGGGTTGGCCAAAAAGTTTGTTTGGTTAGTGAATATATTGTTCAATAAAATGCTTGGTGAAAATGAAAACTGTGTCTTTTATTTGTACTTAAAACCAAATGAACTTTTTGGCCAACCCAATAGTTTACATTTGGTTAGAATTCTGTGGGGAGGAACGTGGAAATACATAAATTCTCTGCGGTTGTGCCTGTATTTTTCTTTAATGAATGGTGGTGAGTACTGGATCACTGTGGTATTTTAGGATCCCATTGTTTATATTTAAAAGACTACAAGACATGTCACCCAATCAAAATTATTTTAAGGGGCACGTGGGCCCAAGTGTGAAGACTGCTATCTTAAGGGTACTTTTAAGTATTTTTCTTCCATGGATACTTAAATTGCATTTTTTCTCCTTTCAGCGAGAAAAGATTCCAGAGGAATACTTCGAGCATGATCCTGAACACGAATTCATTTACAGATTTGTTCGTACTCTTTTTAGTGCCGCACTGCTAACTGCTGAATGTGCAGTAGTAACTTTGGTAAGATATTTTTTCTTTCATAAAGCATCTGTAGAAATTTCTGTCTTGTACACATGGTATGGTCCTGTTTTTCCCAAATGAAAGTAGGTTCCTGAAATGATCATTAGAACTTTATTAAGAGAAAGCTATCAAAAGAAAGTAAAGTATACACATTTGAGCTTTAATAATCATTATGATTTAAAATGTTGCCATTGCTTTTCTCATCACAAAACAATTGCTATTAAAGGCAGCAGGAGAGATTTCTGGTTTCTCCTTCCACACCTGAGGGGACACATGCACGCACAGTGCACACACGCACACACAGACGACGCATGTTGTGGTGGTAGGGCGGGGCAATAACTGAACGCTCTGGTCCACAGGCAGAAACAGGTTCCGGGTAGTTTGAAGCTGAGTCCCAGACTGTACTGCCTAGGCAGTTCTGATGTGTGTCCTGATTGAGAACTACTGCCCTCAGTTCTCTGTTCCTTGGGTAATGGATAATGGTGTTAACCATCCCTGCTGTCCTCTTATTGCCTGCATGTGAAGTTGCCCAGGACTAGGGTGCCAGTAGGACTTCAGAAGGCTTTACTCTAGTTAGCCTGCTAAGCTACAGCTGTGTAAGGACCTTTTTGTCATCCATTCCTAATTCCTATGGTAAGATTTTATCATTTGAATAATAAATCATATTCAAGTGAGAGGTAGTTGGGATTGTTTTACTCCTCCCTATAGCAAACCTGTAGGGGGGAAAGTCAGCTGCGTGGTCTGCAGGGAAGGAATACTTAGGCCACTCACTGCCTGCTCCTATCAAGGCAGAATTTAGGACAGGAAGCTTGTCCTTTTGAAAAGAGACCCCTCAGTGGGTACTGGATCAGACACAGGCCTTTTCTTGGAGCTACAGGCCACTTGGAGTGCTTAGCACATGCTTGAGAGAGGCAGGAATGGTGCTTGCATATGGAGAGCTAGGAAATGCAGGAAGGAGAGTATTTGGGTTGGAAGAGGGGCATTTCTTTGTAGACAAGTTAAGCTTGATGTACCTGCGAGACAGCAGAATGGCAGTGTCTAGTAATCATTTGAATATATGGGATTGGAGCATGAATCTGAGCTAGAGGGAGGGAATTAAGTGTAGCTGTTCAAATGCAGAGAAAGTATGTAAAATAAAAAGTGGGTAGAAGATAGATCTGTAGGGACTGTCAGCACTTAAGGGACAGATCCCCAGAGGAGTGGCTACAGTGGTAGGAAACCCAGCAGAGAACCCTAAGAGGCACCAGGAGAGGTTCAAGAAGGAGAGTATGGTCCAAACGCTAAATGCTACCAAGAAGTTGCTCATGTCATAAATACCATGTCACTGAATACCTACTCTGTGTCACTTTTCTACATGTGGGGGGTGGAGGAGAGAACAAGTTGGATAAATAAAGTTCTTGCCTTTATGGAGCAAGTGTGGAAGACGTAATTTTTTTTTTTTTTTTTTTTTTATCGGAGTACAGTTGATTTACAGTGTTGTGTTAGTTTCAGGTGTATAGCAAAGTATAAGTGTTTTTTTTTAATGAGTGTTTTTTAAGAGATGACTATTTCAAGTAGTGGTCAAAACCATGAAGAGAAAGCAAGGTAAAGGGATAAAGTGATTAGAGGGGCGTACTAGAAAGCTCAGGAAGAGCCTCTTTAAAGAGGTAATGTTTGAACCCAGGACCTGGCTGAACTGAGGAAGATCAGGTACGCTGGCATTACGGGCAGAGGGGACAAGTGCAAGGCTCTGAGACAGGAACTTGTTCTGTGTGTTCAAGGAAAAGCAAGGTGGCCATTGTGATCCGAGCGGGGAATGAGGGAAAGAGCATAGGTGATGAGGTCACGGAAGGACAAGGCCTTACCGCACAGGGCCTCGTAACTTGCAGGCCACGGGAAGAAGGTATTTGTTTGATGGGAAACCTCTGGCAGATCTGGAGCAGGCGCATAAAGTACTCTTAATTTAAGAGGCTCTCCTGGCTGCTTTGGGGAGAACAGACTGTAGTCTGTTGGGAGGCAGAGAAGTTAGGCAGTGGCAGCGATACAAGTCAGAAGTGACAGACAGAAAAGCGGTCAGGGTACCAGTGAAGGTAGAGATAACAAGAAGTTCTAACAGATTGGAGCAGGATACACTCAAGTGCAGGTTTTTGGTCTCAGCGACTGGGCGTGTGGCAGTGCTCTTTCATTTATGAGGGAAGGCCTGGGGAGTGGAGCTCTGGGACGAAGAGCTCTGGGTTGTTTGTGTGAAGGCACCGGTGACCACGGCAAGAGTAGTCTCTGTAGAGTGGTAGCAGCAGGAGGCTGACTGAAGTGGGTTAAGGAGAGGATGGGAGATGAGGAGCTGGCCTCAGCCCTGAGGACGCCGTCTAGGGGCAGTGGGGGACAGGCTGGGGACATGGAAGCATTCCCACTGGAGGAAGCCTCTGACAGAGAGGGAGAAGTTGTTCAAAAAGAGACTAACTGTGGGCACAGTGCTCTGCAGAAGTGAGGTGGGATCAACTGCATTCATAGGAGAGTTAGCTTCAGTGAAAAGAAAGAAATCTCGCTTCCTCCGAGACAGGAGGGCAAGTGGGATAAATGAATATCGGCACGTGTACCAAGTTTGCCAGTACAAAGGTGAGAGGAAGTTGAGAGATTGCCAGTGTCGTTTCAGTGCCTCTGATTAGTCCCATAAAGTAGAGAGTTGAACCTTGCGGGGAGAGTCGTTCTTAGGGTACTAGAGAGTGCTGAGTTCTTTGGGGAATGGGAGCCGAATTTCACTAAGAACATATAATCTCAATACCCGTGTTTGAAAACACAGTAGAGTTTGGAGGGCATGGGCGAATCTGAGCTGTCAATCTGATAACCCTTCAGAGAGGAAACAGACTCTTTAAAAACTGGACATTTTTCTTTTTGTCAAATGGCATATACACTCTTCTACAGAGGTAACAACAAATCACAGCTTACCTCTCTAATCTTTGCTCAGCTGTTAACTCCATCCAGTTCTTTGTAGGGTAGACATTTGATACATGTAAAAGAAACCATGAAATCATCTCACAAACCGGCAGGTTTAGAGGAGCCCCAGGGATACAGACACAGGCAGGTCTTCCCACCTTAAAACCAAAAGAATTGACTAAGCTGCAGATTATGTAAGACAGAAATGAATAATGAAATGATAATGGAGATGTGAAAAATTGGGGATCTGAAAAGGACTACCCTTTGTATGCATGTGTGTTCCTTAAAAAGGCACTAAAATATGGGAATACTTGCCAGCTAGCTGTCAAGCCCCTTTGGACTGCCTGTCCTGCTGTGCCACGCAGCAGCCACTGGGAGGCTCTCTTGACCACCAGTTTTTATCTTCAAGTTCATGCCACAAAAGGACTGGTGACTCTGAAGAGAAGGTAAAGATGTGCTCAGTCTGACCAGAATTTTACACACTCAAGCGTTATGTAAAATCGCCATGCAACCACCACCAGTCTTGTAGTTAACATTGCACGTGATAGGCACTCAAGCATTTACTGAACAGTTGAAGTCGACACTGGGCTGTATGTGCTGCCCTTGACAAGTGGGAAGGTAATAACACAATGCGTGTCTTTAGAATGCCCTTTGCTGAGATGTCCTTTCATTCCTGTGACCAAAATTGGGTTGGAAATTCACACGGGCAGAGTAGAAATATCAGACTAACAGAAATATCTGACTTACAACTGTGACCTGGCCTCTGGCCTTGGCTTGGCTGAGCAAAGTCTTTGTAGAACCTAGGAATAAAAGGGGTGTCAAAAAGAGATGAAATCTGTCATTCCTAACAATTCTTATCACGGCACTTAAACTGAACTAAAATCAAAGATCAGTGCTCTACTTTTGCAGGTTTACTTAGAAAGGCTTTTAACTTATGCTGAGATCGACATGTGCCCCACTAACTGGAAAAGAATTGTTTTGGGAGCCATTCTTCTTGCCTCCAAGCTTTGGGACGATCAGGCTGTATGGGATGTGGACTACTGCCAGATCCTCGAGGACGTTACAGTTGAGGACATGTGAGTTTGTAAGGTTACCGTGAACTTTCTAACCATTTTCCAATACCTCATTTGCTCTCATAAAGTTTACATTTTTAAGAAATGTTACATTTTAAGAAAGGTTACCTTGTGCAGAGAGCTGAAATAGACATAAAATTACAGACTTCTTTCTATCTAGCTGTAGTATAACAATTTGTATTTCCCCTCATTAATTGGTAGGTCTTGATGTGTTATTGTTGTAATATTCTGCTTGATAAATTGAAATTATTTTTCTGGTGGTTTTTGCCAAACATTTTACAAGCTCACTACCAGAACAACATGGTACAGTCAGTAACTTGACAGCTTTCTTAAAGCTGTCTACCAGGTCCAGTCCATTTTTAAGGGGCACATGCCTGGTCTTTGCAGCAAGTGGCCACTGTTAAGGTCTTAGGGCCTCTAGACTACTGACAGGTTCTAATTTCAACCTGAGTCACCCATTGTGTATTTGCTTTTGCTGGTCTTTTTCTCCTTTTGATCTGAGGTTCTGTTGTTACAGAAACTAGGATGTACAGGTAGCCACATATAAAGGTTTCAGATCCCTGTGTTCCTGTCTCCTCCCCTAAAGTCTGCTGAGTTAGGAAACACCTACCTCTCAGGTAGTCCGGGAAGCATCCCTGGGGCCTCACCCAGGGCACTCAGCAAACACAGCGGCACTTTGTGGGGCCTTGAGTTAACTAGGCAGGTTCTCCTCACGGATGGCACGCTCACATGGGCATGAAACGCCAGGCTTCCAATCTGGCTCTGGTGAAGGGCCCCAAGGGTGGGAAGCAGGATGAGCCAGAGAGGTAATTCCAGCAGACTCTCGAAGTGCCCGCTTGACAGTGAACCTGTCTTTGTGGGTGGCATTCAGGAAAATGGGAAAGGACACCTCTTGATTATATTGGACAGCAGAGGCCGATCAAGATGGCAGGCAGGGGCAAGAGTTTGTTTTTGTTACCTTTGCCCCTTACTCTGGATAATTCACAATTACCAAAGTGCATATTTACAGCTGAAGCGAGGAAAGTTGTGACTAAGAGAAGGGACCGGTGACTGTCAGTAGCTGTCAAAGTGGCTTTTGGTGAAAATGCCCACTTTGGTGATCATGTAAACCAGGTGGTCATGGTGATATTGCTGGTAGCGATCTTAGCGAACAGTGTAACAGCAGATAATGAATTTGAAATGAACAGAAGTACTTTTGGAAGTTGCAGAAACTAAAGTGACGTTGACCAACACTATCATCAGTCTTTAAACTGGTCCCTTGAAGGAAGGAAAATTTGTAATCGTGAACACCATCCCTGCCATGATGGCAGCTGAAATTTTCCCAGAATCTGCAACTGAGCTGACTGGGGCTCTGGTTCTCCAGGTACAACATCCGAGAACATGCAGGGAAACGTGTGGGTGTTCACAGACATTGAGCCCAGGAGCATTGGCGGCACTGTCCAGCTATGAAGAAACTAATTCTAAACAACGCTTTTCTGTGTAGAACGGAGAATCACCAGGAGTTATGTTTATAATAGGCTGCTTTTGTTTATGATCTTTGGGAGTTGGGAAGCATTACAACAAAGTGTCTAATACACATTTGTTTCATCCCTCTGCTGTTGACTACTATTTGTAATGGTCTCATTTTGAGTCTGAATTGAAAAATTGCTGTCTATCAGCTTTTCCTTAAAACTTTCTAACATCTCTGTGTCTTGTTAAATATATATTTCCCTTCAAAAGAGTAAGTTAAACTGAGCAGCTGCCGTTCAGACAGTTTGCTGCGCCTGTAAGTGGTAGGCTCTTCAGCCACCTAGCCATTTAAGAACAGCAGAAAACACAGAAGATGCATATTCTGTAGGCATAATGCTTTTCTTCAGTGATGAAAGCTCTATTAATAGACATGTTAATCCTATGAAGTACTGTATTTCCACACAATTAAAATGTATTAGTGGAGAAAATATAAAAGGGATCGTGAAGTGCATTTATTCCTGTAGTAAATTAAGTCCTGATTAGCTGATTATCAAAACATTATCTGATTTACATTGCTATCGACTTCTGGCCGTATGAACAGGAAATGAATTTTGGAAGTAGGTTCAGTTAGGTTTAAAGTTCAACAAATGAGAAACCTCATTTCTGCTCATACTCTGCTCTCCATACAGGAGAACATGGAGCATTTGTTGATTTATCCAATGGATAAAATATTAACACTTTAAAACCAAGAAACCAAATGTATTGTAAAATAAGCCACTTGCATGTTTGTTTGGGTATTTATCATTTTTATATAATCAACTCTCTAAAGTGATTGCTGTGGAAAGTGGTAAGATTTACTCTAATTTTATATTTATTTACTTAAACATTTGGCAAGCAAATGGCTGGATATGGTCATATAGCAGAAGCCTGCTCCCAGCACTCTACTTTCCCACTTCATTGAATTCGTCCTCTGTGGGCGTGTGCAGTCTGTCCTGGCAAGGGGCGGTAGGTCTGAACATTCTGGGCTGCTCTCCTAACACCGGGGGAAACAACTGCTCTATCAGAGGTCGTGTCGTAAAGTGGGTTTAGTCTAGCTGAGACATAATCTTACTGCCTTCCTAAGCTTCAAAAGTGCATCCTGTCCTGTCATGGTGACGACAACTCACCCTAGTAAGGTTTTAAGGTGAACAGAAACTTGCGTTATGCCCTTTGACACAGCCCCATGCACGGGGTGGGGGTGGGGGGATTCCCTTTCCCATCGAATGTAGCTTATTTATTTATTTACTTGAGATGAATCCTTGTTGCCTCAAGAGTTTTCCCCCCTCAGAGATAATAGCAGTGGCTCTCGAGGGATCCCTTGGTTGCCGTGGTGATGTGCCCACGCCTTGTGTTGGCTCGTCTCCACCTCAGTGAGCCCCTTCCTGTCCTCAGCCCCGTGCAAATGTCTGCAAGCTCTTCAGAGCTAATAAACAGCATCCATCATTCCTTTCATCTGATCACTATAGCGGGGCCTTGTGAGTGAGTGTGGAGCATGACTCGTACAGCTGCACTAATGGAACTCTGAAGAATGAGCCCCTGAGTCAGCAGCATGAGTGCATAAGAGGGCCATAACCTCTTCCCCCTTGTCCCAGACTCAAAGTGCTGGGACGCAGAAAGGACCACAAATAGCTGTACCTTGTTTGAACATTAGGGTATTAATCCAGCTGGGTAGCCATTATTTGTTTCAGAACAGTATTTAGAGCCATCCTAGTAGCTCAGAATGGTATTTTTGAAGATAGCCCATTTGACTGAAATTGTCCTGTGTTGGTTTTGTCTTCTCCTCCTCCCCCAGGAATGAGATGGAAAGGCACTGCCTGGAGCTACTTCATTTTAATATTAATGTTCCTTTCAGTGTGTATGCCAAATACTACTTTGACCTTCGCTCCTTAGCAGATGACAACAACCTGAATGTTCTATTCACTCCTCTTAGCGAAGAAAGAGCACAGAACTTAAAGGTAAGGCTGTGAAGTCACTAACTGGGGTTTTCTGTCAGCCACTGAAGCCACATCTGTAGTTAAATTATATTAAGCAGTGATTAGGAAAATGGAAAGCTGTTAACAGTTTGAAGAGCTTATTGACCCGTTGGCATCATATTTCCTGTGTCTTTTGTGGTTTATACAGGGATCCCACATTATAAAAAAAAAAATTGTCTCTTCTGTAACCATAATTCAGAATACTTTAAATCATATTTAATCTGTTCTTAATGGTTTTCCATTTGAACCTCTACACTTACATATAACCATACATGAATAATTTCTTAAAATTGTATCCCTAATCATATGTACCTACATAATCTACTTACCACTCTTAACTGTCTTTTTTTTTTTTTAATAATTGATGTTTTGGACTATTTCTACTGTCTTGATATTTTGAATAAATAAATAAATGTATTTATTTATTTATGGCTGCATTGGGTCTTCGCTGCTGCACGCGAGCTTTCTCTAGCTGCGGCGGGCGGGGGCTGCTCTTCATTGCGGTGCGCAGGCTTCTCATTGCAGTGGCTGCCCTTGTTGCAGAGCACGGGCTCTAGAGCGCAGGGTCAGTAGTTGTGGCACACAGGCTTAGTTGCTCCTCGGCATGTGGGATCTTCCCGGACCAGGGCTCAAACCCGTGTCCCCTGCATTGGCAGGCGGATTCTTAACCACTGCGCCACCAGGGAATTCCCTCTTAACTGTTTTTTACTCAGCTTGCAGTTCGTGTGTGTGTGTGTGTGTGTGTGTGTGTGTGTGTGTGTGTGTATGTGTATCACAGTTCAGTCCCATGAGTTTATTAGACAAAGCATCCGTGGCTAACCTGAGAGACCTATACTTGGAAGGTATAATGTGGATTCAGATACTGGCTGTAGAAAGTACATGAGTTTTTAATATAAATGGTAACGTACATGGAACAAAGTAATACTTATGGCTTATGATTTTTGGTGGGTATACAGCAAAATTCACAACTGAAATGAACACATTTAAAATGGATACTTTCTGTGGTACCTTGGTGGTACTTTAGAATAAGATGTTTTTCTACCATAATTTATGTGCAAGTGAAATAGCACCTTTCAGAGCTTGTCATTAGACCTCTCCTACCTTCAGCACATACCTACCTGATTAAAATTTTCTTAGAGTATGTAATAACTAATGAAAACTGAATAGAAGTTGAATAGCTGAGTAAACACTGATTTTGCCCAAGTGTATGTCCATTACGTTTAAGGATCACGTGTGTAGGTAACAGATGATATTGCTATTAGGAGCCTATCATTAGGAACCCAATTTTTAAGTAACTCTAAGTTATTAGGGCAAGTTACCCCTTGCCCCAGCAATCTAATCATAGCCCTTAAAGGTTATTACCTTAGGGAATTGTCAGTTAGTGTAGATATCAGCTATCCAAAGTAGCAGTAACTATGAACTATCTAAACGAATGTAGATGTGTGGCTTATCAATGATGCTTTTTTTGTTTTTTTAAGGTCCGAACATTTTTCCCCCCCCTAATTATACCTATGTTCTACCTGATTGACTTTCCTAGGCCATTTCCAGATTGTGTGACGACGAATACAAAGACGTGTGTAGAGCTGCTATGAGAAGGTCTTTCAGTGCTGATAATTTCATTGGTATTCAGCGCTCCAATGCCATCCTCTCTTAAGGGAGAAGTGAGGGGTTGTAACATCATAAACCCCTCAAAACAAGGACTGGAGAAATAGCACCTCTCCTGCTCAGAAACCAGCAAAGTTAGTATTTTCACCTTAAAGAAAGACATTGAATTCAAGAGACTCATGGACAAGCGAAGATTATGCTCATAGGAAAGAACGGGACCTCGTCAATGTAACACGCTCTTCTGTCCTTTTTATTGTAAACAGAGTTACAAAAACCACTCCAAAGCTAAAAGCTCCCAATCCATGCACAGATATCTGCTCCCAGTCGACACACAGATATCTGATAGCTGAGAACTATGTGAGGTTTTTTAATTAATAGCTTAAATTTTTAGACTTTAAAGACTTTAGACTTTAACTATATAAAGACTTTTAACTATTTAAAGACTTTAGACTTTAACTATATAAAGACTTTTAACTATTTAAAGACTTTAGACTTTAACTATATAACTTCTATGTTTTTCTTGCCTCACTGTCCCATACTGCTGCATATTCCTTTAGAATCAGTGCAGTATTACCATCAAAAAATGGGACTCCAAAAAAAAACAAAAAAAAAACAAAAAAAAGAAAAAAACAAAAAAAACAAAAAAAACAAAAAAAAAAACAAAAAAAAAACAAAAAAAACAAAAAAAAGAAAAAAACAAAAAAAACAAAAAAAGAAAAAAAACAAAAAGAAAAAAACAAAAAAAGAACAAAAGAAAAAAACAAAAAAAACGAACAAAAGAAAAAAACAAAGAAAAACGAAAACAAACAAACAAAAAAAACCAAAAAAAAAACAAAAAGAAAAAACAAAAAAAAACAAAAAAAACAAAAAATCGAACAAAAGAAAAAAACAAAAAAACGAACAAAAGAAAAAAACAAAGAAAAACGAAAACAAACAAACAAAAAACAAAAAAAACAAAAAAAAGAAAAAACAAAAAAAAACAAAAAGAAAAAAACAAAAAAAACGAACAAAAGAAAAAAACAAAGAAAAACGAAAACAAACAAACAAAAAAAACCAAAAAAAAACAAAAAAAGAAAAAACAAAAAAAAGAAAAAAACAAAAAAACAAAAGAAAAAACAAAAAAAACAAAAAAAGAAAAAAACAAAACAAAAAAGAAAAAAACAAAAAAACAAACAAAAAAGAAACAAAAAAAAGAAAAAAACAAACAAAAACAAACAAACAAACAAACAAAAAAAACACACACACACAAAAAAAACATGGGACTCCTAACAACTCATAAAGCCAAACTTCGGAACAGACTGTTGTAGCATCGTTAGGTTTTGCAGGGTTCTTCCTCCCTACTAGATCATTGAAGCTGCTAGTCATTATTGGCAATCAATTTAAACCAAAAAGCTGCTGAATAACACATGTCATCCAAATTCTTTGCAGGCAGTACTTATTAGCATATTAGCATGCTTGCGATCATAAACAGAGAAAGTAGGTTATTTCCTTCTATTGGGTCCATGCTGCATTTCTTGTTAACTATAATGGTGCTTCTGATTTTGTGATGATTTTCCTCTTTGTTCTATACTTGTATTAAAGGATATTTTCATAATTCCAGCCAACATGGTGGTCCAGTAATTAACAAGCCGGTGATGAAATAGAAGGTGTCCCAAAAGTCTTACAACAATTTTAAGCTTTAATATAGTGTGCTTGGATACTCCAGAACACTGTCGCAGAAGTATAAATGCTAGACTGGCAAAACATCACTTGAAACTTTAATCGAATTTCTTCTAAACTCATTTACTTTTGTACATTTTAAACATTAAGCTTTTATTTTTTAATTTTTTATTTTTTTAAATTAATGAATTTATTTAATGGCGTGTTGGGTCGTTTCTGTGTGAGGGCTTTCTCTAGTTGTGGCAAGCGGGGGCCACTCTTCATCGCGGTGCGTGGGCCTCTCACTGTCGCAGGCTCTCTTGTTGGGGACACAGGTTCGAGCCCTGGCTTGGGAAGGCCCGTGAGCCACAATTACTGAGCCTGCGCGTCTGGAGCCTGTGCTCCGCAACAAGAGAGGCCGCGATAATGAGAGGCCCGCGCACCGCGATGAAGAGTGGCCCCCACTTGCCACAACTAGAGAAAGCCCTCGCACAGAAACGAAGACCCAACACAGCCATAAATAAATAAATACATAAATTGTAAAAAATAAAAAATAAAACAATAAACGCTTAACGTTTAAAATTTACAAAACTAAATGAGTTTAGAAGAAATTCGATTAAACTTTCAAATGATGTTTTGTAAGTTTGTGGCATTTATACTTCTACAAGTATCAAAGCTTAAAATTGCACTAAGACTTGAGGGGATACCTCCCCTCCTCTTTTTAAAATAGTCCTTTGCAAGGCTGGGCTGCTTACCTGCTTGATCACCTAAGTTTCTTTTTTCTAGATTTGGTAAAGGAATTATGAACAACAGTGTTAATTCACATGTAATAAATTGAAAGGAACTGGACCCTAATAGTAGGGACAGGAGAGTAAGTGATACGAAACAGCTTTTCTATCCTGTGTGTTAACCTGGCTGTAGGTGTCTCACTTCAATTTCTATTTAAGAGGAAACATATAAACCTTAGGAACCCTTACCTCAGGCTTTAAAAGGCAGGAGGTCCAGTAATCAGTCTTTTTGGAGATTGGTAACGATGTCACCTAAACTTGAAATATTAAAAAAAAAAAAAAAGTGTTCTCAACTATGTGAAATCTTTCTCCTCCTACCTTCTCAGATGTAATCCTAGGAATTTTGCCTGTAAACAAAGCATTTCTGGGCCAGAAGTACTTTCTCTCTTTATAGCAAGGCTTCACATTCTACTGAGTGCTGCAGGTTCCATCATTTTTAAGGGACAGAGACATAAATGATAAATTATGGTATATAAAATACTACAATCTACCACCTCAAAAAATATTGTTTATGGAGTTTGGAGCTTGGAAATTCAAGTACTGATTGCAGTTTTATTTTGAAAAGAATGCTACAACTTACGTGGTTTTTCTTCCTCATGTTTATATTAAAAGAAAAGCTAATAAACTCTATTTTAATTCAAATATATGGCTACTGTGTTTGTAACACTTCTCACTATTCACATAACATTACAACTCTGCCTAACTCAAATGTTTTCAGTCAGCTCTGATAGTCGGGCCTTAAAGCATTTTCAAACTAACCATTCATAAGTTGTTTTGACCCCTGCCTTTAGTTAAGATGTAGACATTTATTTCTTCAGCTTACGCTCTTTTCAACCTGAAGATAATCTAGTACACTTAAAATCACTGGCTACAGTGCTCAGTGGCATAATGCATTAGATGGCATTTTTGAATTGTTTGTTATGGTGCCAAGATGGAAATGCACATTGAAAGATAAAAGTAGGTAAATACACAGAGAAAGGAATTACAGGAATACTGTAGAATCAGAACTTGTTGTGTGAGGGTTTCAAGCAATTGAACAGGAAAGAAAATGGAAGAACAGGAAGCAGTAGAATTGTGGTTGCTGTTAGGAGGGTGACTTTTACACAAGCCACGTCATTTGACGTTAACCTGCTACTTCACTTAGCATTCAGCTGGAAATACACCAGATCGCTAAAGTTTCTTTTAGACCCTAGCCACTGCACTTGAGCAATATTCCATCAGTCCTGATAGTATTGCCGTCGTATTTCATCCACCTTAGTTACCTTCCTAAGGTCACATCTTTAACTTTGTTCTTGTGAAGTTGCTGATGAGGAGAAATGATCTGATTTAGTACAGAAGGGGAAAAAAATCTATCACAAGTCACTGTTTATATCAATAGTTTGCACCGCGTAGTAATATGCCAGTTACTAAGCAGAAATGCTGACCTATCTCGAGTGGTCGAAGGTTTAAATTTATTTATTTATTTATTTTGGCTGTGTTCGGTCTTCGTTTCTGTGCGAGGGCTTTCTCTAGTTGCGGCGAGCGGGGGCCACTCTTCATCACGGTGCGTGGGCCTCTCACTATCACGGCCTCTCTTATTGCGGAGCACAGGCTCCAGACGCGCAGGCTCAGTAGTTGTGGCTCACGGGCTTAGTTGCTCCGCGGCATGTGGGATCTTCCCAGACCAGGGCTCGAACCCGTGTCCCCCTGCATTAGCAGGCAGATTCTCAACCACTGCGCCACCAGGGAAGCCCGGTCGAAGGTTTTAAAAAAAAAAAAAATTGGGGGTAGGAACATTGGGCATGACTGTAGCTTCAAGAACAAGTTGGTAGAATAAGGGGAATCGCTAAAAATTGCTTTTCCCCTTCAGCTTTAATTCTAGAGGCAATACAGCCATTTTAATAAATGGGAAATTGAGGCAACTTAAGGTAAAAATTTAAACATCACAAAGTAGGTTCTCCAACAAATATGGGGCATGGAAACTAGTTATTAATAGGGTGGCAACTATGGCATTTTTTTCCAGATTTTTATACCTAGGAAGGGTTTGTTCCCTAAAGTAGTAAGACTATAAAAGAATATCTGACTACCTGAACTCAAATTTTATTTTTTCGCTTTAAAAAAAAAATGATTTTTCTCTATTGGAATACTGACATCTGTGCAATTTTAACTCTGGTATACCGTGAACTGAACTTTATTCTTTACAAGGAAAAGACAAAAGTTTGAAATGTATGTTTGAACCAAATTAAATTGCCATTTTTGTATGTTAAATTCATGTGGTTGACCCTAAGACAACTTCTTAGGGCCCAGTGTTTCTGGTTAAGAGAAATGTTTTCCACCCTGTATCAGAGTCCATCATGACCCTATTCTTTCACATTTACTCCTAATGTACCCTGTATGCCCATTATTGAAATTCAACAGCACTAAATCCTAGTTTTACAACAGGTCAAATTTCATTTCTTAGTTTTCCCATTCTATAAAATATACCATTCCTTGATTTTTGAAAAATGCTGAAGCCAGTATTTACTGGAAAACAATTCACTCTGTATTCAGGTTATGCAATGTTTTTGGAAATGTTTACCTATAGCGTGTAGGTTAGCTAAAATCTTTCATCACCCAAGACTTCTCTCTAACCACATGTAAAATGACTACGACTGTTCCCTCACCCAGAAGCCGCATTCTTGAGTATAGAGCTATTTGGTAAAGCACTTGACAGCTGGTAGGGGCTCTCCCAGGGGTAAGTGCTAATTTCTATGCAGAATCTGTAGATTACACCCAGCATCTATCAAGTTAAGGATTAGATCACCTAAAATCTGAACTGTTAGCCACTCACCAGCCTGGCCAGCCTGACACCATGCCAGCAAGAATACAAAAGATCTAGGAGCCCTTCAGAGACACCTGGTCCCTTGTACACAGGTGCAATCTGTTTGGCTTCTGAGGCAATTTCCACTAGTCCATTTTAAATGGGTTTGGCAGATGAGATAACATGTACTTCATGTGAAAGAAATGTTATGAATACCAGTTTATGGTTTAGGATCTCTAACATGCAGAAAGAACCAGGAAAGTGAAGTAGTATAGAAATTAAGAGAAATCCAGAGTCAAATGTAAAGAGGTTAATATTCTTTAAAAAAAAAAAAAGAACAGGTTAGGTGATTACTTAACTGCTATGAGGGCAGCTAAATAATTTGAATGTGATTAGAGAAAGTCAGTGACAGCCTCAGAACCTAAGGTCCTCAAGAATATGTCGATCTCTACTTCAAGACCTCAAATTACTCTGCTAGCTTTTTCTTACAACATCTATTCCTTCATCTTACCGTTCTCAATTCTACTGACCTTTACTTCTAGCTCCCCAGATGGTGGCCCTTGATCTCCTCGCTGTGGGAACCGACTCTTCCAAACGCAGGGCATCAGTGTTTTGTCCACCTCCCACTGCCCTCTCTCAACAAGGTCATCTCAGCTTCACCCTTTGACTCTCTGCTCGTGTCCAATGTGGCAGTGCTTGATGTTGGTTACTACTGTGACCCATTTCTAAAACACTATCACCAGGTTCCAGGAAATACAGGATTTATATGGCTCACGGGCTAACTGGCCCCTTGTAATCCCCTTTAATCAACTACTTGAGCCCTCCTGTGTTCCCACAAAGTAGTTGTTCCCAATTTGCTGCACTCACTCCCCTGATCTGCCCACAACCCTAGATGTATCTCCTCAGGCTAGGCAGCAACCCCACCTTCCAAACTCCAAAACTCATTTCATCTGGCATTAGGAATAGATGCCTCACTTCTTAAGGTAACCCCTCTCATCTAAGGGAGAGGATTCCATCCCAACTCTTCAAATCAAATTTCTATATCCAACACCCCCACCACCAGGATGGTGGTGAGGATGGGGCAATTTGACCTTCCTCAGCCCTTGACATGTCCTAGTGTTTCTCAAGATGTGGTCTCCAGACCACCTGCCTCTCATGGGCTGAAAGTCCCTGTAAGAAATGAAGCTTCTCTAAATGCAATGTGGAATCCTAGAACAGATAAAGAACATCAGTGGAAAATCTGGTGAAATCCAAATGAAGTCTGGAGTTAACAGTAGTGCGTTAATGTTGACTTCTTAGTTTAACAAATGTGCTATGATAATATGTTACTATTAAGGCAAAATGGATATATCTTTGCAACTTTTCTGTAAACCTAAAATAATTCTAAAAGTTTACTAAAACAGAACCAAAAGACCTAATTCTTGGATCCCAAATTAATCTCAATTCCTGGAGCTGAAGCCTGGGAATCTACATTTCTAATAGGAACCCCAAATGATTCTTATGCAGACACAAATTTGAAAACTAGTCTTTCAATTCCCTTTCCATTCCATGCCTGAATGGCTGCTTCCTCCTTGTTTTACTTACCTTAACCTGATTGAATCTTTTAGATCCTCTCAACCCTAAACTATAAGTACTATCATTATCCCCCTTTCACAGATGAGAAAGTACTAAGATGCAGTACACAAATGAAGTACTAAGAGCTTAAGTAATTTGTTCAGGATCAACAGCCCATGAATGATGGAGCTGGGAGTTGAATCCCTAATCAGTCTAGCTCCCAAATCTATGCACAGAACCATTCTACTTCCTCTCATTCTGTTGCACGTAAGAGCTCTGTGACTAAATCACGAAAAGAAGCATTATTACCTATTTCTCCAACTTCCTAAGTCCAGCAGTGCCCCCCTTTTCCACTGGGGGAAATGAACAACGAGAAAGCATTGGGAAGACGTGCCCACTAGAGACCTGTCCGGGTCAGGCACAGCGGCTCTTGCACCAGGATCCAGCTCAACTGCTGTATTTTCTGTTCTCCCAAATGCCCTAACATGTACCAATCTAATAATGCTCATAGTACTCACTTTGATGCTAAATTAACTATCTCAGGTTTACTAAGCATCGGTCCAGATTGTCAGGGAAGTGCCAACTCTAAATCAATTTACAGTTGGCCCTCCGTATCCACAGGTTCTGCATCAGTGGATTCAACCAACCATGGACTGAAAATATTTAGGGAAAAAAGTTTCAGAAAGTTACAGAAAGCAAAACTTGAATTTGCTGCACACCACCAACCATTTGCATTATATTTACAACTACTTACTTAGGATTTGTATTTGGTGTTATAAGTAATCTAGACATGACTTAAAGTATAAAGGAGGGTGCGGGGGAAGATGGGAGGATTGTGCGTAGGTTATATGTAAATACTGCACCGTTTTATATAAGGGACTTGAGCATCCATGGATTTTGGTATGGGGTGGCACGGGGGGGGGAGGGAGACGACTGGAACCAATTACCCACAAATACAGAGGGAGAACCATATATCCTCTTACCTTATCTGGGTTCCCTGACTTGTATTTAGACCTTAATACAAAGTTGTGGACCTAACTGCTGAATGATGAAGTTTTGGGAGTTTCTGACTGCAAACCAGACACACACAACAGCAGCACTTCTATCCAAATTGCTTCAGTACAGAGTATAGATGGAGGGTTGATAAAATAGAACACAATCTCAGGTAATGTCTCTGTTCTTATGTGTATTTTCCTTCATTTCTTCAAGTGAATCATGAAACAATCACAGGATCAGCAGGAGAAACCTATGAAGTATATTCAGGTAAAACATGTTTTCATTAGTTCTCCTTCTGGTGATTGGAATTTCTTTGATTTTATTATCCATAAAAACGTTGCCACTTATATTCAAAGTACATCCGAGAAATCTGATCATGAAGTTAGAATGCACATACCTCCTTCAGATACTCTTAGAAAACAGTGTCTCTCCATGAAAGCATGAGAAAAATACTTGTACAGCATCTTATTTGCTTTACCATTGCTTTAATGCACTTTAAAATTTATCTACATTAATTGGGAACAAAGAAACAAAAATAGACATTTCTTTGTTTTTCATAAATAACTACTCTCCATATTTGATAAAAATCTCAAAGCATTATTTTAACTTCCCACAAATATAATACATACAATTTTTTTTTTCTGAAATAATAAGGTCAGCAAATTAAGTATCTTGACACTAATATAACCACATACAACTGCTATTCTACTGACTTCCAGGAACAAAACAAAAACAGAAAACTTCTTATCAAGATGCTCTGGGTTTCCTTTTGCTAGTGTTAGGGATCTGGATTTATAATCACCTGCCAGTAATAATTTTATAGATTCTAGTTGATTGTCTACAAATAAAATATCGCTGGCTCTGCTTTGTGAGTTCTGGATTTGACATGACACTGACAATACCGCATGGGACAGGCACTATACACACATGGAAATCAGAAAAAGTACTGAATGCCCTGGACTCGAACTACTGACTCAGTATGTGCCTCACTTGGCTCAGTAATAAATTCACCTGCACCAAACCCGTATCAAAAGTCACTACATCTCTCATATATATAATATATATTATTTATATACACACCCACAACACATACACACTATACATACAGTTTGTAACAACATGAAGTAATACTGTCTTCAAATGATGTACCACAGACTGAAATAAATCCTGTAATTGTCATCAAGCTGCTAGAAGCTTTTGAGAGTTCTGAGCCAGGTTACTTAGTTACTTTCATCCTGCCTACCCTTCATTCACCCTGCTTTAATGTCTTGGTAGCTTTTTCTTTCAAAACCACCCTCCTCAACCCAGGCGTATTTCTTTCCCAGGATCACTTGATTGGACTTTGGAGGCAAGAAAGGGCATGCAGGGGGAGCAGGAAATCCTCAGCCACTGTACCTCACACCTGCCTAGATTTGTGATGTTCTCTGTCCTGTTGGCCACATTCGGTGTTAGAAAGCAGTTATTCAAAGCTTTGTCCCTCCTACCCCCCTTGGTCTTTCTGTAGAGCACAAAAGTGAAAGAAGCCTCTTTAGCAGGGGCAGCAGTTCATTAAAATATACAACTACATTTCCTAGCTCTGGGGTTCCCATTCTGTACTTGAGACTGCAGGTCACGGATGCTGTTATTAAGGTGCGGTGTGGGATCCATGAGGTTTTCTCCTGGCAGCCGCTGTCAGGATTAGTGCAGCCCTAGCCCAGGAGGAAACGGCCTAATGAATACCAACTTGGAAACAGTGGTGTCAGCACGTTATTTAAGCTTGTACATTGCTCACAATTACACACAACACACACACAGGCTTATCTCTGGAAACGACTACGAGAAAACATGACAAAGGTTTGCAAGGATAAACCAATAAGGCACCAAGAATACTTATTTTCAGCCAATTTAGACAACTTCAAAGTGTGAGGTTAATAATAGAAATTAAAATGACTTCCTAAGTCTTATCAACTGATTTACTGAGAGGTTACATATTAGTTCCTTCTAAATCTTTACCCCCTAATCTGTGATGGGAGACGTTGCTTACAATTGAACCACGAAAGGGACAGCCCAAAAGCTGTACATGTGAAACTAAACTGGGCCTTAAGTCCTCACTAAAATCACAGAGCTGGCTGTGAAGAAGCTGCTAAACCACCCCACAACCTTCCATTTTATAATTGTTTTCACGAGTATGGATTGTTTGCCTAATAAAAATAAAAATCAGAAGAAAACAGCATATGAGATGGAAATAGGGGGCGACCATAAATAGATGGGCTTCTCTGCCCTGGGTAGCGGGAGGGGTGGCTGAGGTAAGACTTGAGGGAAGCAGGTGGGCTTCATCTTTGAGGGAAGGGAGGGGGAGAGCAGCGGTGAGAACAGAGGCTGAAAACACAGGCAGCTCTGAGAGTTGGCCTGGACCTAGACCTCCAAATGCATTACCTGTATTGCCTCTCCTTGGCTTAGTATCCTTTGTCTTAACTGTCTTTTTTTTTTTTTTTTTTAAAGTAAATTGGTTGTTCTTTTTAGGTTTGGTATGTTGCCAAAATGAAAAATAGTTGTTTTAACAGGAAGAATTAAATCACTTCAACCACATCATCCCACAACTTTTAGATACATTCTGCATCATCTTTACACTCCTCCACAAAAAAAAAAAAAAGGAAGAGGAAAAACCCAAATTAGGCACAATGACCTAAGGCAGCAGAATAATCTATGTACTTTCTGGGAAGACGTGTTAACTGAGGGAAGAGGTCAAGGTGATCAGAAAAGTTCCTCATTTGAAAAACAAGAGAGGAACTGGCCCTCAGGCAGGGGATCTATTTCAAGGTTCTAAGAAGCTTCTGAACAAGTAGAGGAATTAGATGTGCAAAAAGTTCTGTAGCTCTGTGTACAAGGTTTTGTCGAATATACTGAAATTTTGATTCAGAGGATGAGTGTGTAAGAGCAGTGCATTTTTATAAACGTGAATAGCTTTTGAAAGTCCATGAAAACTATAACACCACTACCTAGCCACTCCCTTCTCTTCAGAGTCAAACGGATCTTCTACTACCTTTCTCAGAATCTCCCCACAATTCTGCCCGGAACACTTTTCTTTCATCTCCCCATCTTCTTTCCTGCAAGGAATTAGGGAAGCTACCTGAAACGGACATGGTGACTTTCCCATCTCCATCCTGGATCCTCGTATCTCGCCACTGCTTTCGAAGGCACGTACGTCACATATGACTGTCTGTGCACTTGTTAATGACCTGTGCCTTTGGGGTGGGTATCATGACTTTGTAAGCTTGGCTAAGTGAGCGTTTCTGCCATTGATGTAATATGACGCATCTTTGGTACTGAGGCCCGGAGCAACACTGTGATGGAGAAGGGCACAGTTAACCGTGTCAAGGAGTCCATATGGGCAGATTTAGGAGCTGCAGGGCCAAGAGCCTTGCCCTACACAAGCAGCACCCCTCAGCGAAGTGTTCCCTGACTCCTGACTTCCTCCCCACAGAATCTGAGCCCTTCTACAGTGGCACAAACCACCCAGGCTTCTTAGTGATTCTGTCTCCCAGCTAGACTGCGATGTCGCAGCTAGGGTACCTGGCACATTGTAGGAAATTAAGGAATGTTCGTGAAATGTATGCATGTAATTCACTGTTATGGGCTGAATTGTGTCCCCCTCTCCAAATTCATATGTTGAAACTCTAACCCCCAATATGACTGAATTTGGATACAGAGCCTTTAAAGAGGTAATTAAGATTAAACGAGAAGTAAGGGTGAGGCTCTAATGCAACAGGACCCTAACAGGGCCCTAATCCGATAGGACTGGTGTCCTTCTAAGAAGAGGGAGAGACCAGAGGAAGCACACGTACAAAGGAGAGGCCATGTGAGGACACAGAGAGAGGGTGGCCACCTGCAAGCCAGGGAGAGGCCCGGGAAAAATCAAGCCTGCCGACTCCCAGCCTCCAGAACGGTGAGAAAATGAATCTGTGTTGCAGAAGCCCCTCGGTCTGAGGTATTTTGTTGTGGCCGCCCTAGCTGATTAATACATTAACTGCCCAAGCATCCTGTATTCTGAAGTGAGGACCCTGGGGATCAACTCTGGCTGCTGAGAGAACTTCTCAAACATCCCGAGGTTGGTTGCTTAAGGTTAATCCTCAACAAAGGGAAGCTGTATCCCATCTTCTGTCTGTCCTTTGTCACCAATGTGGCAAGTCTGGTTAAGGTAATGCATTTCACCGACCCCCACTTTGCCAGGGAAGGTGAATGTCATCATTGCCTAAGATCCTGCGCCTCTGGGAAATTACTTAGCTTGACCGACACCACCATATGCCCTGAGACCTTGGCACCTGTACCCTCATGGATGATGGCCCTTCTTGGGCAAAGAAGAGTCTCAGAGGGGAAGATGTGCACTCAGCCTTCGACCTCCCACTTGATGGCCACGAATACTTGCATATGTAACCTAACATTTTCTTGTCCATTGCCTCGTTTTTTTAAATGGTTGTGCTGTTGTCACGGACAGTTCCTTTCCCCCTCTTTGGGAACTGACCCTGACTTGCAATCTGGAGACCCTTCCATCTCCCCATCCGTCCATGTGCTTCCAAGTGACGCTTCCACCCCCCATGTAAACCAACCGGCGCCTCCCATTCCTCTGATTACGGTCCTGGTTCCAGATGGTCACGTGATGCAAGCTGGTCTCATTACAGTGCTGCTCGTAACTTCTTCTGGGAACACTGGGAAAACGCTAGAGTCAAAGTTTGTAGCCCAAGAGGCTGCAGGCAGCCCCTCTGTAAATTCAATCTGACCCTCTCCGAGCCTATTCCCACCAAAGGCAAAGCTGAGTTGGGGGAACAGAGAGAATAGGTATTATTATTACCATGATCCGACTTTGTCTGTTTAACTCAACTCACCATCTCTGGAAAGCTCTCCAAGCTCATCTTCTTTCAAATGACAGCCAAACCACTAAGTGGGCATCCTAGGACAATGGGGAGGTTGGAATTTCACTGACACACAGAAATCATCAGTGATATATATTTAGCTGAATGGATGCTATTCACTTAGAGATTCTTTATTAGTCAGGACTCTTGGATGTACACATACATACACAGACAAAAACACCCACGTCAAGCTGGGTTAAGTAAAAAGGAGAATTTATGAGCTCATCTAATCGAACCACAGGAAGGACAGTAGTAGAGTGGTCCCTTGTCTCTGCTTCTTTGCGCTGGTGCCATTTCTTGTACACTGGTCAGTTCTATTGATACATGGAAGGCCTTGTGATGACAGCGCATCCTTTAGAGCTCCCATACCCAACAGAAGAAAGACCAAGGTAGAACTCTGGCCTGGGCTGGGTCATGTGCCTATCTCTCAACCAATCGCAGAGGCCAGGGAGCTCCTGTAAAAAGTTGGCACCTCTCATTTGTAATATTATGTTGCAATATCATGTTGGGGGAGCGAACAGTGGGCCCCACAAGAGAAAAAAGATGCCACTCATGCCCTGATATGGCTATTGGTACCCATGCCGTCCCTGTGAGCACCCCAATCAGGGCCTACAACAGCTGCAAAAGTTTAAAAGTGAAAACTTCCTTCATAATTGTTTCATTTCCCAACCATGGCAAAACTTAAAAAATGAAGTCTCTCAAAGTCTGAGAAATATGGTACACACAAATGATAAATGCAGAACTGGCTTTTCTATATGTCACAGGCTTTTTGTCTCTTGTCACAATGTCCTCAGAATCTTGTCCAACGTGTAGGAAATGACTCCATAGCCAAGACACTGGGTTAGAGTAGCCCTAGTGGCAGGTGTCATCAGGCACAGACCTGTGGTTCTAACACCTCCCTGCAAGGCGTATCCAATAAGCAGAATGCGATCATCCTGAGCATGCCGCATAAAAAAAAAAAATCACAGCCCAAAGAGGGGCCAACCATGTGCGCTACAGTGACCGTGAAGCAGGGGACAAGTTCAAGAAGATCCTTTAAACAAAGTTCTAAAGTTCCTTATCACTGCAAGTATGTCTCTCCTTCTTTCTCTCCCTCTCCCTCCCATCTTTTTTTTTTATTTTTTAGTTTTTATTTATTTATTTTTGACTGTATGGGTCTTCTTTTCTGTGAGGGCTTTCTCTAGTTGTGGCAAGCGGGGGCCACTCTTCATCGCGGTGCGCGGGCCTCTCACTATCGCGGCCTCTCTTATTGCGGAGCACAGGCTCCAGACGCGCAGGCTCAGTAATTGTGGCTCACGGGCCCAGTTGCTCCGCGGCATACGGGATCCTCCCAGATCAGGGCTCGAACCCGTGTCCCCCGCACCAGCAGGCAGACTCCCAACCACTGCGCCACCAGGGAAGCCCCCTCCCATCTTTGAAACGAATCTTTGCAAATAGTTCGTATTCTGGCACCATCAAGACACTAAGAGGAAGAAACAGGAATACAGATCACAAACTATTCCAACCCATCCCCAAGGAAACTTCTTCTTCTGTGTCACATTTCTGCAAGATCTTAGTCACTCAAAAGCGTCCGTGAGAACAGCTGGTGAGGGCTCAAGTTCTCCTCCTCCTGTGCATATCTTGTGGACATTTGCCTTCATGTAGCAGGAGCTTCAGAGAGGCTGAAAACAGTCTTAAACATTCCTGAAGATGTAACATCAGTTCAACTGGGCAAGGATTTTTTTTTTTTTTAATGTTGTTGTCTGGGGGTGGAAGGAATTGAAAACCTCAGGAAATCGCAGAAATGCTATCATAAACATAATGAATTCTATTCACTGAACACAGTAATCACCAGGCACTGTGCTAGCCCTGTACATACACTATTTTAATTCTCACAAAATCCCATGAAGCACTACTATCTGCTTTACTGGCTGGAAAGGCTTGAACAATCGGATAAGCTGCTTGAAATCACGCAGCTGGTGGACGGCAGAGGTTGGCCTTTGCAGCCAAGACTGGCCAGCTCCAAGATCCATACTCTTCTCTCCCATCATGCTGCCTCCCCTGGAGGGGAAGCAGTGGTCATGGCAGCTACACTCGGAGCACCTACTAAGTGCCAGGGACAATACGCAGATCGTCATCTAATCTTTACATATAATTATATTCATCTTGCAAGACTGGTATTTTTGCATTTTACAGCAGTTCAAAGAAGTTTACGTAACTTTCCCAAAGTCAGAAAGCAATTAGGCAGTAAGGCAGGGAATGGATCCAGGTGGGCCTGAATTGAAAACTGAGGTCTTTTATCCTCATACCATCTTTTGTGGGATGGAAACACCAGAGGAAGAGGGGCAGGGGGGTGGCAGGGGAGTCACATCTACACACACGCGCACACACACACACACACACACACACACACACAGGCATACACTCCTGACCTATCACACGCAGCGCAGCCAGTACTACCCAGGGGTTCTCAGCCACACCTTTTGGTCGTCAAGGGAACCAAACAAGAACACAAACTTGACCTCTTGCAGTTTACAGGTGGATGCTTTTAAGTTCACTTCTGAAACCGTGATGTGAACATTTCCCTTAGCCTATTCTAAAAAATTCTTCTTCATTGTAAGCCTCTTGGCAATTGTATTGAAATATTTCTAAACTTCCATCCACGCACGGTTAAACAGGACTTCAAGGGGGCTGACTTTTTCAGTTGTATTTTAAGATTGAGCACTTTGATAAAAGCAGGTTCTGCAGTACAATACGATCCAAAGTTCTCTAATCTTTTTATTTTATCATCTGTACGATACAATTTAATAGACAAGGAAAACATTTTTAAAGGCTCCAAAGATTAAACTATAAGGAAATATTCCTGTCACTGAATTGTAACCCGTGTAAAACTATCTTTATCTCTCTATTTCCTAGTATAAAATTCAGATACACTCAAATAAAATATTCATTCTGATAAGAAGTGCACCCTCTCATTGCATTAATCTTTGAATGACTAATTTCAGGATTTCCCTTTCTCTCTTTCCTCAGTCTTTAAAATATCTTAAAGTTAGCTGTTTGCAAGAGTCATGTGAGGGGACAAAAGAAGAAAGGAAGCCCCTTAACTACTCAAACAAAAGAAGACAAGCATTCATTTCTATCTTTTTGTCTCATCGTTATAAATTGCTTTTAAGCATTATAACTGGATTCTCCCCAGCCCCAGTCTGCAAAACACAGCAGGCTGTCTGTCTAAACACCTAAAGTGCAAAGCTGTTTAGAAATATTGATGCCATTTTGAGCCAAAGATGAGTGTGAGCCCAGGTTTCTGATCCTGGCTCTGTGACCTTGAGCAGCACAATTGCTCCAGGCCTTATTTTTCCCATCTGCAAAACGGGAGTAATAATACCTAAGGCATAAAGCTAATATAGGAATAGTGTAAAGACTATATACAGCCAGACACAAAAGGTCACTTACTGTCTGATTCCATTTATGTGAAACGTCCGGAATAGGCAGGTCCATAGAGACAGAAGATTAGCAGTCGTGCCCCAAAGGCCCTAGTGCCACTTTAATCATCAGAGCCCACAGGTGGCTTTTCTTCAGCCCCATCCATCCCCCCGACGCCCGCACTGGCTTCTCTGCAGAGTGGCTGCTCTTGCCCAGTCCCCCGTCTCTGAAACTCTTTCCCTTCATTTCAGTGATTTCCTCCAGTTTCTGACTAAGCGGCTTCTTTGATGTCATGGTTGCTTGCTGCCAGCTGCACTCCTCTTTCTATCACAAATCTAGGTCTTCAAGATGGAGCTTTCCCCTCTTTTTCATTCTATAACCCCCTGAAAATCTCATCTATGCTCGTAACTTCCACGGTCATTTCTGGATTGACAACTTCTAAAACTCCCTCTCGGGCCCTGCCCTCCAATCTCCTAAACTCCTGCCCCAGTTTCCACCTTCCTCTGGAAACAGCAGAACCAGCTTATACCCACCCACCCGGCAGGGGCCTGGCCCAGAGGAAGCTCTCAATGCCAGGTCCCTGGTAAAGCTGGCAGCTCCTTCTGGCCTCCCTATTTCTGTCTATAGGGCCGAGTACAACACTGGATTTTCATGAACAGGGTTTCTATGGACAATAGTACAGAGACTGGCTGAAATTAAAGTCAGATAGGAAAACACAGGCTATCTGGCTGATGCTTTCTCAGTGTCCATGCCAGGCTGCAGACACTGGGAAGCTGGGGCAAATCTGGATTCCCAAGAGACAGTGAAGGACTTTCCTGGTGGCACAGTGGTTAAGAATCTGCCTGCCAATGCAGGGGACATGGGTTTGAGCCCTGGTCCAGGAAGATCCCACATGCCGCAGAGCAACTAAGCCCGTGCATCACAACTACTGGGCCTGCACTCTAGAGCCCGTGAGCCACAACTCCTGAAGCCCACAGGCCACAGCTACTGAAGCCCGCGCACCTAGAGCCCGTGCTCCGCAACAAGAGAAGCCATCGTGATGAGAAGCCCGCACACCGCAACGAAGAGTAGCCCCCGCTCGCCACAACTAGAGGAAGCCTGCATGCAGCAACAAAGACCCAACACAGCGAAAAATAAATAAATAAATAATAATAAATTAAGGGAAAAAAAAAAAGACAGTGAAGGTCAGAATTCTATCAAAGGCTTCTTTTAGAATTTCATTTCCTGAGTCAGACAAAGACAAATACTGTATGGTATTACTTACATGTGAAATCTGAAAAATACAACCAGCTAGTGAATATAACAAAAAAGAAGCAGACTCAGATGTAGAGAACAAACCAATGGTTACCAGTGGGGAGAGGAAAGGAGGGAGGGGATTAAGAGGTATAAACTATTAGGTACAAAATAAACTACAAGAATATACTGTATAGCACAGGGAATACAGCCAGTGCTTTATAATAACTATAAACGGAGTATAAGCTTTAAATATTGGGAATCACTATACTGTACACTTGTAACATATAATATTGTACAACAGCTATACTTCAATAAAAAAAAAAGACGGGGGTAAAAATAAAACAAAACTGCATTTCCTTACAGTTTTTAACTAACTTAGGAGCATGTTCTCAGTGACCACACAGAACTTGAGTGATGAGAAGAACAGAGCAGCAGCCCTTTAACTTCACTTGATAGTAAACAAAAATAGCCAGGTGACTTTATTATTGTATTACATAAATATCTTTACAAATAATTCAGGGCAGAACAATAAGACAAACAGGCCAAGAGATAAGGGCTCCTCCAAAAAACCAAAGGGCTTCTGCAGGCCAAACAAAGACAGAAGGCAATTAGCACTAGGGGGAAAATGTAGAGAGGTTTTTTTGTTCCCTTTCTGTTATTACTGTCATTTTTTTTTTTTGAAATGGGTATGCCTGGGAGCAAGAATCAAGAGATTATGCATTAGGTGGATGCCCTCTTTGCAAAATGGACAAAAGAGTCAGCTTGTGGAGCAGATTAGATGAAAGAAGCCAAAGAGCCCAGAGGCTGCAACCAAATGGGAAAGCAATGTGTAGGGGAGGGGCAGGGTAAACCCGAACAAAACCTTCAATCTGTGTCTTGATGGAGAGAAAGAAGGAAGCGTCTGGACCAGAGACCCAGGCCATGCAGACACCCTGGTTCTATCAGACAGGAAACACTGGCGAGGCTGGCAGTGTGAGTGGACATCATGCAAAGGAGAGGCTTCTGGGAGACCGCTCCTTTAAGGAATTTTGGAACCTTTCACCCTGAATACGCCAGGCCAGGATTAACGATCAAAAACCTTGGGCACGAAACAGAGTCAAAGGTTAACTTCACTCTTTATTAAGTGTTTGTGAGGTGCCAGGCCAGGCACTGGACTGGACAAATGTTTCCACGTTCACACCTTCCTTTAATCTCTGCAAAGATTCTGGGGAGCACAACTCGTAGCCCCATTTTACAGACACTTGAAACTGAGGCCCAAGGTCAAACAACTGGGTGCCCAAAGAGAGAGGGATTTAAACCTGGGCTGATGTGGTGCTGAATCCGTGCTTTGTTGCGTGGTCATCTATGCACCTGCTGGGTATGTACAACTGTACAGCAAGGGGTATAACTCAGTCTTTGTGAGCTGGGGGACCTCACACGGAAGCAGTCCTATTTGAAAGGAATCTGATATAAAGAGTTGAACAAGTTGTCTTTCAGATCCACATATAAATCCAATAGGATCCGGGGTATCCCATCTTTTGCCCTGTTCTGAGAATCACTAGCCCCAACAAATGGACAAGGGAAATTTTAGCAGCGAAGAGAAACAGCACAGGGACACCACATTCAGAGGATGCTAGCCCTGTTTTCCTAAGATTCATAGTTTTGTACAATGATATAATAACTATGGGAATTCAGCCTGTTCTCAGGGCTTTACTGATATGAATTCATTGAGTCCTATAAGAACCCCATACGGCAAGCATGTTTATTATTATCCCCACAGAGAGGGTTAAGCCAGGTGCCCACGAGGCCAAGATGGGTCCTTTCCAGGTTGTCCAAATCTGTAGTAGGTTGCCTTCCTACGATCCATGAGAAAGGGTCTGAGAAAGGGTTTGTTCAAGGATCAAGATGTAGCCAGCCAACCATCACCCTGTTTCCTCTCCTTGGGCCATCCGCGGACACTGCTGGCTGAAGGTAGCACTCCTCCCGCTGAGCTACGCCTCGAAACCATTTTGACCCACTTTACTATATTTCATTTTTTCTTGTCTTTTTTTTTTTTTGGTCGCACCACGCAGCATGCAGGATCTTCCCCGACCAAGGATCAAACCTGTGCACCCTGCAGTGGAAGCACGGAGTCTTAACCACTGGACCACCAGGAAAGCCCTTGACCCCCTCTAGGGAAGTTGCGAGTATGGCTCAGAGCTGTAATCCGCAGGAAACCCCTGCCACTCCTGAGGTCCGCTCCTTAATTCACAGGCAAGAACATGAAATCCTAGGGGTGCCTGAGTTTTGCCCAAGGTCAGAGTTTACCAAGTGGCAGAGTTGGGACCACAGCCAGGTCCCATCACTGGTAATCCAGGGCTCCTTTCCACAGGAGCTTGTTTCTGATGTACTGACTACTTGCTGCTGAGACTTTCACAGCCCCAAACACAACCAAAGGGAGGTACTGCATACATTTTACCAGAAAAAACCCACTGCGGAGCTATGGGAGAGGGTAAGGCATAAGGGTTGTGGAGAGCGGGCAATACATAATAGGACTCCCAGGAAAATAAGCGCATGAAGCCGGCCTAGAACTTGGGAAGCTGGCATTCCCCAAAGCAGGTCATCTACTGGGCATAATCAACTTCCTGCACGTTTCACACCAGTGGCAAGCACATCTGTGCGCTCATGGGGACAACGTGCATCTGACAGCAGAAGAGCTGGTTTCCTTTCCCCTATCTGCTCTCGGGCCTGCGGCAGCTCAGTCCTGCTCTGTGCACTGAAAAGGCCTGGAAGGTCTTCTTTCCATTTCATTAGCTCATCCAGGGGGCTGTCAGAAGTGAAAAGAAATAAGCATCTGCTAGGCATGTTAGGGAATTTATTTTAATTCCACCCCTGCATCCTATGGGAATAGAGTTAATAATAATTAGTGGCCCCATACAGGAGGGATAGAGAGGAGAAAACCGGAGGGAGGGCCCGGAAGGCTGGCAGGGGGTTGGTACCTAGACAGGTCTGCATGACCTGTGGTGGCATCAGGGCCTGAGCTGCTTTGCAAGAAGGGTTGGGACGTGTGGTCTGACCCCAGGATGGGCGGTCAGTGGTGGAGGGGGCAGGCCCTGGGCCTCCCAGGGGAGTTCCAGCCTAATCTAGTGCCTGACACACAGAGACAGAGACTAATGAAATGCTTGCAGGTGGGGCAGTGTGTGTAGGCCCAGACGGTCAGCTGGCTCAGAGCTGTAAAGGCAGCAGCTTCTCTCTGAACAAAACTCCGTGGGGAGCTCGGAGGCCTATAAAGCCTATGAAGGCCAAAGCGGGGCAGACATGGAGGATCGGATGGGCGGCACCTCGTAGCAACTCCTAGTAGAAGAAATGATGTGAGCCAGAGCAGCGATGCCGTGTGTAGCTGTGGGATGCACCCTCCAGGGGGCAGACCCTGAAGGGTCAGACCAGAGGTGAGGAATGTCTTTAATTAGGAATCACTGACTCATTAAATAATTCATTCAAGGGTGATAAAGTAACCTAATTTTAAGTTTGATGGGTGAAGGGAATATGTGTATCTATGTGGCAGAAGGAGAGGGGGGAGTTCGGGGCCAGGGAGTTTGGAAGAAAACATACAATAGTTTACTCTTTTAATTAAGAAAATAAGAGATATTATAACCTAAGAAATTTAAAAATGTACTTCACAAGGACACTCTACTCAATACTCTGTAATGGCCTATATGGGAAAAGAATCTACAAAAGAGTGGCTATGTGTAGATGTATAACTGATTCACTTTGCTGTACACCTGAAACTTACACGACATTGTAAATCAACTATACTCTAGTAAAAATTAAAAAAAAAAAAGATGGTTAAAAAAATGTATTTCACACACAGAGATTGTCACCAAGACACACAGAGACAGGCAGAGGGGACAGTTGGGGACACCTGTCAGCTGGCCACTCCTGAGGGCTCTGAATAAGCCACACTTATCTGTTGGGCCCCATCCTGGGTCCCCTTTTAACAAAGGGTTTGTCCCCTTCTGGCAATCAGCTAGGTTACTATTGTACAAGATCTGAAGTGCTCTCTACCCACTGAAACTGCTAACATACTAAAATGTCTCTAGCAGCCTAAATGGCATTTAAAATAAATACTGTGAATTGATGAAATGACCAATTATGTTAAGTACCCATGCCTGGTGTAATCCAAACTGAATCTTACCCCATTATCCTCAAAACTGCAAGATGATTCAGCAGGCCCTCTTGCCAGTGAATCTGCGAGAACCGAAACACAGAGGCCGCCCTCAACAGGACCTCGAGCGCTTCCAGTTAATTCTTGCAATTGCTTTTATGCTGGAAAAAAAGAACTGTACTACCTCTCTGCTCAACAGCTTATAAACCAAACAACTATTAGACAATACACATCGGTTCCCCACTGTACCAATTAGGTCATTCTGTTCCACTGATTTCAGGTTTTACCTTCCATTACTTCCTCTTTGGAAATCTCAGCTTTCTTCTGAAAAACATCTTGGAGTGCATGATGATGTCATTATTGCAAAGTGCCCGCAAAGCCCTCATTTCTGCATCCACCCCATAGAGCCCCCATCGCTCTCTCTACCTGTGGTCCCCTCGTGCCCCTGTGCTCTGGGCGTTTCCCTCCTGGCACCACCCCCATCTATTTACTTTTTAAGGCCTTGTACAAGTGTCAACTCTCCCAAGAAGTGACAGGCCCACGTTCCCTCCCTCCTGTCAAAAACAAGGCTCTGTCCTCGAAGCAATGGGGCACATCTGCTCATTTTGCTGCTTTTGGATTCTTTTAGTCTCAACCCGTAGGGTGACTTCACAGAGCAGGTTCTCCCCGGCCCCGTGCAGTCCGGTTTCGCCAATTCTGGTTGTAGTCAGGGCCCACGGTCACAGCTGGGCTTTACTGGCCGGCTGCTGGGTCCCTGTGTCACCCTGTGTGACCAAGCTTCACCTACTACCCTGCTTCTAGGAACTGGGTTTTTTAGGGGATCCTCCTGGCCTGCAATCCCAATCCTTGTGGCTGGAACCTAGTAACAGAGTTCTTTCCTAGTCTGATTATCTAGAAAAACATCCTCCTGCTTGCTTTAGACATAAAGAAAAAATGTGGGCATATATTGAAAATATAAAGTATAAAGATGAGAAAGTGAGCATAAATCAGCTACATTTTCTTCTACTTGATTCTAAACTAAACCTTCCTCTGCCATGACTGGGCAGCTCCCTTCTTTCTATGCCCGTATCTTTACTGTAAAACTTTTGTTCGTGGGCATCAGCAACTTCTTGATGAGCCAGTACTGCCCGCCAGAGAAACACAAGAATATGACACAAATGAACTTATCTATGAGACAGAAGCAGACTCACAGACATAGAGAACAGACCTGTGGTTGCCAAAGGGGAGGAGGGGTGGGAAGGGGATGGAATGGGAGTTTGGGATTAGCAGAGGCAAACCATTATATATAGAATGGATATACAACAAGGTCCTATTGTATAGCACAGGGAACTACATTCAATATCCTGTGATAAACTATAATGGAAAAGAATATAAAAAAGATATATATATATATATATATATATATATATATATATGAATCACTTTGCTGTATAGCAGAAACTAACACAACATTGTAAATCAACTACACATCAATAAAATAAAGTGTAAAAAATATTAATTCAGAAGAACACACAGAGTTTAAAAAACCTTATTACAATGTAAGTGTCTCGTGAACGCTCTATACAGATACAGCAAATGAAGAAACACAACAGGAAAAAAACCATTAGCAAATCCCCACCCACACTCCAGAATGCTCACCACGATACTTCTGATTTTCACATGTACAAAAAAAGTAAATGGGATGTATTGAATTGGATGTGGATTCAACGAGCATCTGAAATCTGTAATAATTTAATTCTCAATGCCTAGAGTAATTAGGAGAATGTTTAACCCTATGTAGAAAAGAAAAAAAGTCTACCACCCATGAGACAGAATCTCACGGTGAAATCACTCAACTTCATAAACCTTACCAATTTTTCCCTCATGCTTCTGTCCTGCAGAAATAACCCAAAACTAACATGCTTAGAGCAAATCTTCCCTAATGTGGAATTAATGAATAAAAATCCTATAAGAAAATGCTCTAAGTAAATAAAATCCCTTTTGTGAAAATAATCCAACCATGAATGATATTCATATCATTGCTACAGATCTAGAGGAAAAATAAGGATGCACATAACTTTGAAATCCACTTGAAAAAACCCAAAGGCTCATCATAATCGGTCTCCATTTACACTTTCTGAAGGGAGAACAGAATAGATTTTTTTTTAAATTATGTATTAATTTTTGAGAGTGGAGGGAGTTCTCTTTTTTCTTAAATATTTAGGATATTTATGATGGTCGTTAAAATTAGGATTAATCAGACCTGCCTACCTAAATTTCACCTGGACCAAGCAAAGATGCAAAGAAATTCTTAAGTTCCCAATTTCACAGGCTATTAAAAAGACAGCATACAATTGTATGGCCTTGAAAACAATAGCACAAATGTGATGACATCTCTCACAATTGTTTGAGCTACTCTGGAAACCTGAAGATAAATGCCTCTTTTCTTAGCTACATACATATTCTACTCCTTCACACACATGGCTGGCCCTGGGCGTGTAACTTTTAGGGAAAAGAGGCGTAACAGCTCTAAACCAACCAAGATGCACTGAAACTCCACACCCTAAGCCCAGTACAGTTCCAAAGCTCTTGGCAAAACCAAATCCATCTGCTTTGGGCCAGTTGTGCCACTCTGACACCTACCCAATCAAGAGAGGCTAATGGGGAAGTTGGAAGACACTCGGGGGCCAGCCAATTCCAGCTGATCCGCAGAGCAGACATCTCCCCAAAGTACTTTCTCGAAGTAGTTAGCGTGCATCTCATGGCTATTTTTAGCTATGTGTTCTTCTTCGACTTTGGCCATTTTTAAAGAAACTTGACAGCAAAAGTAGAGATGAAAGGCGGTTTGAATTCCTTGAGTACAGGAAGTCGCGCAAGGCAGCTGAGGATGGACCGGACAGCAGAAAGAATGTCCCCCTGCAAATGATGCCGGCAGGGACGAGGGAGGGTGTGTGAACTCTGAGCCTCAGAACAAACCACAGTCACCCTTCCGGGCACACATGGACGTCAGGGCAGAGCAAGCAACAAGTGGATCTCCACGATGACCCAAGTGCCAAAACACCCACAACATTCCTCACAGCCCAAGCACTGGAAACCTGTAATAGGGTTTGATTTTACCAGCCCAATTTATGCTATCGTTGCATCCTAACTGCCACATAATTCCAATTTCACCAAAGCAAGCCAAACACTTCTGGAATCTGACCAGTGACAGCAGACCAAAGAAGCCGTCTTATTTCAGACCAACAATTCATATCAACCAGGAGACGTCAGTAGGAAGAAATAAAGAGAACTGGACAAACAGAGCCAACCCACAGCAGTCACAGAGTGCCCGCTCTGCAGCAGACAGAACTCTCCCGACAGATACCAGGAGTGAAGGAGGAGTGTGGGGATGGGGGAGGGGGAGGGGGAGGGGGGGGCCGCCAGAGACCTACCTTGTAGAAGGGCTCCATTTCTCTTGAAGAAGGTGCTGCCCGGCCAGAGGGGTGGACCTGATGTGCTAAAACAGAATAGAAACCAGCGTGAGGGCGAGCTTGTCTACACTCACTCAGCAGCACTCAGAACTACCGTTCCTCCAAACGCATCCTTCAAAATGGCCTCAGCACACTTTCCCAATTATGCATTATTTACACCCTCTGAAAATGCATCTTTAAAAACCGTTAGGGCTTCCCTGGTGGCGCAGTGGTTGAGAATCTGCCTGCTAATGCAGGGGACACGGGTTCGAGCCCTGGTCTGGGAGGATCCCACATGCCACGGAGCAGCTGGGCCCGTGAGCCACAACTGCTGAGCCTGCGCGTCTGGAGCCTGTGTCCCGCAAAGGGAGGGGCCGCGATAGTGAAAGGCCCGCGCACCGCGATGAAGAGTGGCCCCCACTTGCCGCAACTAGAGAAAGCCCTCACACGAACCGAAGACCCAACACAGCCAAAAAATAAATAAATAAATAAAGTAGCTATAAAAATGATCTCTCTTTTAAAAAAAAAAAAAAAACCGTTAGGCTTGTCTTATGATGAATGGGCTTCATATTTCAACGTGCAGAACCCGTCCATGTGGGTATTCAGGTTACTGTCCTAACCCTGCTCCCTCTTGGGCACTGAAATCATTGGCAGGTAAACAAAATGGCCACATCAGATGCTCAACGTCATAGCTTATAACTTTCGCTAATTGCTTCATAATTTGATGACTTTATGAGGCAAAGAACTCCCATCCATGTCTTCTGAGATCAGCAGGTTTTCCACTACTTCCTAGTGCCACCTGCCCATTATAAATACGAGCTTGCCTTTCTTGGCTTTTCTACCACCAAATTCTTAATATACAGATATGACCTTGATCGACTCCCTCCCTCCCCTGTCTTCTTGTTTCGTATCCCGTTTTCAATTCCTTGGCTTAAAATGTTGCACTCCATATCCTATAAAACATTTTGCAGATATGTTACCACTCATGGTCCTGTAACAGGAGAGGCAAGAAAAGACGAAAGATTAATGTATCACAATGACACCTTACTACATTTATAGACAAGCATTTTCACTGTTTTAAGACACCCAGTGAAAAACTTTTTAACCAAGCCGGTCTTGGAGTAGAAAGGAGGTGATTCTAAATCAAGGATTGGTTTAGATTAATGTTAGAAAGCACTTAGTCAAAATTGTTACTACAGCCAGCCCAAGAGGCAGTATAAATTACTTTCTCCAAAATAGAATGTGGCAAATGATACCGGTTAATGCATCATCTATCACCTTCAATGTTAAAAATAATTTAAAAGTTGGTCTAAATAATAAGTTTGTAAGTTTGGCAAACACGGACACACACACACACACACACACACACACACACACACACAGAATAAGAAATCTGAAGGACTATCCAATGAATGTTTCTAGAGTCAATCAGGGTCTCTAGTAATGCAGGGGAACAATACTGTTAACAAGAAGGAGAAATGCCAGTGACACATTCTGTTGACCAACATTTCGTCCCCAGAGGTACAAATAGCACACCAGGTATGGGGACATGGACATGTTACATGGTTGGTGAGGAGTAGAGAAGGAGGAAGAAAAGTGCTACAGCACACAAATACATCAAAGCAATGTCAAACGTGTTAGAAAACACACAGTATGAACCTTGATGTAAATGATAAAACTTTTGTTTTATCTTGGTTCGGATCCACTCTACTCAGAGTAAGTGAGGATAATGCATCCCAGCTATGGCTTCTCCTGCAGCCCTGATTCTCAGCTCTAGCTGCTGTGGCCTCTGAGTGGCCAGGAGTTGCACAGGACAACAGGAGATCTGGCTGGGGTCTCAGGGCTGCAGGATGATGGCAGCAAGCTGAGTTCTCTTCTATGTGATTCCTGTCCTATTCCGATTTGAGGCTGTTAAGGCTCAAAGTTGCATGAAGAATAATGTGCATTAAAATGCTTAAGATTATCTTTTAACAACCCCAGCCAGCTCCTGGGATTTTACCATCTTATTTTTATAAGGAAGCAGGAAATAGCCAGCTGGCTGTGGCCAACACTGAATCACCTGATTTCTAAAGATATTTAAAAACTGAGGACTTCATTATAGAGGAGTTGGCGCTTCTGGAGAATTCAATAATTGACTATTAGTGCAGGAGCCTGAATATCCAGCTTACTTCCCTCCAAATCTCCTTTTTATTCTGAACTTGATTTGGCTGAAAACTGAGTAGACGCCAGGGATGGAGTAAACGTGGGGAACGGAGGACGGGTAAATCCAGTGGTTTAGCTAAGGAAAATTCTCTGTATGATAGAAATCTACTTCAAGATTTCTACAACATCCTTTTAATGTACCTAAGTCACTGATCGCTATTCTGGTCGTTCTGCTGTGCTGCCGGTGTAATCTACACTCTCACAGTGGAGACAGATCTGGACTGGCCCACCTACCTGCTCTGACGTAGCACCCGTTGTGACTGATGCATTCACCTGTGGGCTCGATTCCTGCCATGCTAATTGCAAAGCTTTTGAGCTCAGTGACCCCATATTCTACACTGTTCTTTGGGATGGTCCCTCCAAATGACATCTTCTAACTGTTAGGAGAGTTAAGGATTTATTAAGAGCTTGTTGAAAACTGTGCTTGGACATGGAGAGAAAAATTAGAAGCCATATTTTATGGCCTCTAGGAGCTTACTGTCATACTTAGCTAGCTATAACCTCTGTGACTCTATCTAAAGAGACTAGAAATGCTTGTGGAAAGGCCAACGGTTATGGCCCTAGTGGCTACAGGTTGGGGAGACAGCAAACTGATTTTTTTCCTCCATCTGGAGATATCCCTGGCTCACTGACCTTTAAAGCTCAAAGTTAGTTTTTAAAAAGTATATAAAGTTACTTAAAAATGTATAACAACCACAGTAATTCAGAGAAGCTAGTGGTTGAGATCTTTGTGGGAGTATCTCAGGCCACCCTGGAAACCACTCATTTGTGTGGCAAATCAAGGAGGGGTGGGTGGGTGGCCTGTGCAGAGGAGGATGGGGGACTCTCCACACTCAAGTCACCAAAATGCCAGTGAACTTGTAAATAGTCACTGCCATGGGAAGTGGCCACTAGGGCCCCCTTCAACCTACCAGGGTGGGTTTTAATCACCTTACAATGGTGCTCACATTGCCTGAAGACAGGATGCCAAATTAACACGTACAGAGCACAATGATCAACACTTTTCCGTGGGATCCTCCGATCCCATGAGAGGGCAAGGCAGAACCCACTTTCCCCATTCTTCAGGTGAGGAGATGGAGGGACTTGTCCAAGTCATCACACGGCTGGTGAGTGACCAGCCCAAGACCAGCCCACTGCACCACAGAGACACACGTCAACGGCCCCGATTTCATTTCTCATCGTCCAGCTTTCTCTTCCAGTCTTTCGGCACCAAACCCTTAGCTATCCTTCTCCATGGAAGAAGGCTGTGGACGGTATTTCACTAGGAATCTCTCCAAGGCAAAATCCCAGGCTAGAAAAAGCAATCAGGCTCACCAGATGCGAAAGACAAGACACGTGGGCTCATATTAGCAGAAACAATACAACGCTGGCGCCACCAATGTCTCACTTCAGTAATGCTCTAACAAAAGCTCATGACCTTCAGCACCAGAAGCCAACCCCACGTGTGGCAAAGGAAGTCGAGCAACAGGTTAAGAGGGCCTGGCCTGCCAGAAAAGGCAGTTTGTCAACTGGCATTTGAGAGCATTGATCCGGCCGATCATTAAGACCAGAGCTGAGCCAGCAAATCCCAAGGGATGTGCCCTTCCACCCCACCAGCATCTGCCAGAGACTCAGAGCTCTGTCTCTCCCTGGGCCTCACACGCTCAGCTGCAGTTCTTCCAGCTCCCAAGGCGACACTGTAGGTCAACAGGTCGTCCGGCCCTAAGGTGGCTCTTGGCATAATGATGTCATCTGTCATGTGACACCCATGAGCTGTCATCATTGTCAGAACCGGATGAACTCTAACCAAGACCCTGGGAGGTTCTGGCAAGATCCACACCTGTATTCACCAGCCTGGACTTGCTGTGAGTCTAAGAACAGAAAATTAGGAAAAGTACTTCTTTTCTAAGTACTTTTTTTTTTTTTGGAAACTTTTTTTTTTTAATGCTTTATTTTATACTTTTTTAAAAATTTTATTTATTTATTTATTTATGGCTGTGTCGGGTCTTCGTTTCTGTGCGAGGACTTTCTCTAGTTGAGGCAAGCAGGGGCCACTCTTCATCGCGGTGCGCGGGCCTCTCACTATCGCGGCCTCTCTTGTTGCGGAGCACAGGCTCCAGACGCGCAGGCTCAGTAGTTGTGGCTCACGGGCCCAGTTGCTCCGCGGCATGTGGCATCTTCCCAGACCAGGGCTCGAACCCGTGTCCCCTGCATTGGCAGGCAGACTCTCAACCACTGTGCCACCAGGGAAGCCCTCTAAGTACTTTTTAAAAAGTACTTTTTGTCTAAGAACCCAGTTGCCAAATGTGAACTGGTTGATCTGAAAGAGAGAACAGGGTACTGAAACATGGATGAACCTCGAGGACATTATGCTAAGTGAGATACGCCAGTCACAAAAGGACAAATTTCAAATTCACAGAGACAGAGTACAAGGGGAGTTCCCAGAGGCTGGAGGGAGGGGGGAGTAGGGAGTTGTTTAATGGGTACAGAGTTGCAGTTTTGTAAGATGAAAAGAGTTATGGGGGTTGGTTACCCAATAATGTGAATGTACTTAACACTATTGAACTGTACACTTACACGGCTAAGATGGTATACTTTATGTTATGTGTATTTTACTACCACAACAAAAAATTTTTACTGTAAAATGATAGAGGGAGAGAGAGAGAGAGAGAAAGAATGAATACAGGAAGGACCCCAGAAGAAGTGAATCAAAGTCTAAAGAGTTTTGGGCAGTGAAAGATCAACCTACATGCTGTGTTTCTGAAGGTCCCCTGCAGTTAGCACCTCTGCCAGAGTGGCCCAAAGTACACTAAACAGCGGAAAGGGATGTGGTGAGACCAGCCTATCCTAACCTGGTCCTTACAGAGGCCAGAGCTTGCCTGCTAGTCTTCAGGCAGCTGAGCGGATCTCTGACATATTCTTAGCACCAGAAACAATGTGAAGGCAGTCCCGCTGGATGTGTGAAATCTACCATCAGACTGTGTTTCTCCAGGAATAAAACAGTCAAAGCAGTTGTAATGAAGGGGGAAATTCCTGAAAAAATACTGGGAATTCTACTGTTAATTCTAACTGTGGATTGATCAACAGAATGTCATAGAAAAACAAATATGACCTACACCACATACTAACACAGACACGTTGGGTGAAGGATGCCAGTCTTCAAGTTTGGAATGCAGGAATCAGAGAGACGTGTGTGAGACGGTCTCAAGTTTCACAAAACACCCTTCATAATTTGAGACGCATCACTAAAGAGTCCAGTTGAAAGTTCAGAATTCTCAGGGACGTTCAGAAGTTCAGAAGTCTCAGGGACTTTTACAACCTTTCATATAAAACCAGAGTATGTTGACATTCAAAGGGATCTCAGTGGCCACCTGGTTCCATCCGAGCTGTGGTGGGGACAGCACAAGATCTGGACTCAAGGAATTTGTCTGTTGAAAACACAAGCTGAAAACAGGTCTCAATTCCACTGCTACAAACAGGGAGCAGTTACAGCATGTAGTGCTGGAGAATTAAATGAGATGATGCATGTACAAAGGACACTCTGTGAACTGCAAAAACCCCAGCGGTTGTCTTGATTACAAGAAAACTGCAGTTCAGAGAAGTTAAATGATGTGCTCGGTGCCAACACTTCCTCCTACATCCTGTGGACTCTCCCAGTTAGGCTCTTGGCTTCATTTCTGTGACGGAAGAGCTAACCGCACCTTCATCTTCCTCTTCCCCTTAAGGATGCTTTGAGATCATCTCATTTGCAAACGTTCCTCCACCCGAAGTAGCAATGAACACTTTCTAAAAATCAATAGGCTGGAAGAAGCAGCTTCACGGATGCCACCTACTCTAAAGAAAGCTAAAAAAAGACAGCTCTGCCCAGAATCCTGCATAGATCCAAACTATTAAGTATGGCTGCCCACAGTGACCTTTCAGGGTCAGGCAATCAAGAGGCAGAAGAGACCAGGTGGAAAGGTACCAGGACTGGCCAGTTTTCAGAGGCTGACAATTATTGGGAAGGCATTACTGAAGTGATCAGCCAATAACCAGCAAGGACCACAAAAGCCACAACGGAGAGTGTGGCAAGATCACTCTGAAGGCAAAACTCGGATCCTGGTAAGAAATGGAATGGCTTTGTCACCTTAGCCAAATGTTAAGACTGGAGAATTGGGAGACTGGGATTGACATATATACACTAATATGTATAAAATGGATAACTAATAAGAACCTGCTGTATAAAAAAATTAAGTTAAATTTAAAAATTTTTTAAAAAGACTGGAGACTCATCCTGTCTCCAACTGGATCAACCTGCAAAGCATTCCTGTGTGCCCATCACAGCCAAGGGTGTGCTAGGCTGGAGCGGATGGGGGGGAACGGCTGTGAGACTCGGACAGGGATGGCTGCTCTGGAGCAAGATCTACTGTGCGATTTTAAACACATCAATAATGTTCCACGAAGTATGCTATGAAGTTTAGGGCTTCCCTCCTCAGACACGTTTGAGATGTGCTGTTGACCTGTGGCAGGGTTTCTCAACCTTGGCACTGCTGACCTTTAGGGCTGGATCATCTTTATGGTGGGGGCCGTCCCGTGGGTGCTAGGGTGTTCGGCAGCCTCCCTGGCCTCTACCCACTAGATCCCGGCACCAACCCTCCCCAGTTGTAACAAATAAAAATGTCTCCAGAAACTACCACGTGTCCTCTGGGAGATAAAATGGCCCCCAGCCAAGAACCATTACCTGATGGTCAGCAACCCGACTAAGCTGCCCTCGCTCTTCTCTCCACTCGCCAAGTCTCAACCCCCCTGCCCCCCACCTCGCCCCCTGGTCCATATCTCATCAGGCAGAAACGTCACCTCCTCTTTTCTAAAACCAAAGCCATTCCTCACAAGCTCACTCACCCTCCGTTATTTCTACCTGTGTCTGCACCTTCTTCTTTGCCAAAGCAGCACCCCTATTGCCCTCTTTTCCTCTGGCATCCTTCCTCCTGCCATTATCCCTTGTCTCCCCTCGCCTCCCCCTTCCAGGACTTCATAGCTGACCCATCATCCAACATCACCTAGTGTCCAGATCCTCCTCTTGGCCCCCATGACCCTGCCATGCACTAACCAAGCCCAGGAGCTGGGCGACAGTGCCAGACCTCTGCTCTTCTGTGTCATGGTGTCCCCGGACTGGCTGCGATCCCCTCACGTCTGGGTCATCAGAGGCCCCCAAGTCACCCCGCCATTCAGGGCTAAGGGCCTTGATGGCTCTACAGTCCCTCTCCCCTGCCCACTCCATGCCCGCCCACATGCACTCACATGAGAGGCTTACTTTATTATTATTTTTTTCTAATGACATAAACTCTCTATCACTTTTGACATTATCTCTTTAAAACCCTTTCCAAGTTTAGCCTCACAACACCCACCTAGCCTGGCTCTCCTCCTCCCACTCTCCTTTCTATGAAATCTGCTAGCTCTTTGTCCAGCCTTAGCCCCATAATGATGGGTATTCCTAGAGTTTTAGCCCTCTCTTCTTTTCTATTCATTCTCCTTTCTTAGGAGAGTTCATGAACTCCTGGGAAATGTGGCTTTTCCAATTCTGTATCTCGAGCTGATCTTGCCTCCAGACTCTGGAATGTATTTCTGGCTGCATCCCCCCGTGCCACATCGATTCAAATGAGGGAGCCAGTTTCCCGCCTCTGTCTCCCCTGCCGGTCCCCACGGGCACTTTCCAAACTGCCCTGGATTTCTCAGTGTCTCTATTGGTTCTCTAGGGCTGTTATAACAAAGTACCACAGATAAGTATCTTAAAACAATAGAAATTTCTTCTCTCACAATTGTGGAGGTTAGGAGTCCAAAGTCAAGGATGGTTCCTTCTAAGGGCTGTAAGTGAGAATCTGTTCTATGCCACTTCCCTAGTTTCTGGTGGTTGCAGGCAATCCCTGGACTTCCTTGGTTTATATATGCATCACCCCGTCTCTGCCTTCATGTTTATATGGCATTCTCCCTGTGTGTGCTTTCTGTGTGCAAATTTCTCCTTTTTATATTGGCTTAGGGGTCCAGCCTACTGCAGTATGACCTCATCATCACTAACAACTGCAATGACAATATTTCCAAATGAGATCATATTCTGGAGTGCTGGGTGTTAGGACCTAATATCAATATATGAAGTTTTGGAGGGGACAACTCAGCCCACCACAGTGTCTGTGATTGTCTCCCTTTACACACAGTGCACTCACTCCCTGAAACACTGCGACATCTGAGTCTGTCTTCTCCTAAATCCCTACCACCTATGGCAATGCTTGGAACTTGGCTGTACCTGTCAATGTTTGTTGAAAGAATAAAAGTCACCAATTAATTTAACTCAGCATTCCTCACAAAAAGAAAAAAAAAATGACTCAGCTTTTGGTGATTGCCCGTAAAATGCTCAAGTTAAAAATTCTGGTGCTCATGGAACATTCTACAGGATAGATCATATCTTGGGACACAAATCAAGCCTTGGTAAATTTAAGAAAATTGTAATCTTATCAAGTATCTTTTCCAACCATAACGCTGTAAGACTAGATATCAATTACAGGTAAAAATCTGTATAAAATACAAACACATGGAAGCTAAACAATACACTACTTAATAACCAAGAGATCACCGAGGAAATAAAAAAATACCTAGAAACAAATAACAGTGAAAACACGATGACCCAAAACCTATGGGATGCAGCAAAAGCAGTTCTAAGAGGGAAGTTTATAGCAATAGAATCCTACCTCAAGAAACAAGAAACATCTCAAATAAACAATCTAACCTTACACCTAAAGTAATTAGAGAAAGAAGAACCAAAAAAACCCAAAGTTAGTAGAAAGAAAGAAATCATAAAGATCAGAGCAGAAATAAATGAAAAAGAAATGAAGGAAACAATAGCAAAGATCAATAAAACTAAAAGCTGGTTCTTTGAGAAGATAAACAAAATTGATCAACCATTAGCCAGACTCATCAAGAAAAAAAGGGAGAAGACTCAAATCAATAGAATTAGAAATGAAAAAGGAGAAGTAACAACTGACACTGCAGAAATACAAAGGATCATGAGAGATTACTACAAGCAACTATATGCCAATAAAATGGACAACCTGGAAGAAATGGGCAACTTCTTAGAAAAGCACAACCTTTCGAGACTGAACCAGGAAGAAATAGAAAATATAAACAGACCAATCACAAGCACTGAAATTGAGACTGTGATTAAAAATCTTCCAACAAACAAAAAGCCCAGGACCAGATGGCTTCACAGGCGAATTCTATCAAACATTTAGAGAAGAGCTAACACCTATCCTTCTCAAACTCTTCCAAAATACAGCAGAGGGAGGAACACTCCGAAACTCATTCTACAAGACCACCATCACCCTGATACCAAAACCACACAAAGATGTCACAAAGAAAGAAAACTACAGGCCAATATCACTGATGAACATAGATGCAAAAATCCTCAACAAAATACTAGCAAACAGAATCCAACAGCACATTAAAAGGATCATACACCATGATCAAGTGGGGTTTATCCCAGGAATGCAAGAATTCTTCAATATATGCAAATCAATCAATGTGATACACCATATTAACAAACAGAAGAATAAAAACCATATGATCATCCCAATAGATGCAGAAAAAGCTTTTGACAAAATTCAACACCCGTTCATAATAAAAACCCTCCAGAAAGTAGGCATAGAGGGAACTTACCTCAACATAATAAAGGCCATATATGACAAACCCACAGCCGACATCGTTCTCAGTGGTGAAAAACTGAAACCACTTCCTCTAAGATCAGGAACAAGACAAGGTTGCCCACTCTCACCACTATTCTTCAACATAGTTTTGGAAGTTTTAGCCACAGCAATCAGAGAAGAAAAAGAAATAAAAGAAATCCAAATCGGAAAAGAAGAAATAAAGCTGTCACTGTTTGTAGATGACATGATTCTATACATAGAGAATCCTATAGACTCTACCAGAAAACTACCAGAGCTAATCAATAAATTTGGTAAACTAGCAGGATACAAAATTAATGCACAGAAATCTCTGGCATTCCTATACACTAATGATGAAAAATCTGAAAGAGAAATTCAGGAAACACTCCCATTTACCACTGCAACAAAAAGAATAAGATACCTAGGAATAAACCTACCTAGGAGACAAAAGACCTGTATGCAGAAAAGTATAAGACAGTGATGAAAGAAATTAAAGATGATACAAACAGATGGAGAGATATACCATGTTCTTGGATTGGAAAAATCAACATTGTGAAAATGACTATACTACCCAAAGCAATCTACAGATTCAATGCAATCCCTATCAAACTACCAATGACATTTTTCACAGAAATAGAACAAAAAAATGTCACAACTTGTATGGAAACACAAAAGACCCCAAATCGCCAAAGCAATCTTGAGAAAGAAAAACAGAGCTGGAGGAATTAGACTCCCTGACTTCAGACTATACTACAAAGCTACAGTAATCAAGACAGTATGGTACTGGCACAAAAACAGAAATATAGCTCAATGGAACAGGATAGAAAGCCCAGAGATAAACCCACGCACATATGGTCACCTTATTTGTGATAAAGGAGGCAAGAATATACAATGGAGAAAAGACAGCCTCTTCAATAAGTGGTGCTGGGAAAACTGGACAGCTACATGTAAAGGAATGAAATTAGAACACTCCCTAACACCATACACAAAAATAAACTCAAAATGGATTAAAGGCCTAAATGTAAGGTCAGACATTATGAAACTCTTAGAGGAAAACATAGGCAGAACACTCTATGACATAAATCACAGCAAGATCCTTTTTGACCCACCTCCTAGAGAAATGGAAATAAAAACAAAAATAAACAAATGGGACCTCATGAAACTTAAAAGCTTTTGCACAGCAAAGGAAACCATAAACAAGACAAAAAGACAACCCTCAGAATGGGAGAAAATATTTGCAAATGAAGCAACTGACTAAGGATTAACCTCCAAAATTTACAAGCAGCTCATGAAACTCAATACCAAAAAAACAAACAACCCAATCCAAAAATGGGCAGAAGACCTAAATCGACCTTTCTCCAGAGAAGACATACAGATTGCCAACAAACACATGAAAGAATGCTCAACATCACTAAATCATTAGAGAAATACAAATCAAAACTACAATGATGTATCACCTCACACCAGTCAGAATGGTCATCATCAAAAAATCTACAAACAATAAATGCTGGAGAGGGTGTGGAGAAAAGGGAACCCTCTTGCACTGTTGGTGGGAATGTAAGTTGATACAGCCACTATGGAGAACAGTATGGAGGTTCCTTAAAAAACTAAAAATAGAACTACAATACGACCCAGCAATCCCACTACTGGGCATATACCCTGAGAAAACCGTAATTCAAAAAGAGTCATGTACCACAATGTTCATTGCAGCTCTATTTACAATAGCCAGGACATGGAAGCAACCTACGTGTCCATCGACAGATGAATGGATAAAGAAGATGTGGCACATATATTCAATGGAATATTACTCAGTCATAAAAAGAAATGAAATTGAGTTATTTGTAGTGAGGTGGATGGACCTAGAGTCTGTCATACAGAGTGAAGTAAGTCAGAAGGAGAAAAACAAATACTGTATGCTAACAGATATATATGGAATCTTAAAAAACAAAAAAAAGGTTCTGAAGAACCTAGGGGCAGGACAGGAATAAAACGCAGACATAGACAATGGACTTGAGGACACGGGGAGGGGGAAGGGTAAGCTGGGACGAAGTGAAAGAGTGGCATGGACATATATACACTACCAAATGTAAAATAGATAGCTAGTGGGAAGCAGCCGCATAGCACAGGGAGATCAGCTCAGTGCTTTGTGACCACGTAGAGGGGTGGGATAGGGAGGTTGGGAGGGAGATGCAAGAGGGAGGAGATATGGGGATCTATGTAGAGATATAGCTGATTCACTTTGTTATAAAGCAAAATTAACACACCATTGCAAAGCAATTATACTCCAATAAAGATGTTAAAAAAAAAAAATCTGGGATCTCAAACAGGGTTCTCTCCTGAACCCCCATCTGCTGTCATCCATTCCTGCCAACCCCTTCTTTCAAAAATCTCTGACAATTTCCCTTCCTTTGTGTTTCTACTCTACTGTGTCAACTCATATGCAGATGTTCCCACTAGCATCCTAATAGGTCTGCCATCTCCAGTCTTTCCCCCAACCCCAGTTCTCCCTGCCTAATATCTTTGCTGTCCTCTCAGAGCACAGCATTTTCCTCAGCTCTCCCCTTGGTTTGCAAACTGTTCCCCAGGGAACCCCCAGGGGGTGCCTATAGTGCTGTCAGTGGTGGGTGTGGGGGACAGGTGTCTAGGTGAGGCCCTGCACCAATGTCAACAAAGCATCTCATACTATGTATAAAATAGATAACTAATGAGAACCTACTGTATAGCACAGGGAACTCTACTCAATGATCTGTGGTGACCTAAATGGGAAGGAAAGCCAAAAAACAGGGGATATATGTATACATATAGCTGATTCACTTTGCTGTACAGTAGAAACTAACACAACATTGTAAAGCAACTGTACTCCAATAAAAATTAATTTAAAAAAAAAAGCATCTCATTTTTCAGGTGTCTGACGTGTTGAGTTTCCACATAATTTTTCATTTGAAGAGCTTGATGGTTATAAAAGTGGGTGAAAACCAGTAGCTTATAGGGCAGAGTTAAGTCCAATAGGTTCTCTGCCCCTAAGAGGCCTTTCTATTCCTTCTCAACATGTTTCCCCTGCTCCCCAACATACCACCTGAGGCAGGTCTCCAGAACACACTCGTACCCTATATATTTCTATGACCCATTCAAGCCAATTTGAAACAGGAGGGAAGGGGGCAGGGAACAACCTTTAAAAGAATGACACAGCCATTGAAGACACAACATCAACTGGTTAGAACCAACTAGGTCCAAGATGATGGAAGATTCGACTTCCAGTGGACCTTGAGCCTCATTATATGCTCATTGTAATACATCAGCATATGCTAAATGACACACCCACCAGTGCCATGACAGTTCTGAGGCTACGCATAAAAGGTCAAAAAGTGGGCGGTGGCACAATTCCTGGAAATCTCCTCCCCTTCTCCACAATATCAATAGTTGGAACAATCCTCCCACTCATTAGCCTATGAAATTACCCTGCCCGTAAAAACTAACCACCCCATATTTCGGGGCCTCTCACCTTCTGAGATGGCTCACACTCTGTCTGTGGAGTGTGCTTGTCCCATGGCCGCTCTCACTTTCCAAGACGACCCCATGCCCTGGAGCCGCTCTCACCTTTTGAGACAGACCCCATTCTGTCTATGGAATGTGTTTCTCTCTAAATAAATCCACTTCTTACCTATCACTTTGTTTCTCACTGAATTCCTTCTGTGAGGGGACATAAAAGAACCTGAGCTTCATTAAGTCCTGAGACCAGGTGTGTGATCTCAATTAAAAGACACTGGGTTCAAGTCCCAATCTGGGTTGTGTGGTTTCAAATTCTGTTCCCCTCTGCTGAAATGCCCTGCTCCCATGTTCTCTTTGCCTATTCAACTCCCATCCATCCTTTATGGTTCAACTCAAATCCCGGATCTTTTTCTGGTCACTCCCACACTGGAACCTCTCCCCACTCTGAATTTGGTAATTCCTGTATAGTACAGTCTATCTGGTAATTCCTGTATAGTGCAGTTAATTTGGCAGCTGATCGTACTATGTGATATTTCCTGATCTGATGTCTTACACCTTTAATTCACTTTCCATAGGTGTGTGTCTTACCTTTCCAAAGGGCAGAAACCCCATGTAGGCAGAGATTAAAGGTGACTCCCCTCCTAGAATTTAGCCAAGTTCACTGTACACAAAAATTGTTGCTATTATTCTACTAAGTGATGGTGTAAAATTGCAGAAATGCTACCTGCATATCATAAATAGAATTATTTCACACAGTAGGATTTCTAAAAAATTCTCTTAGTAGACATAATTCTCTTACAAAGGAACTAGCCTATATAGTAAGTAACATTCCTTCTTCCACTATCATCATCTCAGATAAAAACTTAAAAATCTTTAAAATTGGAAACAAAATTATAAATCTCATCTTTGATGGTAAGTAATATGTGAGGTAATTTGGATTACTCTTTTGATTTTTTGATTACTTAGGAATATATAAATAACTAGATAAGTACATGTATATTTTTGATAATATGGAATGCATGTTTGAGTATACTGAAGAAATTCTGCCTGAAGCCAGGGCTACAATTTTAGATGCATACAGCTCATGATACATCTTATGAACAGATGCAAAGGTGTTTATCATTATCTTTGTGCTACACAGTTTCTAATTTTACATATGAAAACCAAGGCATCATTCAGCATAAAGTACATTATTTGCATGATATATTTGCATTTGTAAAACACCCACATTTACGTTTACTGCTTAATGGGCCTGGTTAAAATGGGCCACTCTATATAAATGGAGTACACTGGTTCCCAACTCAATGGTGCTGATAAGAAAACGACTCCTTTTAGATGCAAATGAACCTACTAATCACAATTAAAATGGTGGAGTTGAGGAAAGCTGAGCAGCTGTTCCAAGAGCTACAAGTCTAGGGCCAGTTTGGTTCCAGCTTAATCTCAGGAGCAGCCTGGGACTCCCCAGAGGACATCTGCCCAGGGGCCAATGGGGTAAACTTAGCTTTTTCAAAGGTGGTTGGGAGAGGTTAGAGGTAGCTCCCGAATCTGGGCTGACTGTGCAACTGTGGTCATCCGCCCAGTTCAAAGGACATAAGTGGTGCAGAAGGGAGGAGGATTGCATTTGGAAGACTCACAGAGGAAAGGCAAGACACAAAAAGTTAAGTAACTGAGGCATCCCTCTGAAACGGTGTAGTCGCTATGGAAAACAGTGTGGTGATTCCTCAAACAATTACACATAGAATTACCACAGGATCCAGTCCACTTCTGGGACTATACTCAAAAGAACCGAAAGCAGGAACTCAAAGAGTTGCTTGTACCCCCATGTTCACAGCAGCATTATTCACAATAGGTAAAGAGCAGAAGCGACCAGAGTGTCCATCGATGCATGAATGGATAAAGAGTATCTGGTAAATACATACAATGGAATATTATTCAGTCTTAAAAGAAGAAAGGATGTGAGGGCGATCTGGCTGCGACATCTGTCACCCCATTGATCGCCAGGGTTGATTCGGCTGATCTGGCTGGCTAGGCGGGTGTCCCCTTCCTCCCTCACCGCTCCATGTGCGTCCCTCCCGAAGCTGCGCGCTCGGTCGAAGAGGACGACCTTCCCCGATAGAGGAGGACCGTTCTTCGGTCAAGGGTATACGAGTAGCTGCGCTCCCCTGCTAGAACCTCCAAACAAGCTCTCAAGGTCCATTTGTAGGAGAACGTAGGGTAGTCAAGCTTCCAAGACTCCAGACACATCCAAATGAGGCGCTGCACGTGGCAGTCTGCCTTTAAAAAAAAAAAAAAAAAAAAAAGAAAGAAATTCCAACACATACTATAACACAGATGAACCTTGAGGACATTAAGTGAAATAAGCCAGTCACAAAAAGACAAATACTGTATGATTCTGCTTATATAAGGTACCTAGAGTAGTCAAATTCATGAAAGGCAGAAAGTAGAATGGTGGTTGCCAGGGTCTGCGGGGAGGAGGGAATGGGGCGTTGTTGTTTCATGGTTACAGAGTTTCAGTTTTGCAAGATGAAGTTAGTTCTGGAGATGGATGGTGGGGATGATTGCACCACAATGTGGATGCACTTAATGCCACTGAACTGTACACTTAAAAATAGTTAAGATGATAAATTAATATTATGTGGATTTTACTATAACTAACGAGAACCTACTACATATAGCACAGGGAACTCTACTCAGTGCTCTGTGGTGACCTAAATGGAAAGGAAATCCAAAGAAGAGGGTATATATGTATACGTATAACTTTGTATACGTATAATCGTATACGTATAACGATTCACTTTGCTGTACAGTAGAAACTAACACAACATTGTAAAGCAACTGTACTCCAATAAAAATTTTAAAAACTAAAAATAAAAAAAAAAAATAGGGGGCTTCCCTGGTGGCGCAGTGGTTGAGAATCTGCCTGCCAATGCAGGGGACACAGGTTCGAGCCCTGGTCTGGGAAGATCCCACATGCTGCGGAGCGACTAGGCCCGTGAGCCACAATTGCTGAGCCTGCGCGTCTGGAGCCCGTGCTCTGCAACAAGAGAGGCCACGATAATGAGAGGCCCGCGCACCGCGATGAAGAGTGGCCCCCACTTGCCGCAACTAGAGAAAGCCCTCGCACAGAAACGAAGACCCAACACAGCCAAAAATAAATAAATAAATAAATAAATAAAATTTAAAAGCCCTCTAATAAGTACTTAATGAAAATAAATTGAAAAAACAAATAGTAGCTAACTAGCTAGCTAGATAAGTAAATAAATATGCAGCCATTCCCTAATGGCCAGCCAGACACTCATGTAGGGCAGGTGGAGCTTCAGCTCCTCTGGGCCAAGGCTCTGGCAATAGGAGCTGGGTTGCCCACCTTCCTTCCTCTGACTCATCCATTCATTGAATAACATGTCTTTACACCTGCTATGGGGACACAGCAACGAAGAAACTCTCCTGTCCTCCAAGAGGCAGGGCCATGGCTGGCTAAATAGATAAAATAAAGAATCCGTGGTTGTTCAGAGAATGACACACAGCTCTGGACGCTACTGCCCTTGGGTCCCTCTATTACTAAGCTATGAATCTGGACACTAGCACCTTCTGGACAACAACCCTCTTGCTGGGCAGAAACCATGGACAATTCCTCTCTTCCATGAGGCCTACCCTGATTTGATCTGCATCTGTCCCTTGTGTGAAGCCTGGCAGCCCGGCCATCAACACACAGACTTCAACACCAACTGTCCTGCCAGCTCTCCAGCTGCCCCCCCCCACCCCGGGGAAACTACAGACCCTCCAAAAGTGTCATCCATCTTGCTGGGTGCTCAGCACAGGGCGTGGTACCTAGTACCTGCTCAATAAACACTGACTATTATCCCAGCCCAGAGAGCAGCCCCTCAATATACCCTTAGGTACGTTCCTGGGGGGTTGAAACCTGGAGGCTTTGTCATGGAATTTCTCTATCTCAGGGTCACTGCCCATGAACACGGACACCAAGACCCTTCAAGGAGCAGCGTGTGTGAGGATGGCAGGTCTGGGATGCAGTGACCTAGGGTGGCACAGGGACAGTGTGGCCCTCTGGCCATGCTGGGCTGCAGGGGCGTCGAGACTGAGGACCCCAGCCCTTCTCTCTTCCCGTGGCAGCGGTTTCGTGGCATCTCGAACAATTGTGCAAAGAGGCTCCAGCCTAACAGGTGGAACCAGCTGGGGACCTGAAACCGTATCACGTAGTTGGAGACAAGTGACCTTCCCCCAAATCCACTCCTTTAAGAGGATCACCTCTTGAGCGAAAATATCATTTTGTTTTGAACTCAATATCATTTTGCCTTGAAATCCTTGGGCCATCGCCCGTCACCAAGAAGCAGGAAGGGTCGGCCACACTCCTATCTTCCGTCCCAGGACTGAAGGGTTGTTTTGAGGCTGTCACAAACATGCACTGCACAATACAGATAATGTTAATAACGTTACCCATCACTATTCCATTGCACTAATACAGCTTTCAGGGAAAAACCTCAGCAACAGAGACAAAAGTCACTATGACCTATTTATCTTTCAGGCTTGTGGAGATCAAGAGATATAAATGTTTAGTCGAAGTTTTGGACACCGTTTGATTCCCAGTACTCCCTACAATGCTGAAAACTGGTCACAGACAAGAAAATGACCTATTTGTGGCAAAACCGTGGTTTACCTTGACAATTCATTTCCTCTCTTTGAGAGCCAGTCCCACCCCCGGGCTCTACCAAGAAGATGAGAGACATAAATGCTGATTTTGGAAAGCTGATGCTATAGAGCTGGACATCTCCATCTACACGTTCTATCAAGGGTACCAAATCCAGGCGTTCAAATGTTGAGTTGTACATAACAGAAGTTGTTTTCTTTCTTTCTTTTTTTTTTTTTTTTTAATATTTCTCCTATGGTTTATTGGATCTAGTTATGGTTGGCTTTGAAGTGACAAAAAGCAATTTTCCATTTCCAAAAGGTAATCTCTTACATCTGCCAAGGCAACAAATATTGTGATTGGCATCAGCATCTAAACTATGCCTTTGTCCTAATACTTCCACCTGAGCATAAAGAAGAGCTGGCTCTACCTTCAAAGATGCCCCCTCCACTCCTTCCTCTCCCCACGATCCCTCGCCACCCCCCTCACCACCTGTACCAAGCCGGGACTTGCCCGTGACTCTCTTATTCTCAAATCGTCCCATGTGTACCCTGAGCCCCACTCAGGAAAACCAGAGAAGAAATGACTGGAAAACCCAAGTGGACTGGTCCTCTTCCCACACCATGTGGGCTAGAGCTTATATAACTGACTCTTCACCTAAAACTTCACACCCATTTGATTCTTCTAGAAAACCTACAGAAACATCCATTCCTCTCCTTAAAAGACAATGAAGCAGTCAGGGAGTTTGGGATTGACATGGACACACGGCTGCTATATTTAAAATGGATAACCAACAAGGACCTAGTGTACAGCACAGGGAACTCTGCTCAATATTATGTAACAACCTAAATGGGAAAAGAATTTGAAAAACAATAGATACATGTATATGGATAACTGAATCACTTTGCCGTACACCTGAAACTAACACAACACTGTTAATCAACTATACTCCAATATAAAATAAAAAGTTAAAAAAAAAAAAGACAATAAAGCAAATAATGTTGCTAAACTTCCTTAACAGTATTAAAGTCAAGGAGAATATAGTTTCAGAACAGTAATGTTACTTCTTGGCCACAGTTACAGAGATGGGGTTGTGAGGACTGCACTTTACACAATTCCAGGGTACATGGTGACAGGTGGGAACATTTCTTCCTGGGTAAAAACAGTCAGTGTAGCTGTGTGAGAGGTTTTTTGTTTTGCTTTGTTTTGTTCTGGACTTCCCTCTTCTTTGACTTACCACAACATAAGTGAAGCCTGAAGCACATTCAGGAAACCCTTAGCTTCCCGAAAACTCTGGGAGAACTCGACTCCCACGTGTAGACCGTGCTTCCTGGTGCCTGGTCATCATGCTCGCCCGGGAGTGTCCACTGATCACACACAGCACACACTTCACGTCCAAGGCTCACAGCATCCTCATGGGTGCCACCTGGCCTGAGAGCTCCTGAAGGACACGAGTCACGCCCCTGATTCGCTCGCAGAGCCCAGCACTAAATCTCGCTGGAAGAGGTCTTCCCACGGTGTTACCTCTGCACCTTCCACTGCCCTCCTTTCAAGGCAAAGCCCCACGGAGTCACGTGCCACCCAGTTTCAGGACCACTGTCCCAGGCTTAGCCTTTCCTGGGACAATGCTTTATGTTTAGGGCATCCTTATCACACGTATGTTAAATAAATTGCCACCACTTCATCTCCGCAGATGTACGGACCTTCATTAGCAGTGACTCCACTGAATTTTTGTGAAAGTCAGTCAATCGTGTGTTCAAAACCACTCCCTGGGCTCCCTGTGGGTTGTGTCACTCCCAATTTTCCTAGCTCTAAGCGACTGGCTCAACCTGCTCCGGCTTCGTCTCCTACCATCCCTTGTCTTGTTTTTGCTTGTTTGTGTTTATTTGTTTATATTTTTTTGGTTTTCGCTCTGGCAACACCAAGTTGCTCATGGGCTCCCAAACACACCGGAATGCCTCTCACCTCTGTCTTTGCTCACTCAGCTGCCACGCTTGTAACACCACTCCCTCTATTGTCCTCTTTGCAAACTCTGGCGCGTTCTCGAAAATTCTGCTCTTCCGATATCTCCTTCTTGCCTTCATCCATGTCTGGAGCACATCCGGCTCTCCCATGCTGTTCTCTCCAGGTATCACCCTGTATTGTAATCTATTTGTTTATGCGGCTAGACCATGAACTCTGGGAGGATGACGACAACTCTTCTTTGAGTCTAAATTTCTCAGTAGCTGGCGCGGAGCAGGTGTTCAATAAATGTCTGCTGAAAAAAACTAGCCTGATGAAGTCTACAGAGCTGGTATCAGGATCCTCATTTTGCAGCTAAGGACACAATTCAGAAAGGTGAGATCACGAGGGTCCTGCAGCTAGTAAGTGACTCATGTTCTTTCCACTCTACCATGATGTTGATATAACCCAACTCTCATTTCCTGTCATCTCTTGAGTTTTGTGACCTACAGGAAATAAAAGTTTACTGGATGCTTCTGAGCATCTATACATCGCCTTCTTTTCAGAATGGACACCTAGGAGGACAGTCCTATAATTCACCATTATCAGTGCATCTAGTTTAACTCAGAGCCCAGGCAGCCAAGCGCTAAATTAACATTACTCTTCTCTGCAGAGGTGATGGGGCTCTGAACAGGCACAAGACGCCTGCATAACTTTGAAGAAGAGATTTACACACCTCTTTGTCTCCCATAGAAATGGACTCAAGAGCTGCAGCAGTGCATAAATGATCCTTTCTTTCCACTGTTTATAGTTGAAAGCAGCCGTTTTCAGCCTCTTGCCGGTGATCACTCCACTAAAAATAGCTTTGATGCTGTCACATGCAAACTTGAGCAGAACCTGAAAGCATTCCCCTTTTAGTTCTGAGCAGGTTCAACTTTAAAAGAGAGGCAGCTGTTAACATACTCCAGCGTGTTTACATGATGCTGAAGTAGTTTGGCTCGTAGTGAAAAAAAGAAGAAAAAAAAAAACACTAAAAAGGGACAGAAATGGGTTTGCAGCCTCTGGTGACAACACTTCTTTCTGCTGAACTGGAGCCCCGGGAGAACACTGGGGTTGGCAGGGAAAATCCAAAATGCCCAGCTTCAAGGGGAAACTGACTGAAGCACAACTGTGGAGAAGACAGGAGAGAGACTGCTTCCTACGATGTGAGATTCCCGACTCTGCTTGAGGTAGGGGTGCGGAGGTGGCCAAGAAAATGGTACTTTTAGAGAAGAGAACTTATAAAGGAGGGGTACTTTTCTATCTTGTAGAGAACATCAAAGAGCTGTTTTTAAAAATCAAGGAAACAAAGAATGAAACATATTCAACATCTTGGCCATTCCTTGGATGCCTCATGTTGGTTCACTGGGCAACTGGACCTCTCTGGATGTTTTCAGAAAGCCAGACCCAAACTGAAGGCAAAGCAGAGCATGGGCTTGGGAACGAGAGAAAACCTGAACTTTCATCCCAGTTCCTCCCCTTCTGGCCCAAAGGACCTGCTGTGTTTTCCCTATCTTCCACCCAGGGTACGAGGATTAAGTGAGAAAATGTACGCCGAAGTGCCTGGTGGGGTGGGCGACCCCTAACAGACAATCAACAGTGTCCTTTAGAAACATGTGACCAGAAGAAAGAGTGTCTGGGGTCAAGTCTGGAATACAAGCAGTTTCATTTAAAAAAAAAAGCATCCACCAAATAAATTGTGGTTTTTTTCTTCCTTCTTAATTCTAATGTCCAAAGGATGACTCACACCATATTTGCTTATGAAGTGAGAATTCATTTTCCAAGGGTTTTGTCCTAGAAAATTTGCACGGAGCCTGGCTGAGCTGCAGGGGGACAAGGGCTCTGGCTGCCACAGGACTTATCACAGGTGCTGGGTGCTCGCTGCGGGCCACTAGGAGATGGAGACCAAGGTCAAGGATGGCGAAGTGGTGGCACCTGCCCGTGAGCCAGGGTCCTCACTTGGGACGCTTATGCTGGAGCTCCACATACATTTCACAACCCATAATTTAACAAAAACCTCAGATCATTTTATGGAGACCTGGAGAAAACAACGCCTCTATTACATCACCGTCCCAGTCTATGAGCTTCGGTGCTGTGAGTAGTCGTCTGACTCAAGCACAAGAATGAACAGGCTCCCTAAACACACTACAAATTTTAGCTGCACCTCAAGGTTATATTAGTGGAGGAATTTATCACCTAAGTTGCATGTATTTGAACAACAGAACAGACTTTATATACTGCTGTATCTTTAACACTCATTTTTGGGTTAACAAGACAAAAGAATTTACAGTTACTGCCAAGGGCTTGCTGGCAGCTAATACCCACCCCACCCCCATTAGCCGTTGCCTAGCAACAGTCAAGCATGCTTCCTCCCAAATCAGGAGGAACCACTGCTAAATCTAGACTAATTACAAAATGGGACAAATATTTAAAAGCTTTATATTTATTAAGGATTTGGGGAGGGCATCCTAATAAGAATGATTTCTATTAAACAAATTTAACTAAATACAACACAAATCTGTCTTTGTTTCGTTGTCCCACGTTATGCAGATCATTTTAGGAAAACTGGATGTTTTTGCATCTTTCCTAATTTCTCCAAAGATTGTACTAAACAAAACCATGTGCTTTTTATTTATTTATTTTTTATACAGCAGGTTCTTATTAGTTATCTATTTTACACATCAGTGTATACATGTCAATCCCAATCTCCCAATTCATCACATCACCACCACCCACCCCCTTTCCCCCCTTGGTGTCCACACGTTTGTTCTCTACATCTGTGTCTCACCACGTGCTTATACTTTGTAGAAGCACGTCTTTTGCTTACTACTCTAAGAATAAGGATGAAATGAAGCGCCAGAGACACCTAAGCCTTTTAAAATATACATATCTGCAAAGAAATTAGGAGGCTACCATCACAATTCTCACAACTCTTACAGAGATATCTGGATGGAAAGCTCAGCAGCTTTCTACCTTCATTTCCTACCTTTGTCTGCATTCTCGATTCCCTCTATTTCAAGAGCCACTCAGAGTTCTCTGCGTGGAGAATGAGCCCAGAGTTTTTTCAGAGTCCACAATGCTGGCCTCCCTGCTGTAAAGGCTATTTTGCTGGCAAAGTTCTGAGCAATCAAAGTTCTAAAGTCAAGAGACCTGGCTTCATCCCCTAAAGTGGAGGCAGGAGGATCAGGAGAGCCCAAAACACACACACATATGCATGCATGCACACACACGCATGCACGCACACGCATGAGCACCAAAGAGTTTGGCCCCCTTTCACATGCAAATGTAAAAGGATTTCATATGTAGGAATATTCTCCCCAAAAGACAAGACACCAACCTCAAAGGCAGTATAGGAACTGAACAGGGGTCTGCAAACTATGGGCCAAACCATACTGCCCCAGAAGTAAGAATGGCGTTTACATTTTTAAGTGGTTGAAATAAAAAATGAAATATGAAATCCAAATTGCAGGTCCTTCACTTATGTGTATGTCTGTTTCGTGTTAATATTTAGTATTTGGCCCTTTACAATGAAAGCCTGCAGATCTCTGAAGTGGAATAAAGACCAGGGACATTTTAGTTCTTGAAAAAGAAATTGATTTTGGATTAACTTTAAACGTGACCAAAACAAAGCAAATGAGCCATTTCCCACCAAATGGCCTTGAGTCCGGGCTGCTTCGTGAAGGCACTACCAAAATTTCCAGAAAACAGTTCCTGTGGAATGCTAATTTAATTAGTATTAAATTTAATCATCGTTACTTGGAATCTTTTTGATTTCAGCTAACCAACCCTCCCTCCCCTACAACACACACAAATTCTCTTCAAAATGTTTCTCTTAGATTGTTTCTCCTATATCTTGTTATTAGTGGAACAATCTGAGTAACTCATCAGATGGTCTATGTAAATCTACACCATTTTCTAAACGGAAATAATTTTATTATTAAAAACAAACATGAGGGGCTTCCCTGGTGGCGCAGTGGTTGAGAATCTGCCTGCTAATGCAGGGAACACGGGTTCGAGCCCTGGTCTGGGAAGATCCCACATGCCGTGTAGCAACTGGGCCCGTGAGCCACAGCTACTGAGCCTGCGCGTCTGGAGCCTGTGCTCCGCAACAAGAGAGGCCGCGATAATGAGAGGCCCGCGCACCGCGATGAAGAGTGGTCCCCACTTGCCGCAATTAGAGAAAGCCCTCGCACAGAAACGAAGACCCAACACAGCCATACATAAATAAGTAAATAAAAAAAAAAAAAAAAAAAAAAAACAAAAAAAAACAAACATGAGGACTGTTTTTAGGTCTGAGGAGAATATGGAATTAATTATATTTTGTGTGTAAATAAGCCTGCCCACCAGATAATGCTGCATGGTCCATGAACTTTGTTAGAAAGTGCTGATCCACATTAAAACATGGATATGCTGCTTCACTCAAGTCTGAAACAGCCCAAGGACTCTTCGCTTTTGCTACCCTCTCCCTTGGGTTCTCCATTTACCAAGCCACAGTATTTCCTTGAAGCTCACTGGCAGCCTGCACTTCTGTTTATACTTTAGAGACACATGTTTTGCATCATATTACAGCCCACGGTTTTTGTACAACCGTGGTTTTCACCATCTAACCATCCTTCCAAATTCCACTATCAACCAAAGCTTAGAAAAAGTGCCAATCTTCCAAGCCTTCCAGAATCACTTACAATAAACCCTAAAGCAATCTTCCATTAATCAAAACGCAAGTATGTGCCAGATAGAAGCAACTTTTGGACACTCCGCACCTGACATAAGAAAGAGGAAAGATCTTCAAGTTTGGTCACTATTTAAGACAACGACAATTTTGGAAGAAGAGCACAAGAATAATTATCAAAATGAAAATTGTATTTATGCCCCTGATCCAGAATTAGCTCTTCTAAAATGAACTTGAATCTTCTGGAATTACCTCAGGTTGTGCTACACTGTTCTCTGCAGATGGACACAGTTGTAGGGCCACGAAGGCCCACAGTTTTCTCTGAAAATAATCCTAGTATTTTCAGGCTGGAGTGGGTAATATGTGTGACTGGGGACACCTGGTGAACCTGGTGGTCTGCTGGCGCTTCTGGCCCACACTCGCCTCAGGAAAATGCCCTCCTCAGCACACAGAGCCAGGGTGGTCATGCTTTACATCAATGGCCGTGGCTGACTGGGCCGGGGTAGAACCTGACCCAGGTTCTGGGTCTAAGGGACATCAGTTTTAGGTGACCCTTAATCTACTTGGCCTAGCTCAAAACGAGGAGCTGAGCCATTCAGAGTCCTCAGGCCTGGAATTATAAGAGTAGAGGCAGAAGTACACACACATATATATTAAGCTTGTTAATGTGATGGATGAAACCGATTTTTGAATGTTGAACCACTGTTGCATACCTAGAATAAATCCCACTTGGCCATGGTTTATAGTTCTTTTTATACATAGTTGGATTTTATTTGCTAATATTTTGTTAAGGATTTTTGCACCTATGTTCATGAGTGATACTTGTCTGTAATTTCCTTTTCTTGTAATATCTTCATCCATTTTTGGTATTAAGGTAATGCTGGCCTCAGAACGAGTTATGAAGTACTTCCTCTGCTTCTATCTTCTGAAAAAGACTGGCAAGAATTAGTATAATTTCTTTCTTAAATGTTTGATAGAATTCATCAGTGAGCCCATCTGGGCCTGGGGTTTTCTGTTTGAGAAGGTTATTAGTTATTGATTCAACTTCTTTAATAGACCGAGGCCTATTCAGATTGTCTATTTCAGATTGTCTATTTCTTCCTGTGTGAGCTTTGGCAGATTGTATCTTTCAGGGAATTGGTCCATTTAATCTGGGTTATAAAATTTGTGGGCAAAAAGTTATTCATAATACTCCTTTATGATCCTTTTTAATTTCCATGGGATCTGTAGTGATGTTCTTTCTTTCATTTCTAATATTATTAATTTGCACCCTCTCTTTGTTCTTCTTAGTTAGCCTGGCTAGAGGCTTCTCAATTTTACTGATCTATTCAAAGAACCAGCTTTTGGTTTTAGCAATTTTTCTCTACTGATTTTCTGTTTTCAACTTCATTGATTTCTGCCCTCATCTTTTTTCTTCTGCTTACTTTGGATTTAATCTTCTCTTCTTTTTCTAGTTTCCTAAGGTGGAAACTTAGATTACTGATTTTAGATCTTTCTTCTTTTCTAGTATATCCTTTTGATGTTGTAAATTTCCACCTAAGCACTGCTTTCACTGCATCCCACAAATTTTGATAAGTTGTGCTTTCATTTTCACTTAGTTCAAAATATTTTACAATTTCTCTATTCTGTTTTAAAATTTCTCTTAAGAGTTCTTCTTTGACTCGCGTTAGCCATCAGTGTGTTGTTTAATCTCCACATAGTTTGGCATTTTCCAATTATCTATCTTGGTGAGCATTCCATGTGAGCTTGAGAAGAACGTGCAACCTGGTATTGTTGGACGAATTAGTCTATGGATGTCCATTATATCCAGGTGGTTGATGGTGCTGCTGAGTTCAACTCTGTCCTCACTGATTTTCTACCTCCTGGATCAGTCCATTTCTGAGAAAGAGGTGTTGAAGTCTCCAACTATAACAGTGGATTTATCTATTTCTCTTTGCAATTCTATTAGCTTTTGCCTCACATAGTTTGACACTCTGTTGCTAGGCACAAACACGTTAAAATTACGTCTTCTTGTAGAACTGACCCATTTATCATTATGTAATGCCCTTCTTTATCCCTGATAATTTTCTTTGCTTTGAAGTCTGCTTTGTCTGAAATTAATATAGTTACTCCCGCTTTCTTTCCGTATATTTTCTTCCATCTATTTACCTTTAATCTATGTGTGTCTTTATATTTAAAGTGGGTTTCTTGTAGACAACACATCATTGGGTCTTGTTTCTTAATTCACTCTGCCATTATCTGCCTTTTCATTGGTGCATTCACACTATTGACATTCAAAGTGATTATTGATACAGTTGGATTAATATCTAGCCTATTGGTTAGTGTTTTCTATTCACTGCCCTTGTTCTTATTTTTGTCTTCCACTTTTTTCCTGCTTTTTGAGGTTTTAATGGAATGCTTTATATAATACCACTTTCTCTCTTCTTTTAGCATATCAGTTACACTTCTCTTTTTTTACTTTTTAAATGGTTGTCCTTTGCTCCTTATATTTAAGAGCCCAAACTAAAAGACCAGGTTTGAGGCCCTCCCTCCAATTTCACCCCTTATAAGCCCTTGGGCCTCACTAGGCCTTCTCCTCTGATAAGTGTAAGGGTTGGACTTGCATTCTCTATAGCCACTTTGGCCTCACATTCTGGAACCCCATTCCTGTGCTTTTCAAAGGGCACCTAGCACCACCACTTCACGTTACAGTCTAGAAAACTGACTGGGAGAGGTTTTGCATAGCCCTGCGCTGATAAGGAGCAGAGAGAAACGAGGTCACTGCTGTTTCCATTATATAGGCTGCCTCTGTTATGAGACTTAAAAATTTATTTTAAAAGGGTAGGGGGAATTCCATTAAAAAGTTCATGCTTTAAGCAAAGGAAAAGGGATTTAAGTAACACCTTCATTAACTGGGCACAGCTAGCCATTTCAGTAACAGCAAAACCCAAGCAAGAGTGGGGAGGAGATGCACGTTGGCCAAGGGTGCGGGTGGGCTCACCGGCAGTCTGCCTCCTGGGTGTGCCATCCATCCCCGCAGCCAGCGGACGCTGGGGCCTCGGAGAGCGAGACCCACAGCCGTGCCGAGGAGCCCTTCTCTGGCTGCGTGCTGAAAAGGCCGGCTGGAAGCTCACCTCACTCATTAACAAGACAGGAACCCCACCAAGGTCTGCCAAGAGGCACTGATGGCCCTGGCGTCCCCAGGCTCTGCAGATGGTCCACAGCCACAGAAGTTACCTGAAAAGGGGATTCTCTTGTCTTCAAGTCACCAGACCCAGGGCAAGCCCTGTTCTCTAAACATAGTTCCCATTCCAAGCCTGATGTCACGAACTTTTTTTTTTTTTTTTAACATTTTTATTGGAGTATAATTGCGTTACAATGGTGTGTTAGTTTCTGCTTTATAACAACGTGAATTAGCTATACATATACATATATCCCCATATCTCTTCCCTCTTGTGTCTCCCTCCCTCCCACCCTCCCTATCCCACCCCTCTAGGTGGTCACAAAGCACCGAGCTGATCTCCCTGTGCTATGAGGCTGCTTCCCACTAGCTATCGAGTTTACATTTGGTAGTGTATATATGTCCATGCCACTCTCTCACTTTGTCCCAGCTTACCCTTCCCCCTCCCGTCACGAACTTTTCTCACCGTGAAAATAAAGCGCCATGAACGTGGATGTGGTAGGCATCTGCTGACATTCCTGGCCAGCCAGAATTTACTCCCTCTTCTTCCAGTAATCGCTCCCCAAATTGCCTTGGGTGCCAGCCCTCCCCTAGTGCAGGGTGAGCATAAGTCAAAAAAATGTACACCATCCCCTGCTACGGTTACTGGTCGTTAGGCGGATGGCAGTCAGACCCAAATTTTGGAGTAGGAGATCCTTTCTTTTTTCCACTGGCCTTGACCTTCAAGGATTCATGTCAGGTTGGGCAGCCATCTGCCTCCACGAGGTGAAAGCCTGACTGAGAATGGAACTGACACAGAGAACAAAAGCCAAAGGGTGGAAAGTGAGGAACCATGACTATGTGACCCACGGAACAACCTCTGCCTGAAGCGAGACCTACTCTTGGACTCTATAGTCGCAGAAGCCTAACAGATTTCCATTTGTTCTCAAGCCACTCCAAGTCAAATTTTCTCTCAATTGCACATTTAGTACCAACTGACACACCGATAATTCAGATGGAGATGAAGCTCAAAGTTCCTTCTCCCACTTCCTTTAAGAAAAGGGTCTGCCTTGCAAATGAAGTTTACAGACAGGGCTGAAGAGAGAATGTGCTTTCACTAGAGAAAAGTCACTGCTGGCACTCGAGCACCACAGACACCATTATTAACTGCTAACAAGAGAGTTTTACCTATTCTTATTTGGGGCTGGATGGCCTATAAATGTCCTAGACTTGACAACTCTTTAGTAAGCATCTAGCTGACAAGAGAAATCCTGCAAGTTTCCATCTTTAAAAATGAGCTGTATGGTAATTCAAAGATTATAGCCCTAGCATAAGACTAGACAGAGAACTCAGTGAGAGTCTAGAAAGAGAACGAAGCGTTGGGACGGAAAAAGTATACTATAAACGCAGCATTTCCAAGCCCAGGGGTGGGGATCTGACACTAGTTCAAAGGCATCAAAAATGAGCATGAGGGGGCTTCCCTGGTGGCGCAGTGGTTGAGAGTCTGCCTGCCGGTGCAGGGGACACGGGTTCGAGCCCTGGTCTGGGAAGATGCCACATGCCGCGGAGCAACTGGGCCCGTGAGCCACAACTGCTGAGCCTGCGCGTCTGGAGCCTGTGCTCCGCAACAAGAGAGGCCGCGATAGCAAGAGGTTGCGATAGTGAGAGGCCCGCGCACCGCGATGAAGAGTGGCCCCCGCTTGCCGCAAGTAGAGAAAGCCCTCGCACAGAAACGAAGACCCAACACAGCCAAAAATAAATTAATTAATTAAAAAAAAAAAAAAAAAAGAGCATGAGAACTTAACGAAAAACTGGGCCTTGAGAAAAATACAGCTGGCCAAAAAACACGGGGAAGGGTGTCCATCTCCGCAATAAGGAAAGAAAGGAAAATCAAGGCAAAAAATCCCTACCAGTTGGATTAGCAGGTATTTAAAAGATTGACAATACTAAGGGATGGCAGAATAGTCTAAGTGTCGGCAGGACTATAAATTGATACAACTTGGGGAAGGGGTGGGGAGAGAAACTTGGATATACATGCGTATCTAAAATGCCTATCTCTTTGGCCCAGCCATTCTGCTTCTAGGAGTTAATCAATATGCACCAGAGGCTACTGATAAAGAGCCCAGGCCGTCGTATAGAACAGACCCTTCCAAATCCCACCCACCCCTTACTGACTGTGGAACACTAGGAAAGTCACTTACCATCATTCAATTTTAGTTCTTCATTTGTAACACGGAGATAAGTGAGCACCTAGGCTGTTAAACATGCACTTAGGTACGTAGCACAGTCCAGACAGAAAGAAAGTGCCACGACTGTTACAAGCACTGGTGGTGATATCCCGTCCACAGCCTCAGAACCAGGGGTTGCCCCCTCTTCTCCAGCCACTATGAGGGCTACACAAATAGCTCACACCCTGCACCTCCTCCAGAACTGCCCTTGGCTTAGGGCCACGAGAGGCCTTTGAGTTACAGGCTGACAGCATCCCCAGACCAAAGAGGGGCAACTCTGCCAGGGTGATTACACTCCAATCGGGCCGAGGCTAAATTTGAGGACTTCTCTGCTCCGTTCCTTACTCATCCTGTTTCCCTCACTCCTTTTCCCCTGAGAACACCTTTTTAGTAAATCGTTTTTACCCAAATCCCCCTCTTGGGCTCTGCTTCTGCAGAATTCAGCCTAAGACCCAAATGTTAAGATTTTTATTTCTAGGCAAGGGGGCAAAATTATAAGTCTCACCCTGCTTACTGAGGCACGGTTAGAATATCAAGAAATGGAAAACAATTTAAATGTCCAACCACAAATAGATAAATCTATACAAGGGCACACACACTATGCACATAGTAAAAAAGAGTACTGCCTGTCAATATTAATTGACAAGAGAAGATGTATATGGCAGTGTGGAGTAAAAACGCACATTACAAAGTAGCACCGTATGATCCCTTTATAAATATAGTTTGGGTGGATAAAGGGATATGTTAAAAGATGTTCAACACTCACGTTCATAGCAGCATTATTCACAATAGCCAAGAGGTGTCAGTAACTCAAGTGTCCATTTACAAATGAATGGATTAACAAACAAGCTATATATACATATATTGATACATATATATAATGGAATATCATACAAAAAGAAATCCTGACATATGCTACAACATGGATGAACCCCAAAGACAGTATGCTAAGTGAAATAAGCCAGACACACACAAAAAAGACAAATATTGTGTGATTCTATTCATATGCGATACCTAGAGTAGTCATATTCACAGAGACAGGAAGCAGAAGGTAGAATGGTGGTTGCCAAGGGTCGGGGAGAGGGTGAAATAGGGAGCTGATGTTTAATGGGTATAGTGTCAGTTCTGCAAGACGAAAAAGTTCTGGAGACTGGTTGTACAACAATGTGTACATACTTGCTGCCACTGAACTTTACACTTAAAAATAGTTAAGACATGGGCTTCCCTGGTGGCGCAGTGGTTGAGAGTCTGCCTGATAATGCAGGGAACACGGGTTCGAGCCCTGGTCTGGGAGGATCCCACATGCCGCGGAGCAACTAGACCCGTGAGCCACAGCTACTGAGCCTGCGCATCTGGAGCCTGTGCTCCGCAACAAGAGAGACCGCGATAGTGAGAGGCCCGCGCACCGCGATGAAGAGTGGCCCCTGCTCGCCACAACTAGAGAAAGCTCTTGCACAGAAACGAAGACCCAACACAGCCAAAAATAAATAAATAAATAAATTTTTTAAAAAAATAGTTAAGACAGTGAATTTTATGTTATGTGCATTTTACCACAATCAAAATTTTTTTCATAAATATTAACAATCTGGAAATAAGGGTACTTTTATTGAGTTCTTTATACTCTTTCATTGTTTGACCATTCTACATGAGTATGTACTAAGTTCATAATCAAAAAATACAAAAAAGCTATTTTAATTCTGGAAAAAGATAAATACACTTTGAAAAGATGGTATACTTCTACTACCCTAGGCCGGTAATCCATATAACTTAGGTTTCTAGTCTTTTAGTGTGTGTTTATTTTTAATAGTGTAGAAATTTCACTTTCGTCCCTTGTTTTGTCAGCTTCCTTTCATTTCTTATCTCACCACCACCAAAACAGCTTAAAAGCCATCAACAGTCATTGTTCTGGGGCTGATTAAAATGTCCAGGTTAATTATGTAAAAATTACTGCAAAAAAAAAAAAGTAAAGATGCTTAAAAAAATTCCTCTTCCAGCTTTTCTTGACTTGTTTGTTCAATAAATATTTCTTAAGTGCTTAATAGATGCCTGGCAACATGCAAAGCCTTGGGGACACAGTGGTGCCCAGGATAAGCTCGGTTCCAGGCTCCCAGAGCTTAGAACGTAACTGGCGGAGGCAGACATGAGACAGACGGGTTGATAGGGCTCCACTTGTGTTTCCATGCTAGGCTATGCATTCACACGCATGCACGGGTGCACGCACACACACACACGCAGTCACCCAAGCCAGCTTTCACAGTCAACGATACTGATGTTATTAGCCAACCTAGAACCTGCACAGTCCCCACCAAGGAGGGCTCTTGACTCCCACTGACCATTAACAGTCCAACTTGCTGAACCTGAGATACTGTCATAATATCAGACTGAAAGAATGGAAAATTCATTCTTGCTCAAATTTAATTCTTCCCTGCTTGCAGCAAAAGTCATCTCCCCAGTACTCATGCCCCAGACGCCTAGTCATCTTGAATTATTTCCCCAAATGCACTTAACAGAAGTTCTCTGATACCTGATCAGTCCCACCCCCTGTCACCTGGCTCAGCCAAACAAGTATCTTTGCTGCCCAGGGCCCAGCCTCATTCTAGGACCCGAAGACCATCCATCTTTCTGCTCCCTTCCCCTACTTATTCCAGATCCTACATCCAAACACCTACCTGACCTCAAAATCATCCCTTTGATTCCTGTCTCTTGGCAATATTTCTCTAATATTTGCTGAATACAATCTTTATTTATTTGTTTTTAGATCCACACACATATGAACAATTGATTATTGACAAAATACAAAAGCAAATTAGCGGAGTAATTAATGATAGACTTCCACAAATGGTGCAGGAACAATTGAATACCCATATGCAAAAACGTAAAACTTTATCTATACTTTGCATCATGTGAATACAATCTTTAACATGAGCAAAAACCTGAAAAGATACAGAACTTAAAGTAAGATGATGAGAACTGGGATGAAAGCAGATGTCATGGAGGCCATCAGCCCGCCCCTCCACATGCCCAGTAGTTCAAGTCTCCTGGCACTAAACCCAACTAACGAGTCTGGGTGTCCAGAGTCCCAGGCAGTGTCCCTCCTTCTCACAGCCCCAGACTTTCGTCCACTGCTCTGCTGTCGTCACAGCACTGTGAGGGCCACAGAGGACAGCTGCTGGCATTTCCTCAAGGATGCTCAAGAACGGAAGAAGGACACGGCCCAGGCTCGGGGCAGGCTGAGAAGACCATGGGGGATTTTAGATGTCATTTTGTCAGAACTATCTGCATGGGCTGTATCTGCTGTCAGCTTGGAGTTCCTTTTCAAGCACTGACGTCAGATTCGTGCTGATCCAGCTACACTCTCCTGGTGGGCCCTTTGGGACTGGGAGTACCCATCAATCTGTGAGCCAGATGGCTCGAGCCTTTGTAGTGTGGCTGGGCATAGAGAGAATGGTGCTAAGAGGGCCCACGTGGACCAGGAGCAGAGCATCTAATCCACTGACTGCACCCATCCCAGGAGACCATCCGGAGGAGAAAGGCAAAGAGAGCAGACAATAATACTGCTGAGGCAAAAAGAGCAGACAATAATACTGCTGCTTTCATTTCTGGCGAGACCCCAGCCAAACACCTTGATGCAAACTGCTGCAGCAAGAGCCGACAACCACCATGCTTTCCTGTATCCACACCCGCAGATGGGCCCTGCCAATGGTTCTGCCTTGGACTCATGGCTTGCTGTGGCCAATGGGACATTAGGAAATAGGACACCAGCAGAGGCTGGAAAAGTCCTTGCATATTGGAGCAATATGTTCTCTCTTGTGGCTCGGAACCCTTCTGCCACCATGTGAATAAGCTTGGAATAGCTTCCTCAACGATGTGAGAGCCCATGGAGAGAGACCCCTGCTGTCCCTGTCATCCTAGCTGAGGTCCAAATACACAAGAAAGCCTAGGCAACACCTCCCGGAACAGAGATGATCTAGCCACACTGAGCCCAGCCCAAACTGCCAACACACAGAATGATGAGCACAGAGATGACTATTCTTGTAAGTCACTTAGTTTGGGGTGTTTGTTATGCAGCAGAAACTAAATGATACAAAGATCTCTACAACAGAACCTACACAGCAAACCACAATCCCAAGACTGTGATGGAGCTTCAAGATGTAGCTTTACATGGTGACCCTAGTGGGTGCCTAACACAAATAAAGGAAAGTAGCCACAGCAATCCTGGTAACACCTTCTGCAGCGTGGCCTCTGGCAGTTACTCAGGCAGCTCCCAGGACAGAACTGCTTCCACGTGGCACAGCTGCCTTACACCCAACAGCAACTTACACCAACCCTTTCTACCAACTCCATGATGCAAGATTTGGTGATGGCCAGTCCAATCCTCAGACATGTGTTAGGAGGCCAGGGTCCTGGGAGATTGCACTGGTACTGACATCTATTTTCCACTCTCCCTGTGTCCCTTCTACCACAGAGAGCCGGGAGGAAATCTAGGCACCCTGGAGAGAATCGTTCAGAAATCACCAGACAGGGATTGTATCCTCAGAAGGGCACTCACCCCGTTAAGTAGCTCAAAATGTCACTCCAGGGGCTTCCCTGGTGGCGCAGTGGTTAAGAATCCACCTGCCAAGGCAGGGGACATGGGTTTGAGCCCTTGTCCGGGAAGATCCCACATGATGCAGAGCAACTAAGCCTGTGCACTACAACTACTGAGCCCGCGAGCCACAACTACTGAAGCCCGTGTGCCTAGAGACCGTGCTCCGCAACAAGAGAAGTCACCGCAGTGAGAAGCTTGTGCACCGCAACGAAGAGTAGCCCCCACTCGCCGCAACTAGAGAAAGCCCGCGCACAGCCAACAAAGACCCAACATAGCCAAAAATAAAATAAATAAAATAAAATAAATTTATTAAAAAAAAGTCACTCCAGAGAAAGACGAGTTAGAGTCTAAGGGTCCCGCGGGAAGACGTTGTTTTTATGATGGTTTCTTGGAGGCACACCAGAGCCTGACACTTCTCTGCCTCTCTCTGTGGGATCGGAAATGGTGGTAAAGCAGGAGTCTGGGAACTTCGCTTAAACAATTTGGCGCGCCTCTTTTCCCACCTGAGCCCTTTACACAATGTGCCACTTTCACCCATACGCCCCTCATACTCTCAGTTTAATCCATTAGAGCATCTTATATCCCCCAAATAACCACAAGCTTCTTGAGAGCACAAACCCTGTTTTAACCAACACTCCCTTTCTCTCTTTCTCATTTATTCATTCATTCATTTATTCAGCACTTGATTATTAAAGAGCCATAGCCAGACAACGTCAGGGAGCAGCTCCCAGCCCAGAGAAAGAAAGTCAAGAGATAATTATAAAAACTAAGCATAAGAAATAGAGTTATAGATTTAGAAAACAAACTTATGGTTACCAGGGGGTGAGGGAGAGGGAGGGATAACTTAGAAGATTGGGACTGACATAAACACACTACTATATATAAAATAGATAACCAGTAAGGACAGGGAACTCTACTCAATACTCTGTAATGGCCTACACGGGAACAGAATCTAAAAAAGAGTGGATATACGTACGTATATGTATAACAGATTCACTTTGCGGTACACCTGAGACTAACACAACATTGTAAATCAACTATACTCCAATAAAGATTAAAAAACAAACAAACCAAAACTAAGCACAGCTAATAGTTATGGAATACCTTTCATCTGCCAGGCACATGTGCTAAGGTTTTTAAACATATGCTCATTTAAACCTGCACCGATCCTAGCAGGAAGGTACTGTTCTTATCCTCACATACAGATAAGGACACTGATACACAGAGAGGGTGTGTAACTTGCCCGTGGCAGCAGCCAGTGAGGGGCAGAGCTGACGACACAAATCTGCACACCAACCGCCTTGCTGCGCCACCTCGCAGTGAAGGGCCCTGCAAGGCTGACCCGAGGCATCTCTGTTTTATTTCAATGGTGGCAGTAACTCAACCTAGGTTTTGGATGGAGGTGACACGAAGCACAGGCTGGAATGCAGATGAGAGGCAGAAAACCAGGGCAGGGAAGCTGCTGCATGAAGTCCAGCAAAGGGCAGTAGCGCTAACACTGGGACGGTGGCAAGGGCTACGGGAAGGCTGGGTTCAAGACACTTCAGAGGCAAAACTGACAGGATTTGGTGCCTGAATGAAGGAGAGAATCAAAGATGATTCTGAGGTTTCTGACTTTGGATACTGGGTTGAAGGGAGGAACCTGCTAAGATAGAAACATTCAAGAGGCAGAACAGGTTTAGAAGGTGCGTCAAGATACCCCAGGAAAAATAATTTACTCAGGCCAACAGATAATTATCTCAAACTGACACTGAATGACTATCCAAACCCTAGATAACCCCCAGGTTTGGTAACTTACTAGGAGAACTCATAGGACTCAGTATATAGCATAAATGTTCATGGCGATGATTTATTTCAGTAAAAGGATACAAAGTGTATTCAGCAAAGGGAAAAGGGCAAAGTCTGGAGGAAACCAGGCACAAGCTTTCAAGAGCTCCCTCCCAGCGGTGCCCAAGGTTTTTATTGGGGACTGTGCACATAGGCACCCCTGCCTGGCTCGTGTGAAAATCCCAAATTTCTTCCATCATCACATTGTTTATACAAACAGTTAAGCCACAGTGAACCACTCTTACTACCAGTTCTGGAAACCTCTCAAAATCTAAGTACCCAGACAGCAGCCAAGGGCCAGCTTTGCAAGCAAGACTTGCTAAGAAGACGCCAGATAGGTTAATTTTTTCTCCACAAAAGGACAAGTATTTATGTTTTGTACAGACGATGTTTTATTTCCAACACACAAGTGCTCGAATTTTAGACACTGGAGCAATTCTTCAGTCATGTTCAGATTATGAAGCTGAAGTCAGTACTTTCCTCAGACCTGAATATAATACCAAAAGCAAATAGCAAATACAAAGTCCCGGGCAGGGCTAGCAGGTTTCGAGGCTGCTTCTACTCCCCCCCTTGCTGTCCAGTTGGAGTATGAGCTCAGAGACGACACTTTGCATTTCATTATTAAGGAAAGCAAACATGAGGTCTGCTGCAGAATCAAACACAATTAAAACTTTAATTAACTGAAACCCAGCTAGCCCCCGTCTTCAAATAAAAACATTTGCAGGTGGCAGGGAAAGCAGAGGATATGAGATTATTTCACTTTTAAGGGAAAGGGGCAAGTCAGATGCTCCAGTTGGGGATTTATTCAAAGCAATCACTTCTTGCCGCCTCTCGAGGGTGGACACGTATTTTACATCAATTATTACAAACCGAACACTGAAGGGCAAAATGCAACGTCCTCCAACACATCAAGTATTCGTTCAGCATAGTCTTAACTATTAGCAGCAAATCGACACACAGATTCAGAATAAATTTTTAACAATGGAAGTGCAAACACAAGGCGTGGTAGTTCTGTAACCAGGGTGCCGAGGTTTCCCAAACTCAGCGTTAAATCGGGTTCTGTGGTACGAAGAAACTCTCTTGAACGTTTTCTCTGGAATCACCCACAAACTTCTCCCCTCTCTGGAAATGGAAACTTCTGTGAGTGAGCTAATCCCCAACCATCATGCAAGAATCAAATCCAAGTATTATTAGCAGGGGGACAAATCCCTCGTGGGTCTCTCTGCTCACACAACAGGAGGAAGACCTGCTCTCCCATTGGCAAAAAGAAGCTTCACATCAATAACAACTTCAGGTAAGGCAGGGAGGACTAAGATTCAGGCACCTGGGCCAAGAGCCAAACAAAACACACCTCCAGGAAGCATCAGAGGTGAAAAAGACTTTCAAGCACTAAGAGAATTGCTATGACGGCTATACAACCCACCACAATGGTAGAGAGCACGTTGACTTGATTCTAACTCAGCCCCAACCAAACGTGAGACGTTCTATGAATGATCTTACATGTAGGGAGCTGAGGTCAAGGGGAAAGGATCCTTCTTCTCCAAGTCCAAAATAAAGAAACTGCATTCTGACCACACTGCCCATTCACCTTCCAGACTCTGGCTTGAAGACACACTGACCAAATAAGATGTTCTTTAAAGGGAGGCTGTTTTTGTATGTTCTTAACAGATCTGGCATTCAATTTTCTTCATTTAGAGGACCTTTAATGAGCTTTTTAAATTTCTTTCCATTCCTGTCGTCCTTCTTCCTTTTTTTTTTTTTTTTTAACAAGAAACCCAGTAAGTACAAATACAGATCAACTGATTTTTCAGTATCTGAAGAATGCCAGGACATCGATCTACCACTCCAGGCCCTAAACTGGATTGTCTCGCTGCCTTGAAGAAAACCAATATCTTATTTCCTGAACAAAAGCAAGGCGCTTTTAGGTGCTATAATCTCATTGCAAAGCCTTTTACCCACTCCCTACTCTTTTGGCCCCAAGATCGCAATCCTCTTTGGGTAATCGGACGGTAGCGGATGCCAGGGTGGTAGCTGCCTTTGCTTTCCCGCCCTGCTCTATGGCGCTGCTCACCAGGGGCTGGGGGGGGGGCCAGCGTGCCAGGGTTCAGGGCCCCATAATGGCTCTGTTCTTCCAGGGCAACTGTTAATAATTAGCAGGAAGCATTCTGTCTTCAAATCTCACAGCTTGAACAGTAAGGCCTCATAGTGCCAAAGAAACCCTGAATTCTACAGAAGTGAGACTTCCTTCTACCCATAGAATTAAATGGCCCCATTCATCCTTCAATACACAGCTGTCAAGCGCCTGCTCTGTGCGGGGTGCTCAGTGTGAAGGTGGGAGAGCAAAGGGGAGCAAGAGAGAGGTGGCTCCCGTCCTCACGTAACTTGGAGTCGACGGACGTGACCGTGAAGTGTGAAAGCCGGACAGACGAAGCTCAGGCCATCTGAGGACACAGGGCCCTGGTCTGCAGGGGTGGTGGAGGGAAGGACAGAGGACACAGGGAACGATGCGGCGGCACAGGCAAGAAATGAAGGAAACTTGGTAAGGCTGAAGGAAGAGGAGTTGTAAAGTTGTCAGGAGCCATAAACACAGAAAGCCTCTGGAAGGAACTGTCAAGGGCAAGTAGGAGTTTCAGGAGGCTCACCCCGGCCACCTGGAGTGGGGAAGCACACCAGAAAGAGGCAAGGAGGAGACCAAGTGAGGGGCATCAGCAGCTCTCCAGGTTACAGAGCCATTAATTCATCCATCCATTCAAAAATATGTATCTTGTGTTATTTTGGGTTGAGCACTGTTCTAGATCTAGAGGACATAGCAGTGAGCAAAACAAAGTCCCTGCTCTCAAGGGACGTACGTACAAATAACTGTATATGATACAGGTAAGAATAAGAGCTAAGGAGAAAAATAAAGAAGGGCACTGGGAATAGAGAATGTTGGTGTGTGTGTGTGTGTGTGTGTGTATGCATTATTTTTGATGGAGCAGCTAGGGAAAGCATCTTTGAGAAGGTGACATCTGAGCAAAGACCTGGAGGAGGAGAGACCAGACGCAATGACATGAACACTCAGAAGGAGGCAGCACAGGCGATACGGGAGAGGGCCTGTTCCCGGCAGGGAGCAAAGGCAGGCGCGGGGGATGGCGAATCGTGCAAAATCTGGAACCAAACCGCCAGGGGTCACACCGTGGCTCCTCATTTACCAGTGCTGTGACCTTGGGTCTGTTTTAGAGACACAATTTAGGGGCATGGAATCCTGGTGTGGTGCCCCTTCTAGCTCAGTGCCTCAGTTTCCTCACAGTGCCTTTGGCAGCTCCCAAGATGCAGCTTAATACAGTTTTGCAACCTGCCACCAACATCATATAGACAAACATCCGGTGGAGGGCCACCAGCACATCATGTCTGCGAGGATTCAAGACTGAAAAGAGGGCAGAATGAAAAGTCTCCATCAAATTCCCAACTTGGCTAATATCAGCAATACCCAAGGAACATCCCCATTAGCCAAAGTGATCTGACCGTTGGATGTCAAAAAGATCTGCGAAGTTTTCTGTGTTTCAATTGGCTAAATCAGTCCCATTACAGAAGAGAAATTATTAATACTTTCAGAGAGGTGGGGGACATTTCTCTCATTTCGTGTAGAAAATGTTATTTATCCTCTTGAAATATTTATCAGTAGCCAGAATGCTGGAAGCATTAAGATAACCACAGCCTGAATGTACTGGTTCGGTTTGAAACATCCAGAAAGTGAGAGAGAGAGAGAGAGAGAAATATATACGTACATACCCACATCTTTACCAGTTTAAGGCAAAGTAGTAGGAAAAATAAAGCTATAGTAGGATGAGTGGGAAGATAAAAAGAGAGTTACCTTTTGGGGAGCGAACATGGGAACATAGACATTAAGGAGGTTTATGAGGAGGAATAAGCAAAACAGCATTTAATCCTGAGTTAAAAGCTACATAACGGGCTTCCCTGGTGGCGCAGTGGTTGAGAGTCTGCCTGCTAATGCAGGGCACGCGGGTTCGAGCCCTGGTCTGGGAGGATCCCGCATGCCGCGGAGCGACTGGGCCCGTGAGCCACGGTTGCTGAGCCTGCGCGTCTGGAGCCTGTGCTCTGCAACAGGAGAGGCCGCGATGGTGAGAGGCCCGCGCACCGCGATGAAGAGTGGCCCCCACTTGCCGCAACTGGGGAAAGCCCTCGCACAGAAACGAAGACCCAACACAGTCATAAATAAATAAAAATTTAAAAAAAAAAAAAAAAAAAAAAAGCTACATAACTTTTTCCTTTGATCTCTCAACCACAGGATGCACAGAGACCCACACGCACGGGTCCCCTGGAGACTGCATTAGGGTGTGTGAGTAGCCGAGAAGGCAAAGGTGACTGTGAGAACCTTCCAGCTCCAGGGGTCCAGCCTCCCTAGCACTACAGCTGCATGGAAGTCCATGGAGAACACCGAGCGGCTCAGAGGCTAGTCCTGTGTTTCTTAAAACCAAATGTGCACATGAACCGCCTGCGCTGATTCTGATCTCGTAGGTCTGGGGTGATGTCTGAGAGTCTGCATTTCTCACAAGCTCCCAGGGAATGGACAGACCACTAATCTTTAAGCCCCAGCAAGGCCCTAGAGCTGCACAATCCAATGCACTCGTCACTCGCCATGTGATGGGTTTACATTCAAATTCAAATGAAGTGAAATGAAAAATTCAGCTGCTCGGTCAAACTGGCCACATCTCCAGTGCTCGACAGCCACCTGTAGCTAATGACTGTGCCTGACAGCATGGATACAGAACATTTCCTTCATCACAGAAAGTTCCATGAGACACTGCTGCTTCCACCTAGAATGAGTCCTTCCTGTACTCATGCTTTAGCCTCTAACTCTGCACCATATCCAAGATTCCCTAAAGCACCAAGGAACCGAGGTTACTGTGGCCCTTTCCCCCACCTGCCCCATTTCATGCAGGAGGAAGAGGTAAACCGTTCAGTACACAGGAGGATGGAGAACACACCACTAGAAGGTAGAGGAATTTAAATGGATACATTTATTTAATATCTCAGTAAGGAGGGCATTACCCGCTCCCTCGTTCATCGCCTACCACCCACTCTGCATGGTAGGTATCACTGGCCCAGCTTTACAGATCCATGAACAGACAACAGGAGAGGTTATACTACTTGCCCCATGTCAAGAGCGAGTGGCAGGTGGCTTTGTGCTTAGGTGTGTGTGACTCCCAAGCTCATGTTCTGTCCTCAGGGGCTGTGTGAGCTACACTGGGCGTTACCTGTGCCTCTTGGGGAGCAGGCCTAGCCCCTGCCCTGCCAAGTTAGGCATCGGAGCTGCAGCCCTTGAAGACAGGTGTGGTCGTATCTCCCAACGCTGGAAAGCAGCCCCAACCAAGATGCTATTCATGGAGACTTAGACACAGTCACAGAGACCCTTTAATCCAGAAAACACTTTAATCAATGATAAAAGGCAAAACTAGTTAGTATTTATCTCTTGCATCCTCACTCAACAACTATTTACCGGACAGCTGCCATGTACCAGGAACTGTGTGGACCCTGGAGGTAAAGAATGAACAAAACTAGAGGTCCCTGCCCTCCCGGAATGGACATCTTCTTTTATACGTGCTCTTCAAAGAAAAGGCCTCTCTTAACCTTTACATACTCTCTACCTAATTTCACTTCCCTAGATACTTGAAAAAAATATTAAAGAATGAGGAATAAAACACATGCATATTTCTAACCTCAAGAGTTGCACAGCCTTTTAACTTTGCTCCACCTGCTGCCCTGAGGAAGACAATGACCGAATCAAAGCTTCTCTCGGCTACCTGAACACTCGGCTCATTTCACCATACATAACTCTCTCCAGCGGCAGGAAAATTCACCCAGAGTGGCGCATATGATCACAGACTCACTGGACTTTAGTCAAAAGTAATGAATTTTGTGATAGAAAATTGATCTCTCTTGTTCACACAATACAGGCTCTGTCGAGAGAGCAAACAAACAGGGCTGTAAAAATTAATTGAAAAGAAAGGGTCTAATTAAATTTTTATATCAGTGTACATAATGGCCAGAAATAGTAAACACTGCTTTAAAAAAAAAAAAAAAAGAATCAGAGCTGGAAAACAGCTAAGAGCTCTACGGCTCTTCAGATAACAGCAACCGCTGGTCACTCTCTAGGGCGTACACACAGCTTCATCTTATTTTCTAACCCCCAGTAAACGGCATAAAGTAGAAAGACTAGAGAACTGTGAAATATTTACGCACTTACCATTCGGTCCAATTCTACAACTATTTACTGAGTGCTCCCCAGTGCCTGACACCGAGACCCATCCATTCCTGCACTGATGTTTACTGGTGTCTAATGCACACACATCCGCGCACAGCCCGACCTGGGCTGTAGGGTCTTTCTAGGTGGTTGAGTACAATCATGGCTCTGGGAGATGATTACAGTCTTTTAAGAGAACTAGCACATGTACACACAGGACCACAACATAAGGCAGTATCTGCCAAATATCATCCAGGTGATTCGGGAAATTTATTCTGACGTGCAGTGAGAGTTCAAAATTTGGTTTCTTGGAGAAGGTGAGATTTACCTGCAAGACTACACCTGAAAGGGCAGTAAGTATGCAGAGCTGTCTTGGAGAAAGAGAAGAATGCTCCAAATATTTCTCTCCCGTTATATACGCCTAGAGATCTCATTCCTGACTGGGCATCCCTTGCTGGGAGTTTGGCTATGGTCACCTTTGAGGTGACCGACCCTGCAATGCTGGGGATGGAGCTTATAGGATCCAGAAGTGACAGGTGTGGAGACAAGGTTTAAACTGGACAGTAAATTTACCTACAGCTTCAGGTGCAGAAGGAGTGGGTAACCTGAATCTAATGAGCTTATATAATTCCACAGGTGAACAGAAAGATACTGGTAAAAGGCATCTCCGCCCCCAAAAAGCCCCGTGGAAAGAAGCCCTCTGAAATTGATGGGTCTGTTTAGAGATAGCATCTTGCTTTATGGAGCTTCAGGGCAAGCTTTCAGACTTCTGGTTTACCCCTTCCGTGGGGCCCCGAAGTGCTGCAAGGCCTCCAACCCCAGCAGAGTTGTGCAAGTCTCCCCACCAGGCACAAGTGAGCTGGGAACCCATTGTAACGACATACAATCGCGCCTCCTCACAAAGGCTGGCTGATCACGAAGTTTCTAGCTCTAAAACATAATAGTATTTAATAATTCTAATACAATTACTATTTTTTTAAGTACTAAATTCATTAACTTGAGATGTCTGGTTTTTTTCTTTAATTAATAGTAATCTTTTATTTATTTATTTTTGGCTGTGTTGGGTCTTCGTTTCTGTGTGAGGGCTTTCTCCAGTTGCGGCAAGCGGGGGCCACTCCTCATCGCGGTGCGCGGGCCTCTTCACTATCGCGGCCTCTCTTGTTGCGGAGCACAGGCTCCAGACGTGCAGGCTCAGTAGTTGTGGCTCACGGGCCTAGTAGCTCCGCGGCATGTGGGATCTTCCCAGACCAGGGCTCGAACCCGTGTCCCCTGCATTGGCAGGCGGATTCTCAACCACTGCGCCACCAGGGAAGCCCTACAATTACTATTAAAATAAGCATAGACCGCTGGAGTCAGAGATGATCCAGCCCATACACATCATTTTACACAGCTAGGAAGTGCGATCCAGAAAGAGAAAGTGACTTGGGAAAGGGAGCACGGCTAATCAGGACCAGTGTCAACATGTAAAAACAAAAAGCCAGGTTTTCAGACTCCCAGAACAGTGCTCTCCCAGACTCCATGCTAGTACCTTCCAAACTAATCATCACCACAATCACTTCTGCAGACTTAGGAAGAACTTCCAAATAGGCAGGAAGATTAAACCACAGCACTTTGTATAGGTGATAGAAAGCAGTTCTCATGATACATCAGATTTATCATAAGTCCACCTTTCAAACTAGAGTGAGATAGGAAACCAGCTTAGTCATCCAAGTGTCTCAAGTGACTTGAACAAAGCATGGCACACGGGAGCTCCAGCAGCAATGGATGACTCAACAGTGAAACATTCCAGCTTATCCAGCCTAGGGGAAGAAAATGAATGTTTTGCTTTTTGGAAGATAGAACCTGGGAATCCACTGGGGGCTCTGGAACAGGTAATGAAACCATGAAGAATTCCATGGTCCCAGACAACGACCCCATGAGGTGAGTTCAGCAGATGAACTGGCCACATCATGGCTATTTAATAAGATGAAGAGCAGGTATCCTCCACTTAGACGTGGAGGGAGAAAAAGACACAGGAGAGGAAGTAAATAACTTGCTCGTATCATTCAGCCACGTGACTGGCATAGGCATGGAGACTTGGACTGAAATCATAACCAAATACCCATCACAGAACAAGCCTATGACATGGGCAATGGTTTCACCTGACAGCAGTGCTAGGTATTAATTTCTCACAGTTGATGACACTTCACACACACTTTAAAAATTGGAGTTTTATACAAATGAGGCAGGGCTCAGACAAACAAAAAAAACCCCAAGCCGTTTCCCATTATTTCCAGAATAACAGCTGACGAAGTCCTCAATGCCTAAAACTCAGAACATGGCAGAATCCTGGCTGTCAGTGGTTCTGAGCCAGGGGCGATCTTGCTCCCCAGGGGACACAGGACAATGTCTGGAGACATTTTTGATCACCAGAAGTTTGGGGCGGTGGGGGGGCGGCCGGTGCTGCTAGCTGCTCTTGGCAACTGGTGGGTAGAGGGCAGGAATGCTGCAAACCACCCTACAATGCAAGGACAGCCTCTCACAGCAAAGGATTCTGCAAACCATCCTACAGTGCACAGGACAGCCTCTCACAGCAAAGAATCCTGCAAACCATCCTACAGTGCACAGGACAGCCTCTCACAGCAAAGAATCCTGCAAACCATCCTACAATGCACAGGACAGCCTCTCACAACAAAGAATTCTGCAAACCATCCTACAATGCAAGGACAGCCTCTCACAGCAAAGAATCCTGCAAACCATCCTACAGTGCACAGGACAGCCTCTCACAGCAAAGAATCCTGCAAACCATCCTACAATGCACAGGACAGCCTCTCACAACAAAGAACTCTGCAAACCATCCTACAATGCAAGGACAGCCTCTCACAACAAAGAACTCTGCAAACCATCCTACAATGCACAGGACAGCCTCTCACAACAAAGAACTCTGCAAACCATCCTACAATGCACAGGACAGCCTCTCACAGCAAAGAACTCTGCAAACCATCCTACAGTGCACAGGACAGCCTCTCACAACAAAGAATTCTGCAAACCATCCTACAGTGCACAGGACAGCCTCTCACAGCAAAGAACTCTGCAAACCATCCTACAATGCACAGGACAGCCTCTCACAGCAAAGAACTCTGCAAACCATCCTACAGTGCACAGGACAGCCTCTCACAACAAAGAATTCTGCAAACCATCCTACAGTGCACAGGACAGCCTCTCACAACAAAGAACTCTCTGGTCCCAAACATCAACAGTGCCAAGGTAGAGAAACCCTGGGTTCGATTTCAAATCACAAGGTTACGCTGAGTTTTGAGGTAAATATCATGATGTATTCCCCTAACTCAGGGAGATTCTACCAGCCTCACTCATGGCGAATTTCAGGTAACATAAGAATAAACTATTTCTGAAGTACTTCCTTAGCTCCCAGTAAACCGAGTTAAATATCTTCACTGATTAAGTTCAGAGGCATTTTCTCTCAGTTTCCTTTATTGTGGATGCTGACTTAAGGGCCGCGGAGATTCCGATGGGGTCGCTGCAAGCACAGGCCAGCTGTTTGTCAATGTCTGTGGAGGCACAGGAAGCAAAAGGGTGCCTGCAGGACAGAGAGAAATCTCCAAAGTCCTCAAGCAGAGCCAATCAGTGACTCCCATCTGCTGCAACTTTTATGGGCAGAAGTTGCCTTGCATTGGGAGTTGCAAAACCCTTCTTGGCTCCGAGGAAGAAGCACACATACACTTTCTGCTATCTGGCCGCCCCTGGTCTCACTTCTGGTTCACCGTTGTTCTTCCGGTTCTCATACCCAAACGTGTGAAGCGTGAGCGGAGAATGAAGACAGTGGGAATCACTATCAGCTGCTTGTGGGTAGTAGCATTTCACTTAAGTGGCTGTTTGCAGCGAGCCTGGCGGTCTTGTAAAGGAAGAGGGAAGAGGAAAGGAGAACAGGCTATTTGTCAACGGGTCAGGGCTAGAGGCCAACTGAGGAGAGGGGTGAAACCAAGAGAAAAACCATGATATATGTTTCTCCTTGGCCTTCCAAAAGCAAATTGTGGGTTTGTCCAAATGTTGCAGTTGGAAAATCAGAGCTATTAGACGGAAAAGGTCATCTGCTGAGCAGGACCCACTGTTGTAAAATGCGTCACCTGCGGAAATGCTAGCAGTCATCACCTGCCAGGGAGTCTAGAATCAAGGCCACAGGTGGCCGTACTCTGCTCCAGGGATTCCTAAGCGCAGGAGGCCTGCCTAGGTGGCCTCAGAAACCTCAGTGCCTGGGCCTGCACAGGGGAAGGGCCAAAGGAAGGAACAGGTGTTAGAGTGTGAAACGAGGTCTGTTTAAAAGAAGTGCTATGCTGCCTTTATTATTATTATTGTTATTGTTATTATTTTGTGGCTGGATTCTTTTCAATTATTATTGTGATAAAATATACATAACATAAAATTTGCCGTATTAACCATTTTTAAGTGTACAGTTCAGTGCACTGAGTACATTCACATAGTTGTGCAACCATCACCACTATCTATTTCCAGAAGTTTGTCCTCATTCCAGACAGAAACTCTGTACCCAGAGTGGTTTAATATCACTACCTCCTGGCTGCGCCTCATCTCAACCCCAGGTAACCTCCAATCTCCTTTCTGTCTCTATAAGTTGAAGTGGAATCATACAACACTTGTCCTTTCATGTCTGGCTTGTCTCTCTTACCATAATGTCCTCAAGGCTCACCCATGTTGTAGCACATATCAGAATATCGTTCCTTTTAAAGGCTGAATAATATTCCATTGTACATATAAGCCTTGTTTTGTTTATCCATTTGCCTTTGACAGACATTTGGGTTGTTTCCACCAGGGCTGCTTTTTATTGGTTTATTTGTTTTTTGTTTTTTGAATTTTTTCGCTGCGCCGCGCAGCATGTGGGATCTTAGATCCCCAACCAGGGATCAAACCAGTGCCCCCTGCAGTGGAAGCGTGGAGTCTTAACCACTGGACCGCCAGGGAAGTCCAGGGCTGCTTTTTTTTTTTTTTTTTTTTTTTAATTTATTTATTTTATTATTTTTGGCTGCGTCAGGTCTCCGTTGCTGCGTGTGGGTGGCATGTGGGATCTTCCCGGACCAGGACTCAAACCCGTGTCCCCTGCATTGGCAGGCTGACTCCCAACCACTGCACCACCAGGGAAGCCCCAGGGCTGCTTTTTAAACAGGATGATTTATGGATTTGGTAGAGCGCTGGTGTTGGTGAAAGAGGAAGAAGAGTAGACTCAGGTTCTGTCTGCCACTAACTCCCCACGTGATCCTGAGATCCACATGAGTCTCAGGGTTTTCACTTATAAAACTGAGGAACTGAATTGGACCAGTGATCTCCCAAATATTTTTGGCCATCATCTATAGTAAGGAATAGAGTTTTCATTATGACTGAGTTTACACAAACCCACATACATAACTGAAACGAAAGTTTCACACAATAACATTTACCCTCCTATGTGCAACCCACTCTGGTATTTTCTATTCTATTATTTTTCATAAAAAAAAATGGTTGTAAGCTCTACATTGATTTCACAACACATTAGCGAGTGGCAACTCATGCTTTGAAACACCCTTATTTTAGATTACTTTTTCCCAAATTGGTGTTCCTTGGAATATGTTGATAAGTGTGCCCCCCCAAAAAAGTATCTGTCTAATAAAGTGTGGGAAAAGATCTGAATTAGCTCACTACAAAGTTATCATGAGCTGCATTACCCAAATTTATTGGCCATGGAAAACTCCACCCATGTTCAATAGGAAAGCCCTAACATCTCTGGAAACTGTTCACTGTAGTACCCATTTGGGGAAACTAAACTGGGTGGTTTTAGGTTCTTTTCTGCCCCACTTTCTATGACATGGGACAGTAATTCTCAGCATGATTTTCCTGGTGCACGCTATAGAGGGAGACAAGCACCCTTCACAGCAATGCTATATCTGACTCCCCAGAGTCATGCCATTCATCTATTCACATAAATGTTTGAAAGAAAATAATAGACTTTATTTTTTAGAGAAGTTTTATGTTCACAGCAAAAGTTCCCCCAACACACACAGCCCCCTTCACCATCAAGAGCCTATATAATTTTTTTAAATTCCCTCTAGTGATTCTGACACCCCACCTCTTGTTCCCTTAATGCTGATCTAGAGACTTCGTTAAAACTACATCTTCCAGGACTAATTGCAAAACAGCTCAATGGTCTAGCACATTAATATCAATTGATTCTCTCAAATTTAGTATCATTCCTACACCTTTTTATATTACTGAAAATGTCCTTACTTGTTGCATTTTGCCACCCAAGTAGTCCACTCAACTTGGCACATATAAGCCAAAGTGACCAGGAGAGCTTTATCATTTTCAACAATCTAAGTCTTGCCTTAGCAACTATACACTTTCACGGCACTATTTTGATAGTTATTTACAGTTTAATTTGTATATTTGTGGGTCAACCAGAATTAGCCCGGTATTTTCGGAAGAACCTTCACTTGCTTATTCTGTACCGAAATAAAGTTAATTCTGTGTCTTTCATCCATTTTATGATTTCAATATCAAATAAAGGATGCTAATCACATTTATTCATTTGATTTCACAAATATTTACTGGGTTCATACATATTGGAGGTTCGCGCCAATAATTAGTTTTTTTAAAAGAATGTTTACACAATATATTGCTTTAACAGCCATGACCAAAAAAACTTAACCCCAAAAGGTAGTTAGCTCTTGTCAGCTCTCCCCACAAACGTATTTTTTTTAATTACACATAAAAAATGATTAGAAAGATGGCTGTGTGGCCATTTATTCCCAAAGATGACAGAGTATTTAAGCAAGCTTAGAGGAAAAAACAAAACCTTAATGATCTCTCAGAATTCGGGACCTTAGTTTCTTAGTTCCCCAACCAGGGATCGAACCCACGCCCCCTGCAGTGGAAGCTCAGAGTCTTATCCACTGGACCGCCAGGGAAGTTCCAAGATAGGTATTCTTATGCCACAACAGGAATGACAAAATGTAACTTGGCCAAGATCACACAGATAGGGAGTGGCCCAGGCAAGGTTCTAACCCGCATCTTTCTGAGACGTACTGGGATTTGCTCTAGGCCTGGTTTGATGGTGCTCAGCTTGCAGGAGCTGGGAGGGAGCCTGGGGATGGTCAAGTGGGGTTCTCAGGCTGTGCTCCCTGATGTGCCTTGTTGCACATGAGGAGCTGAGGCCCAGGGAAGCAGAAGGACCTGCCCAAGGGCACCAAAGCTCATCAGAGACAAGTCGCCTTGTGTGACTTCTGGTCTACCACAGGGCAGGATTCTGACAGGTGGGGAGGGTCGGGGATGCCAGCACCCAACTCTGAGACCTTAAGATCTTTAGCTCTTTTTCGTTTTTCTGCTTTCTTACTGTTGTTCCAGACTTGCCTCTTCCTCCTGAGGACGTCACAGCTGCTGCACCCGTCCATCCGCCTGCAGGACCAGCTAGGGTCCACTCCCCAGCAAGTGTGGGCGGACATGAGACCAGGCAGGGGGCTGTGGGCCTGAGGAACTCACCAAAGCCCATCAGAACACCCACTTCCAGTGGTTTTCTGCTGAAAAGTTTAAAAGGGGGGGAATCTCTCTATGTTCCTCAATTTCTCTATAAGCAGAAAAGGAAATGGTGGGGGGAGGAGGGAGTCAATTTCTAGGTCAAAGGAATCCTAAGATACTAAACTCTGCTCTCTTTATCATTAAAAAAAATCCTTTCACTGAAAGTCCCACAATTGCAGACGGAAAGGGACAGGGAGAAGAGAAGAAAGAGGAAGAGGAAGAGGAAGAGGGGGAGGGGAGGAGGAGGGGAGGGTAGAGGAAGAGGAGGAAAGGGGAGGAGGAGGGGAGGGTGGAGCAAGAGGAGGAAAGGGGAGCGGAGGGGAGGGTGGAGGAAGAGGAGGAAAGGGGAGGAGGAGGGGAGGGTGGAAGAAGAGGAGGAAAGGGGAGGGGGAGGGGTGGAGGAAGAGGAGGAAAGGGGAGGGGAGGGGAGGAAGAGGAGGAAAGGGGAGGAGGAGGGGAGGGTGGAGGAAGAGGAGGAAAGGGGAGGGTGGAGGAAGAGGAGGAAAGGGGAGGGGGAGAGGAGGGTGGAGGAAGAGGAGGAAAGGGTAGGGGAGGGGAGGGTGGAGGAAGAGGAGGAAAGGGGAGGGGGAGGGGAGGGTGGAGGAAGAGGAGGAAAGGGGAGCGGGAGGGGAGGGGAGGAAGAGGAGGAAAGGGGAGGAGGAGGAGGGGAGGGTGGAGGAAGAGGAGGAAAGGGTAAGGGAGGGGAGGGTGGAGGAAGAGGAGGAAAGGGGAGGGGGAGGGGAGGGTGGAGGAAGAGGAGGAAAGGGGAGGAGGAGGGGAGGGTGGAAGAAGAGGAGGAAAGGGGAGGGGGAGGGGAGGGTGGAGGATGAGGAGGAAAGGGGAGGGGAGGGTGGAGGAAGAGGAGGAAAGGGGAGGGGGAGGGGAGGGTGGAGGAAGAGGAGGAAAGGGGAGGGGGAGGGGAGGGTGGAGGAAGAGGAGGAAAGGGGAGGGGGAGGGGTGGAGGAAGAGGAGGAAAGGGGAGGGGGAGGGGAAGGTGGAGGAAGAGGAGGAGTAGGAAGAGAAAGCCACTAAACTTCTTCTACTTGTTTCCTCTGAATGTTTTTTTTTTCCACTCACTTTTATTCTTGTCAAGCTAGATGGGGGTGGGGGGTGGTGTCTGTTTGTAGGGCGGGGTACTAAGTGTGTTAGAGAGATATGGGTGGTTAACAGACTTTGACCAAAACCTTCCATTTAAAAGTAGATAAACACACCATATACATGTCTCTACTTGGACTATTGTGATTAAGCAACTCAATCTAAGAAGATAAGGATTAAAAAATGTGTCTAAAGGGTTTATGGATGCTGTCTCCAGTTGAATGAAAAATCAGCAAGAGTTAGCAATTAATGTGGGATTAACGTGTGACGCTTCTCACACTCTTCCTGCACCTTTCACATACACAGCAGAGTCTCAAAGATGGTTTGACAAATAACGCGATGTGGCCCTTACGTAAGAAAAAACTGGAAGGTTAAGAATGTGACCAGAGACCAGCCCCAAACATGTGATACCACAGAATAAGGACACCAGGTTGGCTCTGCCACAGAGATTTATACAAAGGGTGGGTGTTGCTCTCATTAATTCAGTGGATAAACAATAGGGGGAAGGTCTGGATGATTTGATGGACAGCTTTTGGAAATGATCTTCTGCTTGGCAAAACACCGCAGTGATAATTTTCTTCACACGGAAGGAAATGCAAAGAAGTGTCACTAAAACAAGAGAGGTAATTACAGGGCAGGAATCAAAATACTGGGTGACACAGAATGAAGAGTAACTAAATTAGTCCCATTACGGCCTTGAAATCTGGACTTAACAATTTCAAGAGAAGAATCTGACCTCTCATTGCTGAGTAACAAAGCCATGCCTATCTTCCCTGTGTTTTGTTTCCAACCTACACTGTGGGCTTGGAGAACTACAAACACCGCGCTACCAAGTGATATTCCATTACTCTCCTGTGCTGGCAGCTCAGCAGACTTAGAAACAGAACATTGCAAGAGCTGGAAGGGGTGACCTTGCAATTCTCCCAGCTTCAAGGGACCCTGGCAGCTGGTCATCTCAACTTGACTAGCATCCCAAGAGTAGCTGGTTCACACACTACCCAACACTTACCCACCCAAACACTTACCCATCCACCCAAACAGTTACCCACCCAAACAGTTACCCATCCACCCAAACACTTACCCACCCAAACACTTACCCATCCACCCAAACACTTACCCACACAGTTACCCATCCACCCAAACACTTACCCATCCACCCAAACACTTACCCACCCAAACACTTACCCACCCACCCAAACACTTACCCACCCAGTTACCCACCCAAACAGTTACCCATCCACCCAAACACTTACCCACACAGTTACCCATCCACCCAAACACTTACCCACACAGTTACCCATCCACCCAAACACTTACCCACCCAAACACTTACCCATCCACCCAAACACTTACCCACCCAAACACTTACCCACCCACCCAAACACTTACCCACCCAAACAGTTACCCATCCACCCAAACACTTACCCACACAGTTACCCATCCACCCAAACACTTACCCACACAGTTACCCATCCACCCAAACACTTACCCACCCAAACACTTACCCATCCACCCAAACACTTACCCACCCAAACACTTACCCATCCACCTAAACACTTACCCACCCACTTACCCACCCACCCAAACACTTACCCACCCAAACACTTACCCACCCACCCAAACACTTACCCACCCAAACAGTTACCCATCCACCCAAACACTTACCCACACAGTTACCCATCCACCCAAACGTTACCCACCCACTTACCCATCCACCCAAACATTTACCCACCCAAACACTTACCCATCCACCCAAACACTTACCCACCCAAACAGTTACCCATCCACCCAAACAGCTCTTCCACCAGCCTCACCTTCTTCCACACATTTCCAGCTCTTCCACCAGCCTCACCGCTTTTCTCATTATCTTAAAGTCTCCCTCCCACCTGGTCAGAAACATCGCAGTGAGGTCTGGTCTACACTGAAAGTGGGAATTACTGGTCATCATATCACTTGTTCAAATACTCACCTTTTATTAATATAACCTGAAACTACTTACAGTACACTTTTGACCAACATTAATTCACAGCTGATGCACTTATAGTACATGAATTCTCCCCACCTCCATTCTACCTTCCTCAAATCTTTTATGAATGATGGGTTCTACTGTCTAATCTAATTATATTAGGCCTCTACTTCTTAATCTCCCTCCTTTTTAGTCTATAGAATCCAGGAGTGTTTAGTGTAACCAGAAGTTGGAGAAAGAGGAGTCTTAGAAATGGCAGTGGTTGGTTTTAATTTTCTATCGTGATGAAAAATTTGCCGATTTTTAGATAACTAGTGAGAACCTACTATATAGGGAACTGTACTCAATGTTCTGTGGTGCCCTAAATGTGAAGGAAATCCAAAAAAGAGGGGAGATATATATGTGGCTGATTCACTTTGCTGTACAGTAGAAACTAACACAACATCGTAAAGCAACTATACTCCAATAAAAATTTTTTTTTTAATTTGCCGATTTTACCCTGCTGCAAAACAGAGTGTGCAGTCTGTTGTCTCATGTTGTACATCACTGATTGCATGCGTTTTTGACAGCTCTTTCATATTTCTAACATGTAGATCAATTTCTCCCCCTCTGAGAAGGTGAGGGGGTTGACAAACAGGCAGAATGCAGGTCGGCCCCTAAGATGCTCTGACCAGGAATCTGCCAGGTCCTCTGATGGCTATTTGGAGATGCAAATAAACAGGAAGCAAACCGGTAAAGACCCCGGACTCCTGCTGAGTCCATCAACACTTCAACTTTCTAACCAGGAATCAAGGACACAGAACCCCTTTGTTATCCATTATCTCAGTAGTTAGATCAACAGAAATTTATCAGTAGCAGATTTAAAGAGATCCTAACACTTCTGCTGACAGAATACCAACCAGGGACTGAGGGCACCCCAAGAGTTCAGAGGATGAAAAAGAACTCAGCTTGGCTCTCCCTTGGCCATGAGTTTCACTCCGCACCTGAGTAAAATAGATATAATCAGCCCGGCTGCTTAAACATTCAACTTTCAAAGTGAGTGTGAAAACAGGATGAAATTGGATGACTGGGCACTATATTCATACGATACACCTAGTACATAAGAGCTCAAAGATAACAGAGACTATTTTCCATTTAAATAAAATAACGGAGGATGAAATGAGGATGAAATGTACAATGGACAGCATATTGCAGGCAAAACGCTGAGATTAAAAATATTCCGAGACCAACTCAGAAAATAGAATGGAAGTCAATAGACAATATGATTTGATATGCAAAGAAAATCATAGCTAACTAATGGATTTTTAAAGCTCACACTGTAAATGAGCATTGTTTATTATATGTAAGAGTGAACCCCTACAATTGTAAGCCTTTTCTATGATGTCTCCTCCAATTTTTTAACAAAACAAAGTTTGTACTTCAAAGTACTATTATTAGAAAATCTTGTCATTCAATCCCATATTCATTTTACCACATTAATTTAGCACATCCTTCAATATATTTAGCACAGTGAAGCTTCACACTGATTTTAAAAGATTTTTAAAATTTAAAAGAATATTGTCCTTTAAAAAATTAAGCATAATGTTGCAGTTTAACGCATATGCTTTCAAAATACCTAATACCTCACCCTTTTTAATTACACTTACACAAGTAAGTGTATTGAATATGAGGAGCTTTTAAAAAACTATTCATGGTTTCCATCAAATATGTTGCTTACAAGTAAATATAAGGAGTGTAATGTGTAATAATGATGTAACTAATTTAAATCCTCACATTCATTCTTTATGCTTGACTGAATTAAAAGTTGCAATGACACAACAATCTAACAAACTCCTTTAATACAAGTTAAAACTGATTTTATTGTGGCTTTGCAGTTCTTCTGCCAACAATTAAATGCATACCACTTTGAATAACTGGAATGAAAGATATCTTATAAGTTAAAAAATGATTGGATGCTATCCAAGCAATGAATAAGCTATTCCTTGCTGTGTACAAATTCAGCATTTTAGTGGGGGAATTAACATGGTTATGTTAACAAGCTTAACATTGTAAGGATTTTCTAATCTTTTAATTGTCTAAAAGGATGAGTTCCCTAAACACCCCACCTTCCCTACCTCCTCCCAACGCAATCCCCCATCTGCCATCATCAGGTCTCTCCTTCGGCCAATGCTTACTTACCTGGTGAGGAATCCCTGATGATTTCCTTAATTCAAATACATACTGACCACTCTGTACAATTTCTATATCCTTAGCAGTATTGTTCTGCTATGTAGGCATTTTTAAAAATTATAAAGAATAAGCTCAAAGCACATGAATAGGGCAGCAGGCAGGATAAAAATAAAACCTTTTGGTGAGTCAGCACTAAAATCAGCCATTTTCATTAAGACCCTCAATATCTGAAAGGCCAAAACCTTTGGAGAGGTCATTAACGTATCTTTTGCGGCTCATTAAACTGCTCTGAAGAAGCAAAAAGAAACATAAGGAGCTAAATGATAAGCTTAAATGTTCGGAATTTTCTTTAAAAAAAAAAAAATAGGTGAGAGCGACAGAAACTTTTTTGAAATGTTTTGACTCTGTAAACTTTAACGTCATCCAAAAAATAAATCTTCAGACCTAGATCAGCAAATAAAAGTCTTATGGATTTTTCTAACTTTGTACATGTGAGGCTACAATACTTTATATAAAATATAAAATACGTTGTCATTATTTTTAAAGATATTTAAGCAAAAAGTGAAAGGTGCATTGGGGAACAGAAGTCCCCTCAATCAGGGTTTATGTTCCTCTAAAGCCCAGCTATGGCTGCCCCATCACATAGACCAGAGGCATATAAGATGCGGAGATTTCTTTGGAGGTACCAAGGAAGCATAAAACTATAGTGGCTCTGGCTCCCAAATTAGGTATATTTTACTAAATTTCCCTTCTCTGAAAAAATGATCATCCAGGAAACTCTCTATAAACCATCCTGTTTGATTCATCGTAAAACCTGTTCCCGCCTATGGTGAGAGATGATTGAAACTTTTTTTCTGTAAACTGATTTTGGATTGGTACCTATCCCAGAGAGGGTGCTACATTAAGACCCTAGACATAACTTTTGAAAACAATCTGTTGTCATAAACATTGTTTTGGGGTGCCCACTATTTAAGGGGTATGAACTGAGTATTGTCAAGTTGAAGGGCCCCCACTATAAAGTATCAAAATCACAAAAGCCAAGGTCACCCACTGGAGAGCTGTTTATTTAACCATCAGACATGGAGAGAGATTAGAAAAGGGAAAATTCCTAAAAAGTTGGTGGGAGTGTAGATTGGAACAGAGTCTAAAATTGGAAGGCAAATTGGCAATATCTATATCAAAAGCATTAAAATATGCATATCCATTCATGAGAAATCCCACATCCACGAAAGAGGGGCATAGGCAACAAAACCATTAAACCAGATAATAGGACTTTTCTGAAGACGTATGGGCAAGAAACCCAACTACACCATCCTCCCTCCTCTTTCCAGACCTAGAGCCTGAAGGTCACACTGGCAAAAGCTGGGAACAAAAAGAAGTTGTTTTGGCATGGGCAGCTTGGCCTCGGGGACTCTACCAAGCACAGTTGAGAGCCATTTCACAGAAATAGAGTTCCAAGAACTGTAAGAGCCAACTTACAGCCAAGCCCCTTGTACGGCTCAGCAGATCCTAGAGGGAATGAGGTAAAAGCAAGAGCTCCTGATCACCATCAGCTCTCCAGTTGTCTTGTAACATGATAGAGACAGACTCCAAATGGGTCGGGCAAACTGCTCAGCGACGCAGTGATTTTTACTTTCCATTACAACAAAAGGGACGTGGTTATTTTAAACTGATAAACTCAACTAGTCTGTGCATCGGGGACTGCTTTTTCTTTAACAGAAAAGTTACAGAGACAGTGCAGAGAGTTCTCACAGACCCTACACTCAGTTTGCCCACAGTAAACATCTTAGGTTACTATGGTACATTTGTCACAACTAAGGAACCAACACTGATACGTTGCTATTAACTGAACGGCACACTTTATTCCTATTTCACTAGTTTTTCCCTCATGTCCTTTTTCTGTTCCAGGAACGTATCCAAGAGATCCCATTACCCATTTAGTCACCATGTCTCACCATGTCTTCGTAGCCTCCTCTGGTCTGTAACAGTTTATCAGACTTTCCTTGTTTTTGATGACCTGACAGCTTTGAAGACAATTAGTCAGGTATTTTGAAGAATGTCCCCCCCAACCTTGGGGACAAAACCTTGCCTAATGTTTTTCTCTGATTACAGAGAAGTTAGGGATTTGGGGGAGGAGGACAGCAAAGGTGAAGTGATAATTTCTTGACATCGTTATCACAGGTACATCTTGTCAACTTCACATCACAGATGCTGTTAGCTTTGATCACCTGGCCAAGGTAGTGTTTGCCAGGTTTTCCACAGTAAACTTTCTTTTCCACCCCCTTTCCACACTCTGCTCTTTGGAAGTAAGTCATTAAGTGCAGCCACTCAAGGGGTGGGGAGTTAAACTCCCATTCCTTGAATGGATGAATACCTACATAAATTATTTAGAATTCTTCCGTATGGGAAATTTGTCTCTACTTTCATTTATTTATTTGAGCATTTACTTATATCAGTATGGATTCACAGACATGTATTTTATATTTGGGGTTATATCCCAATGCTATGTTATTTATTTGTTGTTCATATTGTCCCAGCTTTGGCCACTGGGAGCAAATTCAGGTTGGCTCTGGTATGCTTTTTACATCCTTGTTTTCTGAACACTGCCTTACTTTCTGCTTCTCCGTATTTTTATTAGTGAAATACCTTACTGAAGAAAAGGGTTGTGATGGGATGAATTTTGTGTTCCCCCTCCAACATACAAAAAAAAAATTCACATTAAAGTCCTGGTTACCAGTACCTCAGAATGTGATGCTATTTGGGAATAGAGTCATTGGAGATGTAATTAGTTAAGATTAGATCATACTGAATAGGGTAGTCCCCTAATCCAGTATAACCGATGTCCTTATAAAAAAGGGAAATTTGGACACGGCACACAGGAAGAACAAAGTGCAGCACACAGTGAAGATGATGGCAGAGATCACAGTGATGCGTGTAACAAATATTCAAAAGGGTATACTGGAAACAGAGGCACAAGTCTCCGTGTGGCAGTACTGAGCATCATATTTGGACGTGAACAAGGTTTGGGGGTCAGTGTTTTCAGATGCTTCATTTTCCCTGCAGAGTTTCCAGCCACCTGCAGCTTGGCTCAGAGCACTACTTGCCAAGCACACCTGCAAGTACTAGCAATAACCACCATCTAGTATAATCACCATCTTCAGCATGCTAAGTACCAGCTCTGTGAAATCCACGCGCTTCCCAGGTGCCCCTCACAGCAATCCTGCGGGGCAGAGAGGTGATTCCCTGCATCACAGAGGACCCAGCCAGATCGTGTCAGGTCATCATTTGTGGTCCCTGTTTAATGACTCGCCTTGTCCCACTTCCACCTTCCCTAAGTCACGTCCACAAGTGGCCCGATGGCTTAGAACGGAACTGACTACATCACTATCAGCTACACAAATATTATACAATCATCCAGCATTTAGGACCCTTAGTACAATTTTACACACTAGAGGATACTGAAGCAAACTCTAAGCTTTCAGATGAAGGAACTATAGTCCCCGGGAAAGAGAAAGTGACTTGTTCTTAGAGTTAAGACATGGAAGAGGCAGGCTAAAATCTGGTCTGTCTTCTCACTCCACATCCAGTAACCTTTACCGAGGTGAAATCTGAGCTCCCGCATGGGTAGAGGCAGAAACTTTTTTTTTCCCCTCAGTCACCTGGGAGAAGAGGAACTGGATGTGACAGACTGAGATCTGAAGTTTTCGTCTGGAAATTATTTTCATTACAAAAGTTCCAGTTCATCTGCATTTTTATTCCGATATTAACAAATCAAATGAAGTCATTAGGCTTATTAGGCCAGCTCAGAAAGCCTCTCGCCGGAGTATGCATTCCTCTTGCAACCTCTAGAGCTCTACTATAATCCTTCAAATTATTAAATAATTACTGTGTTTCCCTTGGGGTCGCGTTTGGCAACAAAATACTGGTCTAAATGAACCAGTGATACGACCCAGTGAATAACACTTATGTTCTTAACTTCTTAGAAGCAAATGGATACGAAATACTTCCGAGGTACAAACTGGGAGGAGAGTGAAGGGTTTTCTGTGGGGTGTGGAGGGTGAGGGGAGCAGAATGACAAAGGAACATGAGAATCTGGGAATTATTCCAATAATGAGGGTCATCCCCTCCCCCATCAACCCTGTATATCAGTAAGTCTCCACTCCAAACCCAGTTTTCTCCCATTTCAGGAGTGGTTACGGCCACAAGGAGAAAACCAAGCATATGGCTCTGCCCTTCTGGACATTTCTACAGTGCTGGCTGGGCTGCTTTGGAAAATCCCATTTTATCTCCTACAGCTATATGACCTCAAGTTGTCATTTCCAATAAAGTATGCTTCCACTGATTTTTATGAACATAGACAAAAGCTGCTACAACCTTTTTTGCCCCCAAATCTTTCAAACCAACTGTAGTTGCTATGTAGGGTTATTTGTTTCTAAGGCAACAGCCCATATCTAAGTACTAATGGCCTGTCCTTTTGCCAGGCAACAAACAGCCTTGTGATGCAACTGCACCTTTCTCGGCTACGTGTTACTATGGAGATGCTGCAGTTGCTATGGCTACCATCACGCTAATCGCCTAGCGAAGGCAGACATACAGCAGTCTTCTCAGAGAGCCCAGCTGTTCCTCCCCGTCTCTTGCTGAAGACTGATTGTCTAAGGCCTGTGATGGAATGCTTCTCAACTGAGATGCACAAGAACTTCATTAATGCTGTTTCAGAGGCTCACTTTGTGCTCCCTTCTGCAGAACAAACACCAGACTAGGGAAAGAATCTGCAACGACACAGACTGTGAAACTACCGACATCTATGAATTCACGCCTTTCCTCATTGACATAAACTTGTAGTCCAAGGATCATTCTCTTAACTGAGTGGTGACAATAGAAACATTTCTGTGCATTAAAGAAAAAAAATTTTTTTTTGTAGAGTTGAGGGATAGATTTCAAACCAAAACACTATGCAAGAGAAAATCAATTTTAAAAATTGGTTCTGTTTTATATGGCTATTTTTTTAGATTCTAACAGTAACCTATTTTTTTTAAAGTGACAGGTTGCATATCCTCCCCTCCAATTCTATCTCTGTAAAAATGGCACCCGTGACCTCACTGTCTCAAAACAAACGGGCATGTGAGGGGCAATCCTAGTCTCTACCGTTCTTTGTTGTTTTCCTTGAAGAGGCAAACACCAAGTAACCACAACAAAACGATCACTCTGGAGCACTGTCTACATGGAGACGGGGAATGGCAACAACTCTGTGCATCCTTCAGTGAAACACCTGGAGACACTCTGGCTTGAAGGATGGGAAGTTGGAATCGCTTACCCGACTCATTCCTGGACTCTCATCCCTGCAAACGGCCACACTCTGAGATGTTAAAGCTGTCAACTTTCCTTTGTAAATGTTTCTACCCAGGAAGACATTCTTTCACCCACCACGAAGCCTTCTGAAAGGAGACACATTCGTCCCAAGCAGCAGAAGCGGTAAGGTCTGCAAAAAAAACAATTGGATATGCCTCCAAGAATACTTAACTTCTTTCTCATTTATCTACAGTTATTTTTATAATCACACAGCCTATTAAATTAGTTTCAGTGCCTGTCTCTGCCAACATAATGCAACTTCAGTAGACAACAAACAAACAAACCCCAAAACAAAAAAAGTCTGAATGGCTTACCTTTGATATGCCTGAGGAGAGGTGGGAGGTGTATTGAACACATTCGAGTGTGGGTGATAAGGTGTCTTTTACAAAGCCTGAATTAGATTTTGTCTATACTCTGGGTCTATGCACCACAATGACCCTTTCCGGATACTCTGCAAAGAACAATAAAATACAAAAGTGATTAATATAGAGACAGTACCTACTGTGCAGTAAGTAGATGCATAACTCTCATCATAGTTACTTATTCTGAAAAGCCTCTCACTTCTTTGTTAACTGTCTGCCAGCCTTAACTACTGTACTATTGTCCTCTGACAACAGGACACCAGGCAATGCACTTCTGTGTATTCACATTAAGTTTAACAAAATGAATATGTTATTTCCAGGTGATGCTGCTACAATAATATTGTAATTTTCATACCCTACTGACCAAAACCCTCAGTTCCCTTATTATTTTTCAGTGTCAACTTTGAAAAACATAGGTATTCCCTTTAAAAAGTGAGTTTTAAATTTGTCAGGTATCAAGGGTTGAGAGAAAAAGAGGGCAGAGACACCCTCAAAACTCTGTCTCTGCTTTAAAAATTCGAGGGTTATGTTTTCAAACCATATTACATCGGTGCCACTTTACAAAAACAGAAAAGTAATCCACTTGTTTTTTCCTGCTTAACAAAAGAATGACATGTAAGCTTCAAATGGAATTCTGTAATGACCTTCCCCAAGAAACAAAAGAACTCAGGCAGCAGTGGTAAACCTTAGCCAGAATCCAGTACTTATTTTTTGATATCCTCCATTCTGGATTTTGCTCCAGACCTGAATCTTCAGAAGTCAGAAACTTTAAAATACAAATTTTATCAAACTGGTTCCATGGAAAGAGGGAGACTTGCTCGGAGGCCCACTTTCAGATGGACGCTTTCGTTCTGGGCACACAGCATTTTTATCCTGGCTTTCTGCCTAGAGGTACCATCCGAACTGAGGTAAAGGGAAGGGAAACTCAAGCAGGGGATGGCGGTCTTACGGAGCTGAGGAGACAGAGCTCAGAGTCTGGGGCACAGAGCACCTAACATATTTGACACCAGGAGCCTATCATTTCTTAAACACCTCTCTTCTCTGTATGACAAAATTATTTTCAGCAATAATCATGTAATAATCAGCAATAATCACTATGTTCTTGATTTATTCTCTGGTTTTAAAACAAACCATTAACGATGCAAAAAGGGAATAAACATCATTTTACAAAATTTTATTGAAATCTGTAAAATAGTTCAGGTGTAAACTAAACCTTACACTTAACAAACATAAATATGAAGCCTCACATTTCCCACTTGGTTTCACTATTTTACATTGTAAACACAAAGTAAAACTCTTAAGTGGTCACATACAATGAGACTTTAAATAACTCACGTTATTTCTTTATCTTCATAACAACTACGTTATCGTTGTTTATACCAAATCTATTCTCTAAACATGGGAGTTTCTTATACTACAGGAGATGGAAACACAAACTATATTTGAAGCCAGTCCAAATGATTCTGAACTGCTACTGCTAGAAATGTACTCTCAAAATAAGCACATTTAGCTGTTTAATAAAAGAAATATATAATAATGTGCAATTTAAAGTTTACACGTGTATTATTAAAACTCAGAAGTAACCACAGCAATTGTTTAGAATGTAGGCCAACAAAAGTCCCGTTTCCCACCCCATCCCAAGTATTTTATCACCTGATTAGTCAGAGTTGTAGAGACATGATGATAAATACAAGATAGACTTTTAGTCATATTTATAATTATTTTAAAATTCTCTTCCAACTACATACCTCCAAATTCCCAGCACCTGGGTTGGACTGCTCCCTCCCCCTAACCTTTGGTGTACCTGGGTTGGGAGTGGCTGAGGGTCTGGAATTTGTGGTGTGGAGTGCCATGGGGAAGGAGCCATGCAGAGAAAGAGCTCCAGAAAGCTGCATGGGATTCCCTGAGGACACGCAGGGGTGAGAATGCAGAAAACCTGGGGAAGGAATTGCCAGGGATGAGCCAGCTGAACAACCACTGATCTCACGCAGGGCTTGTACCTGTTGAGGTTCCCCCTAGTGAGACTGGAGAGACAGCATTGTACACCTTGGCTATTGAGTAGACACCGGAAAGGCCACACCTCCGGAGTGGGGCTAAATTAGCTGTAAAGGGTACTCTAAAACTATACAGTTCACCCTTGAACAACACGGGTTTGAACTGCGTGGGTCCGCTTATACATGGATTTTTTTCAATAAACATAATACCTGTATTTTCATTTCACAGATCTTTAATCAAGTGTGGGGAAAAGTTTGTGTTTGATTAGAGATCACAATATGTGGAATCAAAAGAACTAGGGTTTGAGACCTGATTCCGTCCAAACAGTTTTAGCTTCCTGACCTTGGGTGAGTCATCTTTCAATTCCTTTGTCTTTTGAGGCAGAGATAGCAGTACATGGATTTTTGACTACAAGGGGATCGGTGCCCTTAACCTCTGCATTGTTCAAGAGTCAACTGTACAAAGCTTATAAACAAGCCTTGAAAATCAAGCCCATTAGCAAGTAAATTTAAAACCTGTCAGGGCTTCCCTGGTGGCGCAGTGGTTGAGAATCTGCCTGCCAATGCAGGGGACACGGGTTCGAGCCCTGGTCTGGGAGGATCCCACATGCCGCGGAGCAACTGGGCCCGTGAGCCACAACTACTGAGCCTGCGCATCTGGAGCCTGTGCTCCGCAACAGGAGAGGCTGCGCCGTGACAGTGAGAGGCCCGCGCACCGCGATGAAGAGTGGCCACTGCTCGCCGCAACTAGAGGAAGCCCTCGCACAGAAACGAAGACCCAACACAGCCAAAAATACATAATAAATTTTTTTAAAAAAAGTAATTACATAAGTAATATTTTTAAAAAAAAACCTGTCAGAACTAATCTCAATACTCAAAAGAAGACATCAAAATCTCAACTCTCAACATCATAACATTCATAATTGTGGTAGGCAGAAGTTCTAGGAATGGCCCCCAAGATTCCATACCCCCGAGTCCTCAGAACCTGTGAATGTTATGAGAGATCATTTCCACGATTGTTAAATAATCCAGGTAAAATAATCCAGGTGGGTGTAATCTAATCACATGAGCCCTTAAAAGCAGAAACCTTTCTCCAGTTGGAAGCAAAAGAGATCAGAGAGACTCAAAGAGTTAAGAAGGATGTGACACACCACTGCTGCTTTGAAGATGGAGAGGACCACATGAGAAGGAATGCAGGCATCTGCTAAGAGCGCAGAGTAGACTGGCTGACAGCAAGCAAGAAAACGAGGGCCTCTGACCCACAGCCACAAGGAAGCTTCCAACAACCCGGATAGGCTTGAAAGCAGATTCTTCCTATGAACTTCCACATAAGAGCTCAGCCCAGAGTTTGCATGCCACAACCAAGGAGCTGGTGAGCCACAACTAAGGAGCCAGTGAGCCACAACTAAGGAGCTCGCCTGCCACAACTAAGGAGCCCACCAGCCACGACTAAGACCTGGTGCAACCAAACAAACTAAAAAAAACAAAAAACAAAAAAATCTCAGCCCAGCCAATACCTTGACCCTAGGCAGAGAACTCAAGTGAGCACATCTGACTTATAACCTGCAGAACTGTGAGATGAAACCAGAGGCTGCTGTAAGCTGTTAAATTTCTGATAATCTGTCACAGAGCAATAGAAGATTAATAAAATAAAGTCTAGAATCCAATAAAAACATTGTTATACATGCTAAGAAGTAAGAAAATGGGACCCATAAACAGGAGAAAAATCAGTCAAAAGAAACAGAACCAAAAACAACAAAGATGACAGAATTGGTAGACAAGGACTTCTAATTATAAGTATGCTCCAGGATCAAAGAAAAGATAAACATAATGAAGAGAGAAATGAAAAACATAAAAGAGAACCAAGTGGAACTTCTAGAGACTAAAAGTATAATATCTGAAGCAAATAATTCATGGGATGAGATCAACATCATATTAGACATTACAGAAAAAAATTGTTTGTGAAGTTAACGAAATGGAAATAGAAACTTTCCAAATCGAATCTGAGAAAAAAAAGGCTGAGAGTGAAATGGAAAGAACATCAGTGACTTGTGCGGTAATACAAAGTGGTCTAATTTACATGTAATTGGAGTACCAGAATATCAGGGAAGAAGAAAAAACATTTGAAGGAATGATGGCCAAACATTGTCCAAATTTGGTGAACACTAGAATACCCCTGATCCAAACTCAACAAACTCTAAGCAGGATAAATAAAAAACACTATAAAAAGGAACATCATAAGCAAATTGCTGAAAACAAACAAAACAAAATCTTAAAGGCAGCCAGAGAAAACGACACATATGTTCAGAGAAAAAAAATGTATAAAAATTACCACTGACTTGTCATCAGAAATAATGGAAACCAGTTAGAATGACAACTTTAAAGTGCTGAAAGAAAATATCCTTCAAAAATGAAAGTAAAATAAAACGTTTTCAGACAAACAGAAACTGAGAAAATTTGTCACCAGTAGACTAGAAATTTTAAGGAAGTTCTTTAGGCTTATAAAAAAATTATAAAGAATGGAAAATTGGATCTACACAAAGGAAAGAAGAGTCCTGGAAATAAAGGTAAGAAAGGAAGGGAAAAAGAAGGACAAATAGAAGAAACAGAAAATAAATATGAAGATGGCAGGCTTAAACCCCACCATACTGATAATTACATTAACTGTAAATAGGATAAACACTCTAATTAAAAAGAAGAGATTGTCAGAATGAATAAAAAAGCAACTCAACTGTATGCCATCCTTAGGAAATCCACTTTAATCATAAAGACATAGATAAATTAATAGTAAAAGAATAAAAAAAGATAACAAAAGAGGAATGGCTTTATCAATATCACTTCAGAACAAAGAATACTATCAGAGAAAAAGAGATATTTCATAATAATAAGAGTCAATCAATTAATCAAGAAGACATAATCCTAAATGTATATATACCTAATAAAAGAGCTTAAAAACACATGAAGCAAAAAACTGAGAGAACTCAAAGAAGAACCAGACAAATCTATTATAGCTGATTATTTTAATACTCCTCTGGTAGTAAATATTGACATCTAAAAGATATTCATTCCACTCCATTTCTAATGGAACATTCACCAAGACAGATGCTGAGACATAAAAAAAGTTACAATAAATTTAAGGAGCTGAAGGGAACAGAATTAAATAAAAAATCAGTAACCAAAAAATCTGGAAAATATCTAAATATTTGGAAATTAAGCAACATATTTCTTAACAACCCATGGTTCACAGAAGAAAACACAAAGAGAATTAGAAACTATTTTGAACTGGATGATAATGAAAACACAAAATTTGTGGAATGCAGTTAAAGCACTGCTTAGATGGAAATATCAAGTTTTAAATGTTTACGTTGGAAAAGAAAAAAAGACTAAAATCAACGATGGAAACATCTACTTGAAGAAGCCATAAAAAGATCAAGTAAACCAAAATAAGTAGAAGGAAATAATAATATAACAGCAGCAAAAATCAATGAACTAGAAAATGGAAGAATAATACAGAAAATAAATGACACCAAAGATGGTTCTTTAAAAAGATCAGTAAAATTAATAAACCTCTAGCTAGACTGATGAAAGGGAAAAAACCCCACAAATTACCTATATCTGGATTGAAGGTGAGGCAGATCTTACAGCCATTAAAAATACTGTTAAGAGAATACCATGCATAATTTGTGCTAATAATTTTGAACTTAGATGAAATGGACACATTTGTTTTACATTTAACATTTCTTTTAAAAAAGAGAACGAGAGAGAAGAAAACAAAATCAGAAGCAAATATGGCAAAATGTCAAAATCTGTTAAATTTGGTTGGTAGGCACCTGGGTGTTATGATATCTTCTGCATGCTTAAAATGCTTCATAACTAAAATTATAAATTAATTGAGGAAAAATTATTTCTCAGGATCATTCAATCAACAAATATGTATTGACCATCTACTATGTGGTAGGCATTGGAGCAGCGTCCTAGGAATACAGTAGCCAATCAGACAGACAGGTCTCTGCCCTAATGGAGTGCAGTTTGGTAGGGGGGAGATGAACAAGGAAATAAAAAAGATCCACAAAGATTGTGGTAAGTGCTATGAAAGAAATGAACATACGTGATGACATATTTACAAGGGGAAAGGGTTGAAGGGAAGCAGTCACATACAAGAGCTTGGGGAAGTGAATTCCAATGAGAGAGAACTGTAAAGGTGGGAGTCCCACAGCCGGAAAGAGCTAGAAAGACTAGCAACAACTGAGGAGAAGAAAGCGGTTTGAGATGAGGTTGAAGAGGTTAGATTTTAAGTGCAATAGGATGTCACTGGAGGTTTTAAGCAGAGGAGCTGGTTTTAAGGCACTTGGGTCACCATATAGAAAATGGATTGTCAGAAAGAAGGGCTGGAAGCCGGAAGCTATTGCAAACTTCAGGGGAGAAATGAGGATGGTGTGAGGTAGGATGGTGCAGTGCAGATGGAGAGAGGTGGGATCATTTGAGATTTGCCATCTATGACTTGACCTCAGTGTTTAAAGATGCGAGCTTGTCTTTTTTTTTTTTTTTCCTACAAATACACATCCAGGTAGAAATAGCCACCCCATTCCCCACTCTTAGTTGTCATCATTACTGCAATGATGGGTACACGCAGCAGCCTCAAGTTTCTTGCTTCAGTGGGCACTCCATTACCATCAACCCCTGGGGGTGATCCGATTAATCACGATGCCACTGCATGACGTGGATTACTACCACTCCACTTCCCAACGGCAAGCTGCTCGGCACTGCATTCAGGGCTGGACACAACCAAACCACTGCCAGACCAGCTGGGGCCACTGCCAGTACATCAGCTGGGATCCAGTCAGGAAATCCAGTCCAGAAATACAACAGTTATTTTAAAAGAGAGATTTTAACCTAAGAAATAGTTAGACAGGTATTGGAGGACTACAAGGCAAAAGGGAAACACTGCAGTTATTAAAAAGAAAAAAAAAAGTTGTAACTATGAGTATATGAAGCCTCTACCATCGTCAGGGCTGAAGACACAGAGGGAAGAGGCTGAGGTTACGACCTAGAAGGCTGGTGGAGGGTCCCGGGAAGCTGGAGCCCACCCTCTGGGAGCTGTGGCTGATGTCTCTGAGGGGTCCAGGGTGAGAAACAGTGGGAAACTAGAACCAACAGCAGGTGCTGGAATGAAGTGACCCTTCCGGGAACCGAGAGGAGACAGGGAGGAAAGAGCCACTGCTGCTCCCTTCTCCAGCCGTCAGGCATCCTCTGCACGTTGGGAAGATGGAACCTGCTGAGAGGCAGCTGGTAAAGGAGAAATGCGGCTTTCAGAGTCTTATCCCAGCCTCACCATGCAGAGGAGAGAAGGGTGGGTTTGGGGCTGAGAGACAAGAGCTTAATAACCAACACACGCTGCTTTTTCCATGATCACGTTTCATGAAACAATTTTATTCATTCTTGACATGTGCCTTCATATCAATGTTTTCATTATCACCAGAGCCACTTTTAGAGACATTAACTCTATTTTCCAGAGCATGTCATTTTCACATCTGTTAAAGTTGTCTGGAATACAGGACTTTGTAAATTCCATGCTTGGTACTGACACTAGAAATTTTTACCTAAAGCCACTTGGTAGCTATTTGCATAACATTATAACATGTATGTTTTGGGTTTCTTTTTCATTCAATCTGAGATTTATATTTGTGATCTCTAATATGTAACCACTTACTGGATTGCTTTTAAAGTGATCTTTAAAGGCTTGTTTACAATGACAGCCAATATTTGCAGTTATGAGTTTATAACATCAGGCAGAAGAACTGGATCTGTGTGACATTTCCTTCCTCCTTTATTTGCCAATTTCATCAGGTAACCTCTGTAAGCATCAAAAACTCACACTGACTGAGGCTGCTTCAGGCTCAACACTCTTTTCTTGTTCAAAATAAAGTAACTGAGAACATGTCTGATAGTTTGAAAGACTTCGTAAGAGAACTAATTCTTTTCAGAGGGTATGTTTTGAAGAAAAGCCTCATTTTCTATTAAGTCCCCTAAGGCAGTGCTGCTTAAATTCTCTTTGGTAAAGGACCAATTGAAAAAATTTTTCCAGTCTGTTGCAAACTGCTACTTTGTAAAACTTAATAAAAATGAATTACTAGAAAAATGAAATAAAAAGACTTACAAGATAAAAGCTGCAATTCTGTATTATTAGTTCAACCAACAGGAAATTATACTGCAATAAATATTACCAAAGTATACATAAGGAAAAACGTATGAAAATTGTACATGTTGTTTGTTCATTGAAAGTATGTATATAGGCAACTAATATGCAGTATAGGCTCACTATTACACTTGTAACTTTTTTTTTCATTTTGAGGGAAAAAAATGAATCCCCATATTAAATGTCTATAGGCACACTTTGAATGAACACAGTGTATATAAATGCTTAAAATTTTTAATGTGACAAATTGACTTGCTTCTTGATTGATAATTTATCTAATCTAGGTGGTTTTGCCAACAAGGCTACTTGTAGTTGATAAGGTACATCTAAACTATTTCTATGTTTTATGTTAATAATAATAAGAGGAAAGAAACCAGTCTCACAGAATGGAATAGAAGAAGAGGTTTTAGAGCAATTTCAGCAAGCTCAGTTTGTTCACTTTAAAATTTTATCTAAAATGGAGAAAGTACTACTGTGTTTTCAGAGTCCTTTAAATCCTTCAAAAGAAGTCAGTTCCAGCAATGTATCTTGTAAGTTATGGTTAAATTTAAGTTATCTTTTGATGAAAGAAATGGATTCTGGATCCATGAATTTTTTAGGCGTAGATCTTCTTTTGATGGAAAATAAAATTCAAAATGCCTTATCAAATTTTAAGGTGTTTTGTGATAGCTTTTCACAGATGTGCAGTATGAAGATCACCTGCATCATTGATAATTGTTAATTTATGGAACGTGTGTCATAATAATCTGTAGAAACTCTGTTCTTCCAAGCTCCTTTCTTTTTTTTATCAGCCACTGAAAAACATGTTGCATTTCTTCTTTGCATGGAAATACTGAGATCATTAAAAATAATGAAGGTATTAGATACATACGCAATCCTGCTTGTCCAATTCATATCTTCAACAAGCCGGGATCAAACTGTCTTCTGATTTTACAGAAACGTTTAGAGTTGTTCTATAAATTGAACATTCTCGAACACTTGTCCTCTTGATTATCATCACACCTCAGCATGTAGTAATAGCTGTTCATGATCTGCCTACACAGTATCATGTAACACAAGAGAATAATCCAGAATTTAACACACCAGCCTTTACCTAATTCATGATTTTTAGGACGGCACTAAGCCCACAGTTTAGTTCCACCAACATTTCTTTTCATAGCAGGACTTCTTCATGAGAGAGACAGCCCACTGATTTACATTCTGGTGCAGCCCCTAAATCAGGGCGATGTCTTCAGGATGTTTTCTGCACCATCGGAACACGCTCCTACACAAAATGTAAAAACTCCAATCCATGTTTGTTGACAACTAATCCTTCATCTACACAGTTCAGACTTAGTTGTTTGTCAGCCACAAAACTGAAAAAAGAAATTCTTCCTTCGTATCACCAACATGTTCAAATTGCACATAAATAGGAATATGAGTGAAATGATTGCACTACAATGAAAAAACATGTTGCTGGCTTCAGTTGCTCTATGAGTTAGTCCTCCACACCATTGGCCGGTTCCAGAATAGGCTGAGCTGCGGGGGCCCTGGAAGTATACTTGAGCTACCTTCTGTGCGCGGATTCACCCAACATTTCTGAGCAAATACCTTTGATACAATCCTTCACCAATGTCTCACCAACTGTATATGGATTTTAGTCTTGGCAAGCTGAAACACTACTTACTAAGGAGCCTGTAGAACCCTCATGTTTATAAGAGAAATACTGAATATCTGTTTCAATCAGCTTTTTAATCCTCTATTCTTTCTTTCAAAAAATTCTCGTGGCTTTGAACTTAATTATTATTTTTTGGATGCCATTAAAGAATACTTTTTTTGTGTGTCATCGTGGATTCTACTACCCTATATGTTTTGATGGTTCCATTGCTTCATAGCCAGTATGTCTCTACAAATCACTAAACATTATGCTTTTAGGATGTCAACATCAATGACAGCTATAAACTGAACTCAGTATGTGAAGGATCACAGTTTTGAGGAAAACAAATATGTACTCTTGGGCCTTTGTTTCTTCAGAATCACTTCCACCTTCACCATTTGGTTTATACTCTTGCCACATTCAGAAAAGACAAGTGTTTCCTTGCCAACAAGCTAACAAAAAACTCCAGTGAGGCTGGTTTTACCTTCTGTAACTTGAGGGTGAAAATAATCAACATAAATTTTATTTCCTTAATTAACTAATAATGTTAAACAATAAAATGAAACTTTTTGATTAAAAATGAAAACTTGTAAATATAAGTTATAACAAGAAATGCTTACATCTTCACAGGTTTTTATACACTTTGAGAATACAGCTGATAAACCAATCATAAACTATCACATACTGTAATATGGTCCTATTGCACGGGATTATTTATTACACAACTTGCGCCACATGACTCACCATTTGAGCTTGCCAGAACTGAAGAGGTCTATACCCTGTTCAATGATATGAACCTGCCATAGTGAATGTGGCATCATGACAATTTCAAACTGCTGTAAAAGCTTCTAATGCTTACTCTCAATGTCTATACCTAACTCATCACGGACCAGCACTGATCTGCTGACCACACTTTGAATAGCACTGTAATAAGGTATTATGAATAGAGAACCAATATTATTTGCTGATGAATTGCATTAGGGATGTGGGATAAGGGGAGGCAAGTAAAGGGAAGGTAGGATTCAAGGAAGACCCTTGGGCAATTTTTAGCTTGAGTCAATGGATGGATAGTGATGCCACTTACTGAAATAGTAGGGAGAAATATGTTTGATTATGAAGTCTGGGATGCCATGAGTCACCCAAGTAGAGATGGTAAGTATGGATGAGCCTGGATCTTAGGGCAAGATCTGGTCTGAAGGTGTAACTTTGGAAATCACCAGCATTTAGGTGTTGTAACTCTGCATAAGATCACGTAGCGAAAAAACGTGGATAGAGAAGAAAACCAGGAACAAGACCTGAGCTCTCCAACATGCAGAGGTGGGTAGAGGAGGGGAGTGAGTCAAGGATGGAAAGGCTCTGGGTAGACGGTTCTGATGTGCATCACTGGATTAGTCACTTTCAACGTTCCCCAGTGAGCATAAGCAAGGAGCAGATCTTCACCTTTGATTTGCAGAACTCTTGACACAGAGCACTGCCTATAGAAGCACTTAATAAATAAGCATCGGATGAACGAATGAAAGACACGATAGCCATGAATATTAGTGTATCTACTATTCTGGTACTGAAATTTTGTGGCACTTTAATTTCATAAAATGCCTAATGATTATCTGTATGACTAACTTACTCCTTCAAATGAACAGCAGCTCCTTCAACGAACAGAGCTCTTAACTGTTTTTGCACCATGAACCCTTGTGGCAGTTTGATAAAGACTCTAATTTTAAATGCATAAAATGAAACCAATTATACTGAAATAGATATGAGTATTAAAAAAACAAATTAGCAATAAGGTATTATAGGTGCTTCTTTATTAACACATTAAATAACAAGATCTAGTGGCGAGACAAATAACTAGTGGTGGGTAAAGGAAAGGGAGGATTCAAGGGAAGGAGGATTCACTGTGATTCCAAAGCAGTAAAGAGGGTGAACAAATTCAAGACAGCCACAACATTTATACTATGATACAAAAATATTTGTGACTTCTGTTAGTGACAAAGTCCCAGATACTGTTAAAATGACTGTGCTGTGTTGGCAACATTTCCAGTTTAAAAAGATGCTGAATGTCCATCAGAAGTCTACGTTCATGGACCCCAGATGAAGGATCCCTGAATTAAAAGGTCCCTTTCACTTGTAACCTCACCCCTACATCCAGGTTAAGTTCTATTTTAAAATACATCTTTTTTTTTTTTTTTTTACAAGAAGAATCATATAGTATACCAAATGTACAACCCTTATGGAAAGCAATTTACAATACCTATTACATTTAAAATAAGCATGCCCTTTGGCTCAGCAATTCCACTTCTAATAATTCACCTTGAAGAGATAGCCCCACATGCGAGCAAATAAATATGTATGTGGACGTTCACAACTGACACGTTCATAGCATCTGTTCATTCAACAAGTAGCTACTGTCAGCCTACTGTGGGGCAGGCACTCGTCCAGATGCTGAGGATTCCACAGAGAACCAAACAGACAAATTTCCTGCCCTCCTTATCTTCCAGGGGTAGAGACAGATAATAAACAAAACAAAAAGTAACCTCTATTGTAAAGTACATTAGATGGTGATAAGTACTACAGAGAAGAGGGCTAGAGAAGGCTGGGAAATGTTCTTTATAAATACCCTGAGCAAGGAAGACCTCACTGAGAAGGAGACTATTGAACACTTGAAAGTGTTAGGAAGCAGGCTTGTGTATATCTGGGGGAAGAGCATTGCTGACAGAAGGCAGAGCATGTGCAAAGGCCCCGAGAGAGGAGCATACCTGGCATGTTTGAAGACAAGTGAGAAGGCGAGTATGGCTGGGGCAGCATGAGCAAAGTGGGAGAGCTATAGGTGAGTATGGGCGGGGGAGACAATGCCGGCGGGGGGTGGAGGTGGTGGGGGTGATCATTTAAGGCCTTGTCCACCAGTGTAAGGACCTTGGCTTTTATGCAAGTGAGACAAGAATCCACAGAAGCGTGGCCTGACCTGCTGCACATTTGAAAAGGATCCCTCAGGTTGAGAACAGACTGTCGGGTAAAGGCAGAAGCATGGAGCTGACTTGGGAGGCAGAGCTGGTGCTGACATAATGGATGTGGAGAAAGAGAAAGGAGCCTGAGATGATTCCAAGGGTTTTGGCATAAGCAACGCAAAGGATGGAGTTCCGTGAATTAAGATGGAAAACTTTAAGATAAGCAGGTATGGGGGAGAAGATTAGGAGTTTGGCTTTGAACGTGGAGATGGCTATCACACATGCTTGTAGAGAGTTGGATGCAGAAAAATAGAAAAGCTAGAAGCAATTTAAACATCACTAACAGGGACTGGTTAAGTAAATTATTATATATTGATAAATAGCTGTTACAAAGAATGTGATATAATCATACTATTATGAAAATTTGTCTGTGATGCATTATATGGAAAAGCAAGTTGCAGAATGGTATGCAGTATTTTAATATTATATTTATGCATAATCTATGTGTGTAAGCATGTGCATGTATATGTTAGTTTATATGTTCAGAAAAAATGTGGATGAATACACACCAAACAGCTAATAATATTTATCCAGGGAATGGGATTGGCAGAGGGGAGAAAGGAAGAAACTCATTTTACTTTAGTTTCTATACTGTTAGAACTTTTCAAATGAAGAACATGTATTATATATATACTATAAAAGCTAACAAAGATTGAGAAGTTTTAAAAAGTGTTTTAAATGATGCTTGGTTAATATGTACGCAAACACTCGCAAACCCAGGCACATTTCATTAGTTATTACTATTTTTTTTTTTTTTTAGATTTTACTGAAGTATAGTTGATTTACAATGTTGTGTTAATTTCCTCTGTACAGCAAAGTGACTCAGTTATATATTCTTTTTCATATTCTTTTCCATTATGATTTATCACAGGGTATTGAATATAGTTCCCTGTGCTATACGGTAGGACCTTGTTGTTTATCCATCCTATATATAATCGTTTGCCTCTGCTAATCTCAAACTCCCATTCCTTCCCTCCTCTACCCCCGCCCCCCCCCCGACCCTTGGCAACCACAAGTCTGTTCTCTATATCTGTGAGTCTGTTTTTATTTTGTAGATATGTTGATTTGTGTCAAATTTTAGATTCCAAGTGATATCATATGGTATTTGTCTTTCTCTTTCTGACTTACTTTGCTTAGTATAATAATCTCTAGGTCTATCCCTGTTGCTGCAAATGGCACTATTTCATTCTTTTGGATGGCTGAGTAATATTCCATTGTGCATGTACGTATACACACCACATCTTCTTTATCCATTCATCTGTCGATGGACATTAGATACTCTTTGAAATGAGGTAGAAACTTTGTGATTGCAGCTCTCAGCTGAAGTGGCAAGCAGTCCGAGATACAGGGTGGATGGTGGTGGGAAGTAAAAGAGTGAAAGAGGGTATGTGGAAAGGGGAATGGAGGAACTAAAGCAAGGGATAGGCATACTGCAGAGATCTAACACTTGGGCTGGGACAGTACTGAATCTCTAGACACGTTTTTGTTTGGCGAGCACAGTGCTTTTTCCATTTGTTAAACATGGATGCCTTTAGGCAACTTAGGAGCTCTCCAGCCCCACCACTGCCCGTGATCTCCCACCCAGCCTAAGTCATACATTTATGTTACCGCTGCAGGCAATGGCTTTTCCACTCCTAGGCTAACATGCATTGGCCTCTTATTCTGGGCTGGGACTGTATTCAATTCTGCCTTGTGCTCTCTTGGGCCCCTAGGTAACGCCAGAAGATTAAGAGCATTAATAATGTTTCCCACAAAATCTGCACGTCTCATCTATCTCCCTTTTAGCCATATTCATATTCTTAGACATGTCGATAAAAATTAAAGTGGCCGTAATACCAGTTTTAGTTCATACTTACGTTGTAAAAACGTGAACTGTACAAATCAGCAGGCAATGGAACCCTGACTTCTGATTTCATTTTGACAATTCCTTCTTTCCCTGGACTGGTAAGAGTTCCCTCTGCTTCAGTACAGAGTAGCACAAAGATACCACAACCCAAATCACTATTAAAATGACTGTAACAGGGAAAGATGGAATATAATAATATGACACATATGCAAAGTAGGTCCTGCTGGCAAACACATTCTGAAGGTGGGGAAAAGAAACCTTGGCAGGTAAAGGCCAAATAAAGGAAAAAATAAACTCAGCGTCTCTTTTTGCCATGCATCCTTCTGCACATTAAATAATACCCATTCTAAGATGACTTTAAGTGGCTATTAACATAATTATTTGTGGAATGAACGATGAATGAATAAACAAATAAATGCTCTACATGTGGCATCTCTTTATCTCAATGAAAAGAGAGCCCTGAATAGTTCTCTGTGGAATTCTTTTTTCAAAGTGGGTTTCAAGATCTAATTATGGCCCCTAGGCTGATGTTTGGCCCTCGAATTTTGGGTTTGGAACATGGAGCTAAGAGAAACTTTACGACGTTTCTCTTAGCTAGAAGGGAAAAGGCCATAATGTTTAATCACATGTCTCTAGGGGAAAAAGAAATTTTGAAAATGTTCTATTTCTAATAATCATGGAACATACATTGCCTTTTAAGATTTGTTTCTCAGAACAGCAGAACTCATTTAGTCTAGGAGAACACAGTGTGGTTCTTAATTATTTTTTTTTCTTTTCTAGATTCTCTGCCAAGAACTACAGAGCAAAATGAAATGACAGTGCAGGAGACAGCTGCTAAGTTACCTCTTTGTTGTATTTCTAATAAGATAGCGACATCATTTCTGTTGCTAATGTATAGCTGTATTAGTTCTGAAATAAGCTATTATGGTTTTTTCTCCCTCAGTGGACTCCAGTTCCAATAAGTAATACATCATTCATAATTGGAAATGTGTATCCCTCCAAAAAAAAGTTTGCTCCTTCTTGCTTACACTTTTAAAGACTTGAGTTCCTTGCTTGAATTTGAAACCACTGCCTGATTTGCATACATAATTTGAGATTGACTGAGCACCCACAGGTCAGGGCTGAGAGTTTAATGAATAAGAAGAGAAGCAGCTGAGGGCAGAGCTCTGAAAAAGACAACAATGAAGGGAAGGAGACTCAGAAAGCTGCCCGGAAAAGCAGGAAGAGCATGGGTGTCAAGGGCAAAGAGCATGTTTAGAAGGCCAGCTCACTTGTGTCAAATACTGTGCAGAAGGACTAAAGTACCCATTGGCTTTAGCCAGTAGAGGTGACTGTTGGACCTGATCGGAGAGGTTTCAGCCAAGTTATTGGGGCAGAAATAAGACCACCGTGGACTGGAGGGGATTTGGAAATGAGAGGCAGAGGAGTGACTGCAGCTTAAAGGCAGAGTGTTAGACAGAGGAGATCACTGATGCAGTTAGGTCCCCAGCAAGCAGGAAGGGGCAGAATCCAAAGTCATGGTGGAAGGATCTGCCAGAGGCTGGGGGGCGGGGAAGCAGCCCCTTCACCTCTGAGACAGGAGGAAGGCGTCATGGCGGCAGGTGGGGCTTAGGGGTGGAAAAAGTTAGCCATTATCCTCCATCCTTATCCTCACCATCATTGTCAACAGTGTCCAGTAAAACTGCAGAGCGGTGTGGGGGGGGGGCAGGAAGTAAAAGACACTGTGGCTTTGGTGACTTCTCTTTTCTTAGAGAAATGGGAAGCGAGGCCATTTGATGAGAGTGACAGAGAAGAGGTGGGGCAGGAGCCTGAGAAGAGTGGCGAAGTTTCGAAAATGTTTTGGGGGAACCAGGAAGAAGCTGGTGGTCCAGAGGTGCAACTGGGACGTGAATACTGCTTATACTGTTCCCATGGCAGGCCCTCACCAAGCCTGCGTAAAGCAGGAAGACGGAGACTCGGGTTGCCGGGTACGAATGATGGAAGGACAAGGGGGCTAGGAAGCTGAGGGCCTTGCTGAGAGCGTGATGGACCAGAGGACCCAGGCCAGGCGGGGAGGCTCACAGTCTGAGACAAACACAGAGAAGAGAAGGGACTGGAGGTCTTGATGAAGATGAAGATCAGGTGCAATGGGACCAGCACTAAACCCAGGCCAGCGGGGACCCTGCCCTGGGACCTGAATTTCAGAGGCCTCTGCTCTGGCCCTTCTCTGGCTGCACCCCTCTCCACAAAGGGAGTCTGCAAGACGAACGAGATGTGCCCCCCCTCCGTCCTCCATCCTCCACCTTTCAGACCCCGTTCCAGGTCCCTGGGACCCTAGGATTCCCTACCCAAGCAGCCCTAAGCACGCTTTCAGTGCCTGTGCAGGCCTCTTCCTGAGGGTCCACCCAAAGGGTGGCTGTTCGTAGGTCATGTGGATTGAGGTGGGATGTGAGGGCTGGGCGTCCACACAAGTGCATGTGAGGCTCCTTATCACCTGGAGCAGAGCCAGGGACAGAGGCCAGCTCTCCCCCATGCCGTGAGTGCCCCACGTGGCTCGCCCAGGAACCGATGAGTTCCACATCACAGCTCTGCCTTCGAGTCATTATTAAAGTATATTTGTCAAGGTAGGAAGATAAAACATATTTTACCTAATAGTTTACCTTGATTTATAATTTTCATATCTCTAGACATATAGCATGCGGGCTTCTGTTTGTACCTTGCCCCAGGCCCTGCAAACGTTAGGGGTGTGCCCGAATGAGAGATTCAGCTGAGTAAGAGGTTGGAGTAGGGATTATTAGACTTCTGAGTCAACATGGCAGGGTAAACACTTGCTGAAAATTCTCAGTCTGCTGCAACATATAGAAATAACAAATGAAATTTTTTTAACAAAAAAATCACATAAGCCTTGTATTATTTCTTTATTCTCTACTTTCACATCCCTCCAATCCATTCCCTGCCTTGCTCTGTGCCTCTCTGGGCCCTATTACCCGCGCTTCCTTGCTGGTGCCTTCCAGCTGGGTTTGGCCAACAGAAGTTACCAGCAAGAGATAGGAGAAGAGGAGGAGAGAGGATGGGGTATTTCTTTCCTGCTCCCTCCCTGCCTCAGGTCTTCCTTCTGGTAGTGGCTACTTCCCTCAAAACTCGGCTTCTACCCTCCTCCATAGCTCCAGCTGTCCCTGGCCTCCAATAATAACATTCTCTCCCTTGTCCCTTCAGACTGGGAGTGGTGACAGCTTCCTAGTCCCTGGTACCTCAAATGACCTTGTTGGATTCTTTATTCCTGTCCATACTTCTGTAAATAGTTTCTTCATTAAAATCTCTTGAATTTAAGTATCTGAGTGATGCTCTATTTTCTGCTGGGACCTTTACTGATTGAAACCATTTTCTAAAACAAGACAGGAAGGTATGTGAATAGAAAAGGATCATAAGCCCCTGGTGCTAAGTGATGACGAAGACTCTGTGGCCATTGTGAGGATCGGGTGGGGGCAGGCGCCAGAAAGACTGGAGGGGTCTGAGGTTTCTACATCTGCAAAGGGGAAGGGACTGAATATGCCTCACAGATATCAGGGGTAGGGTGGGGTGAGAAGAGTTCCATTTTTTTTCGGTTAGGATCAAGACCCCACATTACCTGTGACTAGAAATGAAGATAAGATGCATATATCTCACTAGCAACTGAGTCTGAATCACATGTGGGCACAGAAATTTTTACGTCCCTGTAGTAGGATTCCCAAGCCATGCTTAATTTATGACTTGTTTCAGAGCTAAGAAATTCCTGGGTCTGGGATTGAGGAAATCTCAAAACCACCCTTCAGAGAGAACCCTTGTAGAGCAGATCCACAGGGGAGGTAAGCTCTCAAGAAAAGAAAAGAAAACTACAAAATATGCAAGGATATGCAGCATGATTAAATGCACTCTGACAAAAGAGACAATTCACATCTGAGGAAATAGCTATAATAGAACACTCTGAAAAAGACATTTAAAATCCTCAATGTCATCATAATGGAGGGACTAATACCTATCAAACAAGACTGTGAAATCAGAAGGGTGTGAAAGAAAAAGAGTTAGAGATGAAAAGAAACCAACAGAAAATCTTGTAATGAAAAAATATAATTAGCAAGTTTCATACAGCTTAAGAGAGATTTAATGAACTGGAAGGCAAAACTAAGAAAATCTCCCAGGATGCAGTAGAGAGAGATAAAAAAAGATAGGGGGAAATACTGAAAGGAAAATTAAGGAGACAGATGTAAGGGGAAAAAATTAAGGAGAAGATGTAAGGGAAAGCGCTGACATTAAAGAAGTTTCAAAAGGAGAGGAAAAACGGAGGAGAAAAAAATTTAATGCTGTAAATATCAGATTAAGGGAGAAAAACAATATGAGAACTTCACATATGTAGGGGAAAAAAAAATCACAGAAGCCCAACATCTATTGACACATGAAAAAACTGAGCAGATTTGGAATATAAAGGATTTTTTTCCTTCCACCAAAACCCTATAGCAATATCATACTAAATGGTGATATAAAGACTTAGAAGCATTTGCATAAAAAGCCAGAAATACAACATGGATGCCCACTACCAACCCTACCACTCAATACTGTATCAGAGGTCCTGGCTCACAGAAAAGAGTTATTTGAAGGTGAGATTTTAGAAATGGTGCACTTCCTGGTAATGGTCCAGACATTACCAGGACCAAACAATGGTCCTGCTAAGTGAGCAGCCAGCTAAAGTAATGGAGATGAAGGTCACTGGAACTGAGAGGGCGAAGGAACTGAAAATCTAAAGTACTGGGTAGCACCCAGGATGATGTCAGAGGCTGTATGTGATGCAGGTGATCTGGAACTTGATGGATGACAGTGCCATGGACACAGAAAGCAAATCAATCAGATTCGGGATGATCAAAAAGGGAGGGTCTACCATAGGGTGGGAAATGGTCTCCAAACAGCATTGTGCTTCTGAAGTAGTGTTCCCTCAAAAGACCAACTGAGCAAAGCTCTTGAAGAAGAGCTGAATGTCAGCTAAAGCAAGAAGGAAGATGCAATGTTTTACCACTCAGTTAAGGATGTAGGAAAGTTCACTTGCAATGAAAGAAAGATTCCAAGGATGTCCTTGGAAAGCCTGAGTGAGGGGAAGAGTGGAGGCCAAGTCAGAACAAATGAAGATCCAAGTAGAATAGGCATGAGACACCCAGAAAGAGTGGAGGGGCTTCTGTTTATAACAGAGATGGTGGGGCTGGGAGCCAGATGGGATTAGGTGGCATGGAAGACAAAGCTCTCTCCATTACTCTGTCCCAGCCTGGATAGTGACAGGAGAATCCACTATACATGTTAAGAAATGGAACAGACGGCCTCTTGGGGGTTACACTGGGAAGAAATAAAAAAATAAACTCTGACCTCCTGATCAGATCCACTAAGTATTAACTGCAGATTTCTCAATTGACAGTGCCCTTGTACTGTACTGTAGTCCACACTTATAAGTACACAACACAGGGATATTCTCATTTACCAATATTAGAAATTTAGAGAAATTAGGATATGTCATTAAAGAATGTATCTGGAACAAACACCAAAGTCTTAAATACAATAAATATTTAGTAGAGGGCTGTAGACTTGGAATCTATAAGTACTTAATGGCTTAATCTTATACTGAAGCTACTTGAGATATTTTATTTCACAATTTCAACAAAGAAACTGTTTCATACTTTGCATAATTAACCTCAGAGAAATAGATTTTGGAGACCAACGTCTCTGTTGATCACTTAGCTTAGCTGTGCCCCAAAAGCAACTGTCTCCATTACATCTGTCTTATCATTTCCCCTGATGCAGAACATGGCATGTATAAGTCTTAGGAAGCATCCCTTTCAATAAGGAACAAGTATCAAAACAAGCAAGGATTGGCATCTGTTAGCCTATGAATCTGGACTATTAATTATCTAAGACAAACACAGTGTATTCAAGAAAATAGTACCCATTCATCCACTTTTTTTCCAAAATAGAAATGCACTACATTTAATTTTCGGTTCTCTGTGTTTTAAATAGACAACTCAATAGAGCAATAAATGTCTTCATAATGAATAGATTTTTCTACATAGGGAACTCAATGTCAGGAGCATAGATGAAGATTTAACCCGGTGAACATAAAATTAAACAACAGAACACACAGGAATAATTTGAATTGGCTAGAAAATATTTTGGTTAAAAAAAAAAAGAATCACTATTATTGAGGGTAATTTTTAGGTTGTGATACAAATGCATCATTGTGTAAAAAGAAAAGATTAAATTACCAATATCTGTAATTTAATTACCAATATCTAAAATAAGATCCAGCTCTCTGTGTATCCTGCCTTTCTCCTCATGTAACTGTTCTACTTGGCCACTCTGGTGAGCCCCTCTAGGCTTCGTCTTCCCTGTCTTCTTCCTCACGCTGCTCTGTTTTTTTTCTCCTTTGATCCAAACTCCCACTGCTCTCCTCCTAAACCTTTCCAATGGGTACCACGGAGCTTCCGTTTCTAATTAAACTATTCTACATCTTCTTCAGCTAATGCTCACTGTACCTTATGCCTTAATTGAAACTTGGTTCTCTGTTGGAGACATAGCTTCCCTCCACCTGTTCTCCAAATCCCCTTCCCTCCTTAGTCTTCTGGAACCTCACCATTGATTTCCCCTTGCCTCTTGTATCTTCAACCTTCTCTCTCTATGGGCTCCTTCCCATAGAATTATAATAATCTCACATCTCAACATCCCTCTCTCTCTCCCCACTCACCCACCACACCTTTTTCTATCTTTCCCCTCCTGTCCTCCACCAACCCCCTCCTCTCTTCTCTTCCTCTCTCTTCCAGCTCTTGGAGCCTACCGCTCCACTGACATTGCTCTGGATACAGTCAATGACTCAACAACTACTTTCTTGTTGCTCAATCTAGAAGACTCTCTTAATCATTTCACTGACTTCTTGACAACACTGGTCATCACTGACCCCTCCTTCTTCCTCTATCTCCTGGATCTCAATAGTCTCAATAGTCTCTGCGGAGACCACATAGTCTCTGGATTCTCTTAATTCTCTGGGCACTTTTCCCAGCCAACTTTGCACACTCTTTCTTTGTTTATTCCTAAATGTTGGTACTCCCCATGGTTCTCTCTTCAGATAGTCTTCCCTTCTTGTCTAAATCCTTCTCTCAGCAAGATCTCACTCATCCTATGCCTTCAGTTACCATTTATATACTAATAACTCTCAAATCTATGTCTCTTGTCCAGCTCTTCCTCCTCAGCTTCAGAACCACATATCCAAATGCTGACTGGGCATCTCCTCTTGGATAGCTCGGAGATGGCTCAAATGGAATACATCCTCCCCCTTTTACAACCTGTACCTTCTGTTTTCCCTCTGTCAGTGAGCATTATCGTTACTCCCAGGTGCTAAACCTGAAACCTAAATTCAGTCTTGTCAAAAAAATTTTCTTAATTGAAGTATAGTTGATTTACAATGTTCAATGTTGTGTTGTTATCAAATGTACAACAAACGGACTCAGATATATATATATATATACTTATATATATATATATATACTTGAATCAGATATATATATATATATATATATATAAAATCTTTTTTCAGATTCTTTTCCATTATAGGTTATAACAAGATATTGAATACAGTCCCCTGTGTTATACAGTAGGTCCTTGCTGTTTATCTATTTTATATATAGTAGCATGTATCTGTGTATCTGTTAATTCCAAACTCCTAATTTATCTCTCTCCCCCACTTTCCCCTTTGGTAACCCAAGTTTGCTTTCTATGTCTGTGAGTCTATTTCTGTTTTGTAAATAAGTTCATTTGTTCATCTCTTATATGTGCAATCTAAAAAAATGATACAAATGAATTAAATTTAGTCCTGATACCTACCCTTCCCTCCTTAACCACACCCAATCTATTTACCTAGATCTGTAAACTTCACACAAATCTCCCTTAAGTCTGTCCACATCTCTCCAACACCTGGGCCATAGCCTAGCCCAGGTTCCATCATCTCTTGATTTGGTTGCCATGGTGACCCCTAACCGGTCTCCCTGCCTCTAGACCTCCATTCTCTACAGCCAGAGAGATCTGTCTAAAATGCAATCTGAAGTCGCTCTCCTGACTTAACGCCCTCCCCCGGGATCCTCCATTTCCCCTAGGGGGAGGTCCTCACACACTCACAAAGCCCTTCACGACCTGGCTACTGTCTTCTAGTCCAGCTTCACATCTCACCATCCCTCCACTCTGTGCTCCTGTTACACGCGACTTCTTTTATTTCTGCAGTGAAGTCATGATCTCTCACATGGGGACCTCTGCACATGCTTTTCCATATACCCAAAGCAATCAAGCTCTCTTTGCCTGGCTAACTCTTACTCATCCTTCAAGTATCACCAGAGACATTAATTCCTCCTGGAAGTCTTCCCTAAAAAGGGCCAGGTGCTACCATATCACTTTGTGCTTCTCCTATCATGACACTTCCCACTCTATGGGAACTATCTGTTTAATTGTAGGTGACTGCTAGCTCTGAGGGCAGGGCCCGTGTCTGTCCAGTGCACCATACTATCCCTGTACCAGCGCAGGTCCAGTACATGCTAAGTATTCTATATGTACTAAACCAGTGGTTCTCAAACTTTGTGCCTTCAGGATTCCTTTAAACTCTTAAAAACTCAGAACTCCAAAGGCTTCTGTTTATGTGCGTTATATCTATCAATTGTTACCATACTAGAAATTAAAACTGAGAAAAATTTAAAAGATTAATTCATTTAAAAATAAGTTAATTACGTTGTAACATAACTTTTTAAATGAAAACTAAGTAAGCTTTCCAAAACAAACCAAAAAACTGTGGTAAGAGAATTATTTTACATTTTTGCACGTCTTTAAAATTCTTAATACATTACAGCTGGATTCTCCTATCTGCTTCTGAAAGCCCTTTGTGGCATTCTGATTGTGGTATATAAAGAAAAATACAGCCTCACACAGATATGTAGTTGAAAAGGGAGGAGTATTTTAATAGTTTTTTCATATAACTGTAGATATTCCTTTTGATATTATACCATAACTCAGTAAGTGGTAATTTCTTACAGGCTAGCTGCAATGTATAATTTGAAATCATATCAATTAACTTTTCATACTTTGCTACATTAAAATCCTTTGGTGTATTTTGTATTTTCAATGGATCTTTTACCCAACCATGATTTTGTAACACCATGCATTGGTTATCTTCTAAATGTTAACACATTTCATTATACAATATTTTAAAAACTACATTTGTTAATATCACCACTGAATTTATCAGAAAAGTCTTTAAGTATTGAGAAACTGTCAAGCTCACAGTGGCAGATATAAGTTTCCCAAATTTTAACTTTCACTTGAAAGCTTGAATTTTAGCATTGGCAACAAATACTGTCACAGTTGTTTTCCTTGAAATGACAGGCTCACTTCGTTCATTTTTAAAAAAATGTCGACCAAGTACTCAAGTCTAAATAACCGTAGTTTGTCTGTCAGTCATTCTTTCAAATAAAAATAGTGTTCCATTAAAACAGTGGCCAGTCTAGATCTCAACTTAAACAACTGGGCAAGAGTTTTTCCTGGAGACAATCATCATGCCTCCACGTGTGACAGAAATGCAGTATGGGTACTTCCCAGAATGTTAAAAAGATGTGCACTTGAGAATTAAGATTTAATAAAACAATTTTTTATTGCTTCATCAAGGATACTCAAGTGAAACTGACTTTTCTTTTTCTTTTTTTTAGCTGTGAGGGCAAAGTGGCGAAGAATACAATGATTATCAGTACAATTTGGTATTACTGCCTTGATTTATGCTAAAAACAGGTGAAACGATTCATGCAGTGCTACCTACCACAGATTTTGCATCATCAATGCAAATGTCAAGAGAGTGAAACAAGGCACACAGTGCCTTAGCATTATGAAAATAGTTTGGGCCTCAGAGACCCCTTGGGGCCGGGGATCACACGTACAGAACCGCTGGGCCAGATGAATGAATACAAGGAAGGAGACCGCAAGCCAGCTTGGGTGCTGGTGCCACTGCTGCCCAGCGCTGGCCCTCCCGACCGGAAATCCAGCCTGAGCACCTCCTGCATGGCTGACCCCTCTGCTCTTACTCTTGAGCTTCTAGTTGCTTCCTCCCATCCAACCCGTAGGTGTTGACACCTGGGCCTTAAGAAAGTCCTGGTTGGAACCTGATCTCCTGGTTTCATTTTTGTTATTTCTGGGACCCGGCTTTGGGTATCAGCCCGCTGGCCTTAGGCCCCATGATAAGGAGTATTTTTCTGGACCATTCTGGGGTGTACTGGCCAGATTTACCTCTTGCTAGCTCTGTGTATTGCACTGTGTGTGTTGGAGAAGGCAGTGGGGGAGGGGAAGTACAGGGTTAGGGATTTGGTACAAATTGATATTGTTTAGGGATGTACCTAACTTTGAAAGTAAAACAAAACTGTTCTGCTGTTTTACTTCTTGTAAGACAAGGTGAACTATTCTTATACTCTTGCAGATAGGGCTCAAATAAAAACCTTCATCTGGTCAGTGAATATAAATTGAAAGAAATGACCAACATATTACAGTTTTAAAGCTGTGTGCTCATCCATTTCTCTCCCATCAGTACCTTCTGAATACGCATCAGGAGTTCATCCAAGTATGAGACCTTGGTAAATGCATCTTTTAAATATGAAAGTTAGAGTTGGGCCTGCACAGAACAAGGTATCATTTCCTGAAAATAGCTTCCAGCAAATAGCAAATTAATTTAGTAGCAAATTAGTATAATTTTCAAGGTGGTCCTTTCTATTGAGTAACTCATTTTTATTGTTACACAAGAAATGCTTTCTTCTCCTTGCATACCTCTTATATTACTTTTCTGAGTAATTCTTTTTTTTTTTTTAATTTTTTTTGGAGTATAGTTGATTTACAATGTGTTAGTTTCCGGTGTACAGCAAACTGAATCAGTTATATATATATATATATATATATATATATATATATATATATATATATATATCAGTTATATATATATATATAGTTATAGTTATATATAGTTATAGTTATAGTTATATATATATATATATATATATATATCTCTCTCCATTCTTTTTCAGATTCTTTCCCATATAGGTTATTACAGAATATTGAGTACAGTTCCCTGTGTTATACAATAGGTCCTTGTTAGTTATCTATTTTATATATAGTAGTGTGTAGATGTTAATCCCAATCTCCTAATTTATCACTTCCCCCTGCGTTTCCCGTTTGGTAACAGTAAGTTTGATTTCAAGATCTGTGAGTCTGTTTCTGTTTTGTAAATAAGTTCATTTGTATCTTTTTTTTTATGAGATCCCACATATAAGTGATATCAAATGATGTTTCTCTTTCTCTGTCTGATTTACTTCACTTAGTATGATAACCTCTAGGTCCATCCATGTTGCTGCAAATGGCATTATTTCATTCCCTTTTATGGCTGAGTAATTAATATTCCATTGTATATATGTACACATCTTCTTCATCCATTTCTCTGTCAATGGATGCTCCCCTATCTTGGCTATTGTAAGTAGTGCTGCAACGAACATTGGGATGCATGTATCTTTTCTTTCTTTTTTTTTTTTAAGAAATGTATTTATTTTTTAGATTTATTTTTGGCTGCGTTGGGTCTTTGTTGCTGCGCAGGGGCTTCCTCTAGTTGCAGCGAGCAGAGGCTACTCTTCACTGTGGTGTGCGGGCTTCTCATTGCAGCAGCTTCTCTTTGTTGCAGATCACAGGCTCTAGGCGTGTGGGCTTCAGTAGTTGTGGCATGCAGGCTCAGTAGTTGTGGCTCGCAGGCTCTAGAGCACAGGCTCAGCAGTTGTGGCGCACGGGCTTAGTTGCTCCGCGGGAGGCGGGATCTTCCCAGACCTGGGCTCGAACCCGTGTCCCCTGCATTGGTAGGCAGATTCTTAACCACTGAGCCACCAGGGAAGCCCGATACAAACTGTTATGTATAGAATGGATAAACAACAAGGACCTACTGTTTAACACAGAGAACTGTATTCAATATCCTGAGATAAACCATAATGGAAAAGAATATGAAAAAGAATGTATATATGTGTATAACTGAATCACTTTGCTGCACAGTAGAAATTAACACAACATTGTAGATCAACTATACTTCAATAAAATAAATAAATAATAAAAAATAAAGATGTCCCTCCCAGTTAGGGTATAAACACTCCTCTTGGGGAGTGACATATTCTTTACTTGGTGGCCGGGAAATCTGATAGCATCTTCAACTTTTTCTTAGGAACCTCTTCCTGGGATTGGTAGGGGAAGAATATAAAAGTCCTAGATTCATTTTTTTCTCCTTTTGGGAAATGTACAGCTTACACTTTCTGAAGAATAGTGTTAATAATAATAATAATAGCAGCTGTCATTTGTTAAGCATTTGCCACGTGCCAGCTACTGGGCTAGGCAGTTTATGGAGATGATTCTTTACCGCCTTATAACAAGATGGGTACACGTTCTCTCACTGTTTCATAGTTAAGCGCTCTGAAGATTAGAGAAGTCCCTTGCCCGAGGTCAGTCAGCTTGTAAGTGACGGAGCCAGCATTCAAATCCAGGCCTTCTCCCTTCAGAACTCAAGATCCTAGCTTCTCAATGGCTGAGGATACCGCACGCCACAACTACTGAGCCTGTGCTCTAGAGCCCCCGAGCCACAACTACTGAGCCCACGTGCCACAACTACTGAAGCCCACGCACCTAGAGCCCGTGCTCCGCAACAAGAGAAGCCACCACAATAAGAAGCCCGCACGCCGCAACGAAGAGTAGCCCCCGCTCGCCGCAACTAGAGAGAGCCCGCGAGCAGCAACAAAGACCCAACGCAGCCAAAAAAAAAAAAAAAAAAAGTTTGCATCTGCTAATTCCAAAGGGGGGGACCTCTTTAGACATAAACATTTGGATTAATAACAAAGAACTATAAAAAGATGCACTCTTATCAGATGAAGGACACCAGTGTGAGGTCTCAACCACAATTCTAGGCCTTGAGTCCCTTGATCTCAATTCTGATGACCTTCACCTCTACTCTGCTTCAAAAACTGAACTCAATGGCAAGACCAGGGGCCTTGTCAACTATTCAGAACTTCTCTGCATATGAACTGTTGAGTGTCAAGATCCCATTCACTGTGGATAACTCGCCATTCTTATGACTCTACTGCTCATTTATTCCCACCTTCCTTTCAACATCTTCTGAGACTCCTAGGACCCTGACCGCTTAACGTTCTCTCAGTCTATGAAGGGCCGTCCAGTTTTACTTGTCCTCTCCCTAGCCTAGAGCCCACAGGGCCAGCCTGTAGTTATACTGACCAGTATCCTCAATTCTCTGCCTCCTCATTCCTCCTAACACACCCAGCCCACATGACCCAAACACAAGATCAGTCCAGTCATAATTCTCCGGCCAGGCTTTGGATCCCACCAACCACCTCCTAAGGCACTAGGCTCCTTCAATCGCGTTCCTATACCTTCACTTCTATCAATACTTACTCTTTCTTCCCAACACATATATGTTGTTAAATATCTCCCTAGATTCCCAGTTACTTCTCTAGCAGCTGATTCTTCAAAAGTCGTTTCCGCCACTTCTCTCTACTTGCTCGCCATCAATTCACTCCTCGACCAAAGCAACCTGGCTTCTGCCGCCATTACCTTATCCAAACTGCATTTGTTAATATTATCGATGTTGTTCATCTTGCCAAGTCCAAGGAATCCTTTCTAATTCTTACCTTTTATGACTCTGCCCTGTGGCACCTGAAACGGATGATCCTTCCTTCCTGCTCTAAACTCTCAGCTTGCCTTTTAAAAACCAGTGTTGCCCGGGGCTGCATCCTTGCCCTCTCCTCTTCTCACTCTATAGACCCTTCGGGTGTAATCCACTCAAACCCAGGCCGGCAACTACGCCCAGGACTCACAAACGGGTACCACCTAGCTTCGATGTCTCTGATGAATGGAGACCCCATATGCAGTTTAAAAATGTAGACTCTGAATTCAGACAAACTCGCATCCAAGTCCTGTCTCTGCATTCAGCAGCTCTCTGGCCATCAGAAAGTTATCTTACTTAAACCTCAGTCTCCTCAGCTACAGAATGGGAGTAATCATATCACTGGTATCTACGCTAGAGTTCTTTTGAGGATTAGCGCATGTAAATTATTTCTTTTGAAATAACACATGTAAAAACACATAGTTAATAACGCTCAACAATGTTAGCTACCGTTGTTATTACAGGATTTTTTTTAATCTAAAAGCCTCCAAAGCAACTCAAACTTCACGTAATAAAAAAAATTAACTTGGGACTTCCCTGGCAGTCCAGTGGTTAAGACTCTGCATCCCCTCTGCAGGGGGCACGGGTTCGATCCCTGGTCGGGGAACAAAGATCCCGTATGACACAAGGTGCAGCAAAAAAAACAAAGAAAAAAACCCCCCCAAACCCCCATGAACTTAATGCCCTCATGTTCCTCCTTCATTGTAGTAATAATCATAATAGCTTCTGTCTTTCAAGTTTTAATTTTTATCACTAATCTGCAAGTTAAATATTAGCGACCCCATTTCACATATAAGGAAACTGAGGCTTAGAGAAGTTAGTTACTCTGCTGGAAGTGGCAGGAAAGTGATGGTTAGGATTCAGACCCTAGTCCTTCTGACTCCAAAGTGAATGCTTCCTGGCCCTGGTATCTGACTTTAGTGTTCGAGTCCCACACCAAAAACCCAGGGCATTTATTCTGGACTTCTTCCATCTTAGGCACATCTAGCAATGTGCTGGGGAACTGGCTCTCCTGCAAAAAAGAAAAATTTCCTGATTTGCAGCATTTGCTGATTTCAAGCTACCAAGGTGACATCACTGAATGTGAGCGAGGAAAAAGATGGGCAGAGCTGGCTTGAGGGCCTGCACCAGCGGCTCCAGCAGACTACCGGATCCCTAAGGCCCCAAATCCTGTTAATTCAGATCTAAATAACTTGACTGACAGCAATTTGCCAAAAACAACTTAGTCAAAATCAGGTTGGTGAAAACAACAAAGTATACCGTCTGGTGATAGGCTGCAGACTTTTTCCCTTTTTATTTGCTAATCTCTCCAGCCTCCACACCCCTCAGCCTTCCCCCTCCACACTCCAGCCTGACCGGACAGCTCTCCACTCCTCCCAGGCACCACGGTCTCCTCACCTGCAGTGCCCCTGGCCTGGAACGTCTATCCCTCCGGCCTGCCATCTTTCCCTGGCTGACTCCTGTTCTTCCTCACCTTTCAGTTTAGGCATCAGCCACAGGGGATTACCGGGAACAGAGTAAATGTCAAACAACGGGAGTTAAGTTGGAATAGTGCAAATGTGAGACAATTGGAAGACTGCTTAAACAAATTATACTAGTTTTCAAAACACACATGGCATGACCCTATTTCAGTAGGGAAAAATGCACATAGACACAGAGAAGGATCTGAGAAGCTAGTCTCTAGGGGTTTTAGCAGTGATTTTCTAAATAATGGGTGGGATTCTGTGCATTTTTTTTTTTTGTCTATAGTTTCCGTAATAAGCATGCATTGTTTTTGTAATAAGAAAACCTATTTCTATAAAGCCTTTTTATCGTTAATGTCTTTGTATTCCAATTGTTCACAATGATAGACCATTTTGGACAAGGATGAGTGGCTGACTATTCATTGGCTAGAAAAAGAACCTGGAAAATAATGGAAAACAGGTAATTGTGTGTGCGTGTGGTTTAAAATGACACATTTATTATGTTACAGTTCTGGAGGTCAGAAGTCCGAAATGAGTCTCACTGGGATACAATCCAGGTGTCAGCAGGGCTGCATTCCTTTCTGTGGCTCTACAGGAGAATCCATTCACTTAGCCTGTTTCAGGTTCTAGAAGCTGCCTGCATTCCTTGGCCCGTGGCCCCCTTCCTCTAACTTCAGAGCCAGCAGTGTTGGCCTGAGTCCTTCTCACACTGCAGTCTCCCTAATTCTGACTCTCCTGCCTCCATCTTCTCCATTTAAGAACCCTTGTGATTACACTGGGTTCACCTGGATCATCCAGGCTAATCTTATCGTGTTAGCTGATTAGCAGCCCTATTTCCAGCTGCAACTGTAATCCCCCTGGCCAGCCATGTGCCCTTTGCCCCAGTAACACAAACTCCATGTCCCTGAACATGTCATGTGGCTTCAGTTCTCCATGCTTCTGCATGTGCTATGTGCTCTGAAATGCCTTTAAAACACATATGTGCGCACACAGCGTGACACAATGTGATTAACAGGATCACACCATAGACTATCAATAATAATCCTATCTGCCCTATGGACATGATGGTGCCTTCTTCACCTTGGCATTCTGAGTGTCTCTGGAACTCAGGTACCCAAAGCGTGCTCTGTATACCAGCAGTATCAGTATTACTTGGGATTGTGGCTACTAGATATGCACATTTTCAGGCCCTGCCACAATATCTACTGAATGGGCAACTATGAGGATGGGGTCCAGGAGGGGTGTTTAAAAAGTCCTCCAGGTGATTCTCATGCACCGAAAGTTTGAGAAGCACTGACCCAGGTCCTCCTTAATGTTGGCTGAATGAACTGATAAATGGTTAAAAACATGTGATGCTCCTTTACATTTTTTTTTTTTTTTTTTTTTTAATTATTTTTGGCTGTGTTGGGTCTTCGTTTCTGTGCGAGGGCTTTCTCTAGTTGCGGCAAGCGGGGGCCACTCTTCATCGCGGTGGGCGGGCCTCTCACCGTCGTGGCCTCTCCTGCTGCGGAGCACAGGCTCCAGACGCGCAGGCTCAGCAGTTGTGGCTCACGGGCCCAGCCGCTCCACGGCATGTGGGATCCTCCCAGACCAGGGCTCGAACCCGTGTCCCCTGCACTGGCAGGCGGATTCTCAACCACTGCGCCACCAGGGAAGCCCTCCTTTACATTTTTTAAAACACACCTCCAGTCCAAGCTTTTGCTTTTATATGTGTCAACCTGGACCGATGTATATGTATATACATAAATAAAATAAATAACCAATCTTTTCAAGATGCCCAGTGAAATTTGACTCACTGGATCACTGTAGGACATTAAACTTTCTTCTCTATAAACAGGCAGTTAACACAGGGCTTCATTTATTATTTGTTAGTTGTTCAGTAGCTACATTTGCATTACAGTTCTGAATTTTGGTTGCAGGAATAGAACCCCAGGAAGGTAAACTCACAGTGTCTTGCCTAGGACCACACAGCAATTTAATGAGAGGCCAGGTTCAGACTGAGCAGCCTCAGAATTTCCCGCTATGACTGAGTGTACTGAGTCACAATGTTGTTCTACCTTCATGTATATCACGGTAATTAACTTGGCATAGAGACCTCAGAAGGTTACAGTAAATACTTTGTTTTGTGGTCAGGTAATTAAATGTGTAAAGGTCCCTACCCTCTGTCTGATCATTACCTAAAGGACATTCCTATGGGGCCAGAAGTGATTTGCTGTTGTTGTAATATAGGCAGCCTTTTTACATCTCCCTCTGTAGCTGTTGAAATCTTGGCTCGCACCCAAATGCCCCACTTGGGTTTTGTTCAGGAAAGATTTCTTCCAGCTGCTTTATTTGTTGCACAATTACATGTATGAGCTTCCAGAATGTACAAGATCACAAGTCAAATGAAAGGCTTCAGCTCCCAGTTCGCATAAAGAGATAAAATTTGAAACCAAGGAAAACAACAAAACATGGCTAAATGAAGGGCTAAGTAGAAACGAGACTGAATAGTATTCTTACTAAAAGGTTAGCACGTGCCAGAACTCGAAAGGAAAATGAGACACCATGGGGTAATCATAGTATCCTTGTGCTATGTTTATGGCCACACTTGCAAAGGGACTCAGACTCCCTCTTTAGCATTTACAATTTGGGGCACAGCAAGCTGATAGAAACAAAAATATATACCTGTATTTAAGCAATTATACTCCAATAAAGATGTTAAAATATATATATATATATATATATATACACACCTGTATTTAAAAATAAAAACTTGCACACTCACATTCATAGCAGTATTATTCATAATAACCGAAAGGTGGAAACAACCCAAATGTCCATCAACAGATGAACAGATAATGTGTTATATACATACGATGGAATACTGTTCAGCCTTTTAAAGAAAGGAAATTCCTTTTAAATGTGGATGGCCCTTGAGGACATGATGCTAAGTGAAATAAGCCAGTCAAAAATGAGAAATACTGTATGATATGAAGTACCTCGAGTAGCCTAACTCACAGAAACAGAAAGGAGAACGGTGGTTGCCAGGGGCTGGAGGGAGGGGAAATGGGAGCTTCAGTTTTGCAAAATGAGAAAGTTGTACAAATTGGTTGTACAACAATATAAATATAGCTAATGTTATGGTACTATACACTTAAAAATGGTAAAAAAATAATAATAATAAACACAACCACATATAGAGGACTTCTGTTTTAAGGATTGGAAGAGTATATTTAAAAATGAACTGAGGTATCCTGGAGATTGGCCATCATTGATGTCAAGAGCCTGAGGATCAGGATCAACAGGCAGGTCTACATGGAAAATGTAAAGTAAGGGGAGCAGGAGTCAACGGTTACTTGTGGCAGATGGCAGAGTAACTGAAGAATCTGCAGATAAAGAACTACAGGTCATAGGATGTGAGACGAAGGTGACCTTTGGCACAAACATGGAGAGTTGGACCAAAGGAGGAAAAAAAATCATCAAATGCCAAAAAAAAAGTCTGGAAAATTTAAGAAGCAAAAATCGGAGGTTTCATGAATCACAATATTGGGTCGGCCAAAAAGCCCATTTGAGTTTTTAACAGAAGAAACCGAACGGACTTTTTGGCCAGCCCAATATATACTGGAAAGTATTTAGAAGTTGATGGACTCCCAAACATCGTTTGAGCTTCAAACACATCACACACGTATCCACTGTGATTAAGCCTCACAGGCTTGCTATTGGGCTGGCCAAAAAGCACGTTCGGGTTTTTTCCACATCTTACAAAAAACCTGAACGCACTTTTTGGCCAACCCAAATATATCACAAATGGGACAACTGGCGTATGTAAAGATCAAACACAGTGAGACCTTCAGAAGATCATGCGTAAGCAGTGAAGACGTTCTTATCTGAAGCCATCTGGACCGAAAGTCAATCAGCCAATTTAAAAAAATCTGTTGAAAAGGGAAAACATGCAAAAAATGGACACACCCAGTTGTGGATGCTGGGGACCATCACATCCCCCAGCTGGAAGTGTCACCTGCTGAGAGTGGACAGGTGAGAACCTCTCGGGCTTCACTTCCAGCCAAAGGAAGTTGCCTTGCTCAAGGTGATGTCCCGCTCCGCTGGGGGGCAGCCCACACCTGATGTCTGGTCAGTGCAGGAGGCCAGTACGAACTGCCTCACTCTGCCACATCTCTGAAGGGTGGTCAGCACTAGCATCCCCACGCCACTGGCTGAGGCCAGAGCTTCAATTCTCCTTCTATTAGTCCTGCCTCTCTCACTCCCATCCAGGCCTGGTTCCGAGAGCGCTTGCTCCCCAACAAGCTTCCTGCATGCAAATCTCCATCTCAGAGCCTGTTTCCCTGGAGCCCAATCTAAGACACATACATAACTTAAACGGTTAATTTTAAATTTTAAATATAAGCATGCATTCATTCTCTGATATTTTGACCTATGCCAAAGCCTTCATCTTCAAGAACCGGTCATGGGTCAGCATGCTTTGTTCTCTTTCTTGCATAAACTACACCTAAAATTTTAGAATTACCTATTATTTCCGATTTTGGTTTCCTGAAAGTAAGAAAACTTAAAGACCACTAGAAAACAACCTAGATGTGGAATTCCTCTAGCTTTTTAAATTCCACCAATCCTTAAGAGGTATCTCACCCAGTTAATGTGACAGATTAAAACAACTTTTTAATTTAATAAACTACATATAAAATTTACCATCTTCGTTCAGTCGTATGAAGTGGTACATTCATATTGTTTCGCAGCCATCTCCACCATCCATCTCCAGAACTCATTTCATCTTGCAAAACTGAAACTCTGTCCCCATTAAATAATAACTCTCCATTCCCCCTTTCTCCTCGGTCCCTGGCAACCACTATTCTACTTTCTGTCTCTATGAAAATAACTATTCGAGGTACCATGGAATTTTTTCTTTAATTTATTGAGTTACCTTTATTAAGTCTTTCCAAAATTTATTTTGTATAGAAAAAGCAGCTGTGGATCTTCCCTGGCAGTCCAGTGGTTAGGCCTCTGCACTTCCACTGCAGGGGGCATGGGTTCATTCCCTGGTCGAGGAACTAAGATCCCACGTGCTGCATGGCCAAAAAAATAAATACATACATACAAACGTACATGCATACAAGTTAAAAAAAAAAAAAAAGCACTGTCTTTTTGGATTGCACTTACATCCTTTTTTGCTTAATGTTTAATTAAATCACCTAATTACAATTATAAGTTCAACTGGCACAAATCGGTTTGAGAACAAACAACATAGAACGGGTCTGGGGACAAATACAACTCAGACAGTTGGAGAAGTACATGAGGGCGCTGGAGAGAAGGCTCCGATTACAAGTGTTCAACATGCTGTGGGCATCCCCTAGACGGCTCTGCACAGGGACTGGAAGCTTCCTTCAAGCTGCTGAACTGGTTAAGAGAGCTGCTTCTACTGTACAAAAATAGATATTGATAGCATTTATTGAGCACCTATTATGTTCCAGGCACTGTGCTAAGCATGTAACGGGCATTGTGTCACTTAATGTCCATAATCCATGAGGCAAATATTATCATCTTCATTTTATAATACCTACAGGAAACTGAGGCACAGAGAAGTACTCAAGCAATTTATCCAGAGTTGCACCACTAAGAAGTGGCAGAGCTGAGATTTTCAGGTTGGTGTGAATCCAAAGCCTGTCCCCACTCTACCTGCCACACTGGCTCTTCAAATGAATATTAAATAAAAGGTGTAACAAGAATAAAAACACAGAAGTGAGCCTTTGTTTTCTACTGGCATCACACAAAATGACAAAATATGTCACAGGTAGTTTTTCTAAGACTATAATTTAACAAATGGGATGCACTTAAATTCTCGTAAGACAGGACTGTAGGTAATACAATCTGCAATTGTTATTTGTTTATATAGGAATGATTTCAGTTAATTAAAGACAGAAGAGTTAGGCAGTATTTGTAAGGAAAGAACTGAAGTCAGACATTTTAATTATGCTATCAGATTAGCACAAAAAAGAGAGTAAGCTGGAAAGTTTATAGAATATAATAAAAGCTAAGTATGTTATGTCTCAAGATAACTCTTTGGATCAAGAAAAAGAGAGAGAGAGCACATCTAAAATAATACATAGAATCAGATAAGTGACTAATCAAAGAGGTCTCATTACAACCATCTATATCAACACCCACATGGAAAAACCAAGCTGTAGTTTTTTTGGGTTTTTTTTTGCCACACTGCACGGCATGCAGGATCTTAGTTCCCCGACCAGGGATTGAACCCATGCTCCCTCCAGTAGAAGCATGGAGCCCTAACCACTGGACTGCAGGGCATTCCCCTTTTTTTTCCCCCCCAAGCTACAGTTTTATTAGAAGCATTTTCCCAAGAAAATAAAGCATGAATTTGTGCTTGTCTTCTAAAAAGAAAAATGAATGACAATTCAAAACAGATACAGACAACAATGAAAGCTAACCAAACCAAAAAAAAAAAAAAAAAAAAAAAAATGGGAGGTATTTAAGATTGCCAAATCATGAGTAGAAGCAAGCTCCGTTTAGCAGCCTCTGGGAGACCTGGCAGACAGATGAGCTCTCGTCATCCAGGACAGTGTGGCAGCTCCCTTCTCCATCTACAAGCAAGAGGTCACTCATTACTCCCCAGTCCATCCAGGATGTTGAGATATAATGATAGCTATAGAGATTCCCAACAGAACAGCACAGCCAAGAAAGGCTGCCTGTGCCACTGGGCTCTTTTCTACACCAACAACCCATGAACCATCAACAGACACGCATCTAAGATCCAGGCTCTCTCCCAGACACCCTGACAACTCCTCTCTCATGGGGCCATCTGACCTTGATGCCCATTTCTAGACAGAACGCCTTCCCTGGTTGTCCCACAGACACATCCCAAGTTGACATCATCACAAACCCCACACCTGCTCCTCCTCCTGTGTCCCCTGTCACACTGAATGGAGCCGCCATTCATTCAGATTCCCAGGACTGGGCCTCGGGGCCATCCTCAACTCCTCCACCTTCCATATCCTGTCGCCATGGTGATTTACATGTAAAACATCACTTGAATGCATGTGCTCTTCCACTACTCCCTTAGTTTAGGACCTAGACTCTTGCAAGAAGACTTCTTAGTAGTGATCAGTTTGGTCAGGGGGTCAGATACACAATCTCCTCATTTACTGAGCTCCAACTTCATATCTAAATACCATGTTTGATTCCTTTGAATCAACCAGGGTAGAATCCCTGCAAAAAATGGGAAAAGAGAGAGGAGACTTTCCCTTAGCACTTTAGGTGTGAGAAACTTTTTGCATCCCACTTAGAGATGAAAGAAATCAGGTTAACACCAAAAATTCATTTGTAGCCCAAATATAATAGGCCAGTTTATTTTCAATAGCTTTTTATTCAATCAACAAACTGTCTCCTTCTAGCAATCTCTTAAATCACAGTGATTCATTCTGGGTAAACACAGAGATACCGCCTAAGGAATTTCTCCCAGGTGAAATCTGTAAGGATGCTACTTGGGCCTCCCAACACAGGTGCCTCCTAGAGTCTTCCCAACACCATCTATGCTGATGAACAAAACATAGACCTGACTTTGAAACCCAAACTCTGACACTAACTGCAGGGCTTCCATCAAGTTACACAATCTTATAGAGAAAAAGAAGACAATGGTATTTAGTTGTATATAAAGCTTGTTAAGTTCAACAACAAACAAAGATCAGCTAAGGGCCAGGCACGGCCTTGAGCACCTGAGATTCAAAGATGAAAGTCACAGCTCTGCCCCTTGCACTTCCAGTCTAGTGGGACAGACAGATACAGACCAAGAAGTGTGACAACATACGTGAGTGCTGGAATCAAGATGTGAGCAAGTTCCACGAAGAGGGAAGGCTGGGGTTGATGGAGAAGAACTGAAAGAGAACTTATTCGAAATGGGATAATTATGTAAACACCTGATACCTGGCTCACTTAAAAAATGCTCTTTGGCTGTTTTTTAAAAATTAATTAAGGGGCTTCCCTGGTGGCGCAGTGGTTGAGAATCTGCCTGCCAATGCAGGGGACACGGGTTCGAGCCCTGGTCTGGGAAGATCCCACATGCCGCGGAGCAACTAGGCCCGTGAGCCACAATTACTGAGCCTGCGCGTCTGGAGTCTGTGCTCCGCAACAAGAGAGGCCGCGATAATGAGAGGCCCGCGCACCGCGATTAAGATTGGCCCCCACTTGCCGCAACTAGAGAAAGCCCTCGCACAGAAACGAAGACCCAACACAGCCATAAATTAAATAAATAAATAAAAACCTTTTTTAAAAATTAATTAATTAATTGATTAATTTTTAAATTATTATTATTATTATTTTTTTAATTGTATAGCTACTTTATTTATTTATTTATTTATTTTTGGCTGTGTTGGGTCTTCGGTTCGTGCGAGGGCTTTTCTCTAGTTGCGGCAAGTGGGGGCCACTCTTCATCGCGGTGCGGGGACCGCTCTTCATCGCGGTGCGCGGGCCTTTCACTATCGCGGCCCCTCCCGTTGCGGGGCACAGGCTCCAGACGCGCAGGCTCAGTAGTTGTGGCTCACGGGCCCAGCTGCTCCGTGGCATGTGGGATCTTCCCAGACCAGGGCTCGAACCCGTGTCCCCTGCATTAGCAGGCAGATTCTCAACCACTGCGCCACCAGGGAAGCCCTATTATTATTTTTAATATTAGTTTTTTAAACATCTTTATTGGAGTATAATTGCTTTACAATGGTGTGTTAGTTTCTGCTGTATAACAAAGTGAATCAGCTATACATATACATATACCCCCTTATCTCCTCCCTCTTGCATCTCCCACCCAGAGGGTTGGGATAGGGAGGAGATTTCTTTTTTTAAACCCACATTTAAGCTTACAACTGTTACTGATATAACCTTTTTCTTGTCTTCCTGAAAGTTCATATATAAAGTCACCAACAAAACACCTGATGGTCACTCTATTGTGAAGACACTCAAAGAGCCCTGACAAGAGGGCCTCATGCAAATAACAGAGGCTAAATTGCCAGGTGTCTCTGAAGGAGCCACCTGGGAAGTGCATCCTCCAGCTCCAGTCAAACCTTCAGATGACTGTGGTCCTGGCCAACATCTTGAGTGTAACCTCATGAGAGGACAGGAGTCAGGACCACCTGCTAAGCCATTCCCAGATTCCTGACCCACAGGTGTTATGTGAGGCACTAAATATTAATATTTATTGCTTTAATCTGCTAAGTATCAGGGTAATTTGTTACTCAAAAATTCATAACTAAGACACAGGTCAATAGGGTATTAGTGATAAGGTTTTTGTATTCAGGACAGCATAATTTTCTTAGTTAAAAACCAATTCCATTTCTTTTCTCTGGAGCACAGAAATATGATACACATGATGGTAGGTTGTGAGACAACGTGGAGTTAATGCTGGTTCTACTTCCTTCCTTGCTTCACATCATCACCTCCCAAAGGAAACTATAGTTTAAAATACCAGAATTACATAACTAAAAGAGAGTGATGGGTTGTGACTCCTTAAAGACAATTTAAAACAAGGTATATGGCAAGGCAAGTAATAATGAAAGCAAATGACTTATCACTAGATTGTAAGAATTAAGCAAATAAAGCACCGTAGTTCTAGCCACAATTGTTAGGTAACAAACTATGAGTTTTGAATTTATTAGGACTGATGATTTGGGCACTCAATCTATTTCATTTCTTTAAAAATATAATTTATTATGGGTAGTATAAGTTAGTATTTAAAGTTTCGAGGTGCTATATCTGTAGCCAAAAGAAAGGGCATTTTATTCTCACTTATTATTGATCTCAAAATTAAGATTCATTTATTCACAAACATTTACTGTACACCTAATTTCTTCCAGAAATTCCCCTAGGGTTTGGGAATGAACTGATGGAAACTATAATCTGTGACCTCCAGGAACTCACAGAGGGTAGACCAGTGCTTCTCATATGAGCCTGACCGATTTTTAAATATGGATGCAAAGGCCGATTTCTAGAAACTCAAATATTGAAGGCGGGCGAGTGGGACCTGGAGATCTCCATGGTTTTACACTCATAATTGCTTCTGATGCTTGGTCCGATGGTTCTCCACCACCAGGGTGGACGATAATACAGTACAGCCCATTTGCTCGATCATCAAATATTTACTGAGCACCTGATCTGTACCGTAGGTGCTGGCTGCTGGGGGCTGGGGGGTGGGTGAGGCTGTATACCAGAAAATACACAACATGAAGCTAGAAGGATAAGAGAGTCAGCCAGATGAAGGAAGAGATGATGTTCCACCATTAGCAGAGCAGCTCCAAATGTGGAATCACACCAAATGGTAGGCTTCGTGACTAAGTTAAATGATAAAGTATATTCATGGATTCTCAGATTTTTTTACTTGAAAGAGACCTAATTGACCCAACGCCACGCAACAAAGAAGGGAACTGAATCTAGGTCCTGTGACTCCGGTTCTTATGTACTTTTTTCTTGATCAGTTCCTCTTAGGAATAAAGCACATCTTCAAGAACAAGAACAAAGAATATTTCTCAATTCTAAAAAGCCTGTGTTGTTACTATACGCATACTATATCTTAGGAGCTATCAATCTGGGGCGTTTTTGAAAAGATACAATCAGTGAAGAAAAAAACAAGGTGGATGTGAAAAATGTCTTTGAAGCTATTTCAGTTGCTACTGCTGGAAAATGTTTGAATTTCAACTCTAGTAGGCATAAAATAGCTTATAGAAAACACTGGTTTTGTTATCAGAATCAATGACCTAGAAATAAATCTCCAAGCGGGATAAGCAAAATTTTGAAAGAGTAGAATCAAAGAAAATAAAACTGTTATCTCCAAATGGTTTGTAAAAATAATGTTTTGGGGTTACAGTTGGAAATAGGTACATTTCAGAGCTACAGGTATTAATGATATACTGGAATTCTGTGACATAACACTAGTCGGCTAAGGAGTAGATTTCCTTCAAAGGGGTTTATCAGTGGAAATAACTGAAGGAAGGATCTTGTCTTGCAATCTCACCAATAATACAAAATCTTCTCCCTTTTCTGGGTCTTTGCCATCTGGCATCTACTCCTGCCACTTTCCTGAGGTTACTCAAGGGTCAATAGTTTGTCCTTCTCTGGTACAAAATCAAACTCAGACCTCTTATTTTTTGATTCCTCTGCTCACCCTGTCTTCCTGAAACATTGTCTTCCCTTTGTTCCCATGAAACTGTAGGTTCCTGGCTCTCCTCTGACCTCTCCTTGCCTGGCTTCCCTCCTAATCATGCGCATCCTCTCAAGGTTTTGTCTGGTCTGCTTCTCTTTCTAATCCTCCATTTATGCCAACATGGGACCATGATTCTCCCACTCACACAGGCTCCCCAGCCCCAGGAGCTAACTGGCATTGCTTTGGCATTGCTTCCCAATATCCAATCAGCTTTTGAGGCTATCAGATTCTTTCTGGGTAACATTCCTAAGACTTGACCTTCCCTTCATATGTCCATGTCCTTTTCTCTGGAACCTCATCGATTAAGCTCTAGTCAGTTACCATGGCTTCCTGTGGACCAGCTCGTCATTCTCTGGTACATCCTGCAGCCTGAGGCCAGATGAAGATCATTTTCATCATGCCCCTTCCTTGTCCAAGGATCAGTACATGCCTTGCTGAATCCAACCTCAGTGCCCCATACCTGGAATGACTTTCCCCTTTGTAAGCCAAATATTCTACTTTCTCCAAGATCCAACATGAAATTCCTTCTCGGATGATACCAACCTAATCCTCTTCCACAGTGAATTTTAATTTCCTCAGCAATCATATCTGGATCACTCTCTCTCACACTCGCTTTATTGCAACTAAAGGGCAGTTCTTGTAGAGACCACCATGATATGGGGGGCCAGCAAAAGCATCTCCATGTTTGCTAAATTGAACTGAATTTACTGCAGCTCTGCCAAAATTTAATTTTAATTATATAAAGACTGAAGGAACATAGAAAGCAGATCTTGCTTCAACCATAAGTTATTACTTCAATTTCTTAAACTATAATAACAGAAATAGATACACACTAAAAGCATTTTTTTTAATTAGGAAAATCAATGGAACAAAAATCTTTATATATTCTTCTTAGTTTTCTCTCCCCTGACGTTTTAGGGGATCTTATCACTCCAATTACAAAAGGGTCTTTTGGCATCTGAGGAGCTAAGGATGGATGACAATGAATGGGTAGACTCAAGTATGTGAAGGATGAATTGTATCCAGAAAGCTGTGGGTCAGAGAGAGATTTTCCAAATGGGAAATGAATTCTGAGAGGAAGCTGCCTGCTGGGAAATGAAGGAAGGCTTTGAAAAGCTAGTAATCATGATCAAATCGTAGTTGTGTTGACCGGTCGGAAATACACATGTAGAATCTACAATGTAGAAGTTGTTCTGAAAAGAACTTAATTATGCAGAAGAGGAAGCCAAAGATCTTTTAAAATGTGATCATCCACATTGTCAAACGTGTTAATACGTCACAGATAGCAGGGCTGTCTCACAAAATAACTTATGTTCAAAAGTTCTTTGCGAGGCTCATAAATCTTACCTCCTTCAAATCAAGATTAGCTCTTGACTAGGTAAAACTAGCAGGAAATTGCTTTAATAAGATAGATTGTTTAAAAAAAAATGTGAAAATTAAAATCATACACATGTATTTATACCTAATCTCTTCTCTATTATTTCTTTCTAATCATATGTGAAATGTTGTTTTCATTCATTCACTAAACATTTATTGAGCACTGTCCAAAGCTCCAGGGATTCAATGATTCCTACCCAAAATGAACTCACAGGCCAAAGAGGGGCACTCACAGGCTCGGTGGAAAGAAATAGAGAGTAAAGAACAGGAAATAACTAAAAGGGAAGAAATAACACTGAAATGGAAAATTTTATGTGTACTCCTAATTTACTAATTAAAGAATAATCCTTGGGCTTCCCTGGTGGCGCAGTGGTTGAGAATCTGCCTGCCAATGCAGGGGACACGGGTTTGAGCCCTGGTCCGGGAGGATCCCACGTGCTGTGGAGCAACTAGGCCCATGTGCCACAACTACTGAGCCTGTGCTCAGAGCCCACGAGCTACGGCTGCGGAGCCTGCGTGCCACAACTACAGAAGCCATGCACCTGGAGCCTGTGCTCCACAACAAGAGAAGCCCCATTTGCCGTAACTAGAGAAAGCCTACGCGCAGCAGTGAAAACCCAACACAGCCAAAAATAAATAAATTTAAAAAAAAAAAAGAATAATCCAACAAATCAATGTCAAATAAAGCCAGTGAAGAACCCTGACAACTTGATCACAGTCAGATTCAGTTTTCTGAAATTCTCATATGTGAATGTGTCAAGCCAAGACATCAGTGAGGAACAGTCTGGAACACTTTAAGATGCTGAAAAATAGTGACTGTGTAGGTAGAACAGTCTTTAGCACCTACAGATAAGAAATGGTTTCTACATTTATTTCACAAGAAATGTAACTGTTGATACTTTTATCTTCTAGCTTGCTTTTGGCAATAGTTTCTTCATCACTATAAAAGAAATTTAGAATTATATTATTATATCATTATAAAACAATTCTAAAAGAACAATAGGGAATCATTACAGAAATTTTGGAAAATAACAAACGGTCAGAAGTGATCCATATAACCAAATCCTAACAATTCTACAGGAAACTGTAATACAACAAAGAAAATCTTGGAATCAAACAATATGCTCAATAATAATTTTAGGGAAAATGGAATAAAAGGCAACTGCAAAAGCAAAGTTACCTGGTGGCCTGGGGAGCCCTTCCCTTCCCTGCTGTATCTGAGCCTCTCCCATCCTCTCTGCAGGACCACCCGTCGCCCCAGCAACTGCTCCCTCTTCTGAACTGCTTATTTCATCTTACCCGGTGGAACCAGACAGTGAATAACCTGCTACTATTTATTTTCCATGTTTTCGCCTTTTTTCCCCAAATAGATCATATGCTGTTTCCTGAGGACAGGAAGTATGCCTTCTATTTCTCTGTATCCCCAGCAACTAGGAAGCACCCTGCACAGGATAAATGTTTGTTGATGAGGATGCATATGCTCATTTTTAATACTTACGTGAATATTAACAAAATCTATTTGGTTACTATTTTGAAGAAAGGACCTGGGGTTAAAAAATCTTCTAATATTATATATTTCACCTTATTTGGCAAGATTTCTGAAGAATTCAGTACAGCTTTGTATTATTTAGACAAATAAAAATGGTAAGAAATAAAACCATTCTCATTAAAAAAGTGAAAATTCATTTATTCTGAATTTTGAAATCTCTTTAAACTTAGATAAAATATACAGAGAACAAAAGATTATCAAACCTTTCACTAACCAGTAACCCTTATGTGTCCTTCCCCTCTGCCAAACTCCAGTTTATAAAATCATTCTAATACATCAGTGAGGAACACTGTTTAAAAAAATTTTAATAACAGTTTTAAATAATGCATAATTATATGGGGATATATGTATATGTATATGTATAGCTGATTCACTCTGTTATAAAGCAGAAACTAACACACCATTGTAAAGCAATTATACTCCAATAAAGATGGTAAAAAAAAAAAAAGCATAATTGTCCTAAACAAACAGGACCCACACCTTTTTTGAATTCCACCTACCACACCCCCTACACTTAGCCTATGTAAACTTCAGACTCCCAGGTTCAAATGCCAACAGCACAGGTGTGTCAGAGACAAAACTCACTGTGTAATCTGACAGCCAACTGAGATCAGCTACACGGAGGAAATGAGAGTTGGGATGGGGTGGCGGAGGGGGGAGGAAGCAGCAGGTGTTTCTGGAGCGGTGCGATCACAGGGCTCTGGGGACCCCTGAGGGAGGAGGACACGAAAGAAAGGGTGAGCCCACAGCCCAGAAAGGCAGAGGAAAAGCACCACACTCCAAGCTCCAGATTCAACTTTCCCAAACTTTAGAAACCAATCCGTTCTTAGTTGGGGACTATACTCTGTCACTTCCAAAAGGGAAAACTGTGTACTAAGCCCATAGTAAGTGTGCAATAAACGCCCGTTTAACTGATGGATCAACAGGGTACGATCTGATCACTGCCTCAAAGAACCTGATCCCTGGGGAGAAACTCAGAGGGACTAAACACAAAAGGAAAGGTTTCTTTCTGATCATCTTCCAAGACCTGCACGTAGTTTGTGAGAGTGGCCTGCGTTTCGAATTATGCATTATATTTCAACCATCACTGCGCATGAGATTGTGTGGTCCTCAGGAAGTTTATGATATGAGATATTCTTACTACAAGGAGATTTTGATTTTGCATCAAGCTCCACCAAAAGAAGACACGCATAAGTACATATCGAGATAAAAGTACCCCATAGAGCTGAGGAGTGAACCGTCTCCTGTCAAATGTTTTCCTGGAAACACTACAGCTGGGGGTTCTCTTCCTGAGTCATAAACACCCAGCACTCGCCTTCCAGGTGCTGCCAGCCTGAGGCACCCTCCGGGGTAGGCTCCTCCTGCTATCTTTCTGCTGCAGTTCCTTGTTTTAAGTGCTCTGTAAATCAGATTAAAGTATTTGTTTGTTTTTTCAGTAGCCGACTAAAAATAAATCTGCAAGCTAAGGATAAAGAAAGACACTTCAGACTCTGCCTTTGAAGCCCATTTCATGGCAAGTAATTGACTTCCCTCCTAGGGACCAGTTATAGATCAGGAGGAAAACAGCATTCAGAGCTTTCACGAGAATACCAGAGACTGAAACACGCTTCGCACCCAGCTTACTTTCTCGTAGAAACAAAGGTGTGCATGCCCTGTCTGCTTCCCTCACGTGAAAGAACTACCATGTTTAGCAAAATAAAAATCTCTCTAAGGTGCTTGTCCCTCCTCCTCATACTTTAGGAATGTTACCTCCAGCTTTTCCAAAAATATCAACCACCCAGATACTGACGACAGGGTTTTGATAAGAAGAAAAAGTATAAGATTCACTAAAAAAGAGGGCTAACAGGATCTCGGCAACGTGGTCTCCCTCCTGCCTGCAGGCCACAGAGCTTGCCCACTTGTCCCTACTATGTAACTTCCTATAGCCACAACCCTGTGGCATTCTGATATCCATCAGGTAAAATCATTCTGTATGTTCACATGACAGTGTTAGAATTAATGGATGAGATGACAAGGCTGTCACACTGCTAAAAGCATGAGCTGTAGAATCCACAAACAGACTGCATTCTGTCTGGGAGAACATGAAGTTACTGCACTTCTCTCTAAGCCCTGCTTCAATAAACAAAATGGGGGTGATAATAACAGCCACCCTGGGGTTGCTGAAAAGAGTAAATGAAACAAAGTATGAAAAGCGTTTAGTCTCCAGTAGGTGATAAAAATATTTAGCAGTAGTATGACGACAACCTAAGGGTGACCTCACAAAGAATCTAGTGTCTTAACTCTCAAGGTCAGCTAGAGAAGGGTTGGAGAGCTCCCAGAGGTCTTGTGTGGGGTTGTCAGCAAGGAGCTGCAGTCATTCTTGGGGGACACAGAAGGACAAAATTCTCCTTAGAGTTTCGCCACCTGAGAAAGGCTTGAAGAGCCCTTGCTTTTCTCTTGTCCTCTCTCTCTCTCTTTCTCTCTCGACTAGATAGAAGACAGAGTTAGGAAAGGAAAAAAGACTTCTCCATTCCCCTTGGACAGAGAAGTTGGTAGAGTACATATAATATTTCCCCAAATTTCCCAAATGCATGGGGAATGCCCTCTTAGTACTATAAATATACAAAGTGTTTACAGTCTGTTTTTAGGAATAATGAAAAAGAACAGTATCTAGAATTAGACATCAAGCTAAAAATAACTCTTAATTGGTCTTAGCTTAGGCAAATACAAGAGCACTTAATTTGCAAAAACTTCATGATGTATCCACTGTCCAAGAAAGGTCAAACACTGAACCTCTCCAGTATTTCTCACACAAAGGTATAGAGATGTACCATTTTCCTGTTGCATGTGGTAGGGCTCTCAAGGGAAGACATTATCCTCTACTCTACCAAAATCCATACAGAAATCTAACAGATGCTATGTCATTCATAGCAATCCAATAATTTTAATTATAAACTAAATTTCCCTAAGCTGGTCGTAAAAATTTATTATGTAATAGTTGATACACACAAAAGAATGAATATATGTTAACAAATATCTACATTATGAAGCTTGATAATAAAACCAAAACCTGTGAGCCCAACCCCAACTTAAGAACTAGAAAATTTCCAATATTAGTGTAGCTACCTGCGCGCTCCTTCCCGATCTCAGCCCCGTGCCTTGCCTGCAGAAGTAATCGCTTTCTTAAACTTTGAATTTATCATTCCTTTGCGTTTCAAAATATTTTTTTGCAAAGATGGATCTTCAATTGTGTATTATTTAGTTTGGCTAAACACTGCAAAAACTTGGAGACCTTTATCTCCAAATGGATCTGAAGTTGGCGCCACAGAGCCTAGGATGTCTCAGCTGTTGCCATTCTTCCTTAATAGGCATTATGTGCCCTGCCCCTCATCTCCCGAGAGAGTCAACAGAAGTTCTAAGGATTCTCTCGGTTTGTGCCCACAGCAGTCACAAAATTTCCTTCATTCTCAGAATAGGTGTCTGTCTACACAGCTGCTGTCTGAAATGGGGAGAACTTTCTACCCACCCAATATGAATCTGTGTACCAGTCGTAACTAGTTTGTATGGAGTGGACTTGAGGCTGCCTGCCATATTGGTGGGGAAGTCCTCCTGCCTGGAGGAGAGGTAGCACAACCCAGACATCTCTGGACAGGTTATCTGTGAATCTACTGCAACCACCTCCCTGACAGCTCTTCATCAACAAGTACCAAAGCAGAGGACCCTACGGCCTGGTTGACCATATAATTTGCACAACATATTCCCTACTAATTCCCCTGGACTTCCTCCATCTCCTGTTAAGAACCATGATTTCCTCATCATTCTTCCAGAAAGCCCCGTCACTGTCAGCTTCCCATCCTTGTTGATAAAACTGTTAACAACTGTGAAGGGCCTGAGAATTCAGCCTCCTTGCAAGCTACCACAGTAGCTTGCCACAGTTTCACGGATGCTGGCAGAAGATCCAGGTCTATTGGTTCAGAGACAAAGGACTTCATTACTCATGGCACAGAGAACAGCACGAGCATCACACATTTGCATCAGCTTCCTGTACCCCCAGATTCTACGGGGTGGTGTGGATGGGCTCAGATAGATGCCTGTGCACACAGAGGGCTGCATCACAGAAGAGGGACCTTGAGCTTAAGGAGCCCAGCATGCCTGCCTTTTGTTCTGGAAGGAGACACTAACTCCATCTTCCAAGGATGTTCACTATACAAATATCCTTGAAAAGAGACTGTGGAACAAAAAGCAGTCAGTGCCTTACTCATAAGATGTGTAGAAACAAGAGAGATCCATAGAGTTCCCATAGTCAACCATTATCTGTTACACTTCAATTAAAATTATTATTTAAAACGTTTTTAGTGGTATGATTTTTTTTTTTTTGGTATGATTGTTTTAAATTCTATCTTGAACCCAGAAGTGACAATCATATTTACAGAGCCTCGTGGAGAAATGTGTGACGATGTGCAGGAAAGGGTCCCCCAAAAGATACTTGTTTATTACAGTTGACAAATATGTGCTTTACAGGTTCAGGACTTCAGAGGCTTTGAGGGAATCTTTCTGACTCCGTTTTTTTTTTTTTTTTTTTTCTCTACTAAGCAAGAACAATAATTTTCCTCTGTAATATTAGCTTAGAATTTAATTAATAATTCTAAAAGACATAAAGATCTGCTGTGAGATAGAACTATAAAAATACTGAAAGTTCTAGCCACGGTCTGCATGGCCAGCAAGCTTCCTTGATATGATGTAAGCTCATCTTTACAGTGAAGCCCCTACTTTACATTATCCTACAATTTGCACCTTTTCTTCCCAAATCTGCCAGTTTTCTCATGTTACTGATGTACTGACCTCTTCTTTATATTACCCTGTAATTTATGCCTTTTCTTTAAGTCCATCACATTCCCTGCATTACTAACAGACTGACCTCCCCTTTATATTATCCTGCAATTTACACCTTTTCCTTCTGACTCCATCAGATTTCCTAATGTCACTACTAATGTACTGACAGCTCACAATTTGTACAGCATTTCTTGCAATTTGTACTCATTTTTCAGAAAAGCTGGAGGAAAGCTGCCTTGTTACTGTGTGTCTAGGGCTGAAGACCAGAGACTGCTGAGCATGCGTTCTTCACTACAGACCTGTGGACAGGGCTCCTGACTTAGGAAGGCGATGTTAGGAAGTGATGAAAGATGATGAGCTGGGTCCTCAGTTGTTGACTAAGTATCAGTAGATGATGAAAAGGAAGATGTACATTTTATTTTATATTTTTAAATTTATTTATTTTATTTATTTATTTTTGGCTGTGTTGGGTCTTCGTTGCTGCGCACGGGCTTTCTCTAGTTGCAGCGAGCGGGGGCTACTCTTCGTTGTGGTGTGAGGGCTTCTCATTGCGGTGGCTTCTCTTGTTGCAGAACACGGGCTCTAGGCACGTGGGCTTCAGCAGTTGTGGCGCGCAGGCTCAGTAGTTGTGGCACACGGGCTTAGTTGCTCCGCGGCATGTGGGATCTTCCCAGACCGGGGCTCAAACCCGTGTCCCCTGTATTGGCAGGTGGATTCTTAACCACTGCGCCACCAGGGAAGCCCAGGAAGATATACATTTTATCATCTGTCCTTTACGAAAGTTTCAGGGGCTCCATAGGATGAGAAAAGTCTTTCACAACTAACTTAACTTACATTTAACACATTCTTTTTCATTGAGTTCAAACGAAAGAGAGGCTTTTTCACATGTTAACAAGTTGCCCTCAGTTTGTATTCTTGCTATTTGCCATATTTCCTCCTGGTCACTCTGAAGTAAGACTTCCTGCAGAATCTGCTACCTACGTGGAGTCTGAAATGAATTAGAGTCGGTAAAACAAAGGGAGGTAGGGTTAAGAAAAAGAAAATTCCAGATACAGGACACCGCATGTGCAAAGGCACAGAGGTGCAGGTCCAAAACCTTTAGGGAACTTCGGCTATTTCAGAGTGGCTGGAGCACAGACTGAGTAGGAGGTGCCTGGAGCAGATAATGAGGACATGCCATTTGAAGGAATCTAGACCATCTATATAATCGGGAGCCACTGAAGAGTTTTAAGCGGGGAGAGTAATGTGCTCATATTTGAAATCAGAATAATCTCTCGGATGGTGGAATGGAGGCCATGTTAGAATGGAGATGACACTGGAGGTAGGGAAACAGATCAGGAGAGTACACAACTAGCTAGTAAGGAGATGACACGGGCATGTGTTATGGGCTGAATTGCATCCCCGTAAAATTCTTATGCTGATGTCCTAGCTCCTAGTACTTCAGAATGTGATTCTATTTGGAGACAGGGTCTTAAGAGACAGCCACTGGTCTCAGAAGAAACCAACCCTGCTGACACCTTGATCTCAGACTTCTAGCCCCAGAATTGTGGGACAATAAATTTCTGTTGCTTAAGCCATCCCATCTGTGGCATTTGTTATGCCAGACCATGACAGCCTGGATCAAGGATGGTGAGGAGGAAAAAACCTGAGACAGACTTGGGTGGTAGAATACACAAAATCTGGTGACCAGTTGGTATAAGTGGTCAAGAAAGAAGCTGATTTAGAGGATCCTGGTATGGGTAACTGGGTAGATGGCCATATCATGGACCAAGAAGAGTAATACAAGAAAAGAGAAAGATCAGCAGTTCTGAGATAAAAGACAACATCAAGCATTAGAACATGTGCAGTTCAGTAGGATGTGAAGACATGGGTCTGGAATTCAGAAAACAGGACTGAGATCAAGGCAGGGAACTGGAAGTCCTCCACGTGGAAGTGGAGGCTGTGAATGAAGTCTCCCAGAGGAAGTATACTGGTGTAAAGGAGAATACTGGAAGGAGGATGCATCCAGTGAAGGAGATAGAAAGGGATGCATAGGTAGGACCAGACCCAGGAATGGGGATTGTCACAGACATCAGTGGAAAAGGGTGTTCAAAGAGGGAGTGGTCATCAGGGTTGAATGTTGAAAAGAGGTCAGAGACTTAAGATTATCCATTGAATCTGACAATTAGGAGCTTATTGGTGAACTCAGCAAAATTATGCAGTAGAGCTGTCAGAGGTGAGAGCTGTGCTGCACTGAATGGACAAGTAAAGAGATTGGGGGTAAACGAAAATGGCAAGCACAGATCACTCTTGCAAGAAGCTTGGCTAAGTTGGAGCTGGAGGTGATGCAGGGTTCAGGGTGGGTTTTATCATCATCATCAGTAGCGGTGGTGCTGGTAGTGGTGGAGGAGGAGGGGCAGGGGGGAATAGTACTACTAAGCAGGTGGTCACATCCTAAGGTCAGAGGGTGCTGGGCCTGCCTCTTTGACATGTTATTTCTTCAAGATGAAATCAAACATCATCTTTACAATGAGTTGTTCTAACTCCCACTTGGGGTGGCTGATTTGGATTAGAGTAATTTGCTGTTCAAAGTATGGTCATGGGTGCGGGCAGCCCATTGGTGGAGAATCCCTCATAGACTTCTCTGCAAGGTGAGGTAGATTATATTCATTTGATATCATGAAGGGGTAAGTTGGGTCAGGGGAAAAATAAGAGGGGGACAGGAAATCAAGAAGGAGGTGAAGAGGAACTCTATCCCCTGGCAACACCTGTCATGGCCGAAGCTAGGTGAATTCGAGTCCCTCGCTATGCGTTTACTCTCCCACCAGACTGCAAGTTCCCTGCCTGCAGCCATAAGTTACCTAGAGCACCCACACAGTGCCAGGCACCTAGAAGGAGCCCAATCAATTCGCAATGAGAGCTCTACCATGGCCCTACCATGTAGAGATCATGGCCCTACCATGTAGAGACCATGGCCCTACCATGTAGAGATCATGGCCCTGGAGCTAGGTCTTCATGCCCCGATGCCCAGTCCTGCTTACAAGGCAAGAAATGAGCCCAGTGAGCATCCACACGTGATGTCTACATCCTCTCACAAGACTAGGACAGGTCAGGGAGGGATGTGTAACTGAGACGGTTAGAGACCACCTCTCCGGGTAGATCCCAAATTCTTTCTGAGTGAAATCAAGGTTACATCTAGGGAAATAGGGGAATAGAGGCCAAGAAGAGGGTTTTAAAAGGCAGAATAAAGCAAACTGGATGGGGATAACATTTAACATAGGAAATCTGAAAACAATTCAGAACCAGTTGGCTATGAAATGTTTGTTCAGGGTTTAAGGTGCACCTTATCTTATTTCATTTATCATCAGGACACCTTTCCCCACAATTTAGAATCTCTAAAATTGTGGTTGCATCTTACAATAAATGGTATCTTAGCACTGTCATAGTTTAATGGGCAGAATTTTTTTTCACTAGTGGTACATGATATGAGGGTGCCCTAGAATCAATGGTGTCTTAAACTTCATGATATGGTATTTTACTCTGTGAAAGGGTATGGCGGTTGTTTTGATCTGCTGCGTTAATTGAAAGTACTCAGCTTTAGCAATGGGTAAACTCTAAGTACTATCTCAAAAAAAGAGTATCTCAAAAGGCACCCCTTCACATATTAAGTCACTGAGTAACTATTTTGAGAGCCCAACTGAGCACTTTAGTTGATCACTCCCAAAACAGTGAGCAGGAAGAACTCTAATTCACAGAAAGCTCTGTTATGCTATATCGTGAGTAACAACATTCAGGACCCAAAACTCAGGAATAAAAAGAGCCTGATTATTACCATTTTCTGTTCAATTGGTTCTACATTTGTAATTAAGTCTGCGCCTTCTCTCCAACACTGTGGAATGTTGATCACTTACTACACGGGTCAGAGGAAAAAGACTTGAGACTCTATTTCAAAAGATAGGAGGAAAATTCTAGCTTGCAGTTGGGACAGACTCTGAAGACTATTTTGAGACAGTAGTCTTTCACCAGATGAACCCTGTGGTAACTGTGGTATTATTTGGGGTTTGTAATGCTTTCAGTGTTTACAAGGTCAAATCTAAATTCATATACTGGAAATGTGTTCTATTTTCACTGCTGAATACGGGCTGCATCAATTTATTTGCTTATTTTTAAATGCGTCTTCTGGCCTTTAGAAGCTATTATTTACATAAAGGTAGTTTTGAACTTTACAAACATGTTGGATGCTACCTACTGTCTACATATTTTAAATAAGGTTAGATATGTACAAAGCAACAACCTATATCCAAAATAAGAAAATGAAAGATGGAAATCATTGCCAAATGCCTTCCTAAATCATATTTTAAAATAATCATTTTCACAGATTTGTTTTTATCATACTGAATTAAAATATACTTTCTTAAAATATTAAACCATATGAATATCTAAATCTATTTTCAATGTTTTATACAAAGAGTATGGAGAACATTTTTTAGAGCAATCAACAGGTCTACTTTGGGCAGTTATTTCATTTAATGATTATTACCACCCAGTGTCTGTTTTTTAATATTGACCTAAGAGACAATCTAAAAATGTGAATATTTATCTTAACCTTCTTTAAGATCTAAATTCACTTTTCATCTTGGCTTTTCTCATTTTCACCTTGTACCTGATTACTTTACAAGGCATATGTCTCTTTCTTCCTTTAATTGCTTTTTGTACCTCCTTTTTCATTTTTTACAGAATTGCTTGTTGTTAAGCAATGTGCATAACATTAGGATATACATTCATTATTCTAGAACGCTGTCTACTTGGTATTATTTTCCTCTATTCCTTTACCTCATTTGAATTGACCTAAACTGTACTGATTTCTTTTGACATTTCTTTCTGTCAAAACATGTTCCCCCATCTTCCTGTCCTTTGATCACTACTCAATAGCTATTGTATTCAATATTTAGCCTCATGCTTTTCGGTTCTCCATTGTTTTTGTTAAGCTCTGGTGGACAGGCTCATAGCATATGACTATTTTTCTTCTTAGTCTACTCTGCCTTACTTCTTTCTTTTGTATTTAAAGACATTAGAAAGACATTTCTTATGAAATTTAGGTCACTTCCTATTATTTTCCTTTTATCACTTTTGCTCTTCCAGATGTTGGTTTTTTCAGGACCATAGCACCTGTTCTGCGCTCTTCCTCGTCTTACTGTAGTGATTATAATACTGACTGTGCTATAATCCTATGAAACCACTTCACCTACCCAACTTAAATTTGTTCTATTTTTCAATGAGCTACAATGCATTTAATTTATTTAGCTATGGGAAGCTGCCCAAAACAAAAAGTTCCCCCAGAAAACCAAGGAACAAAACAAAAAACTAAGCACGTCAATTACTTACATATACCATAATTTTCTTTTCCACATATGTCTGAATAAATATTTTTGAAGAACACAAAGAGCACACTTTACCTTTACCAAACCAAGCTAACTTGTAGCCTAACTTGTACTGCTGGGCTCATATAGATTCTTGTTCCTATTATTATTCTTGAAAACAATGATTTCTAAGTAGAGTGTGGACGGGTTTATGACACAGGATTACCTGATATTCAGCTTGACTTACTCTGGTCATAACCTTATAAGGTCTTGCTTTTCTAATTGTAAAAAGAAAAAAGTGATGATTCTTCACCTATTAGAACACAGGGATGTAACAGAGTTACAGAATAAGTTTAAGCAAGATTCATTATGGATAAACTCTCTGGAACAAAGTTGTTCTATCAGAAATGTCAGAGATGTGTATGGGTACACATGTTAATATTAGTATATCCTCTTCACATCTGGCCTATTAATACTTTTCAAGTTCTATTTAATCTAAACTTTGCAAGTATACCCTTCTTAATATTTATTTGTATGACTCCTTTCTCTTGAATACTGGACTGCACAGTCAGATGAAAGGGCTCAAATTAATTGATCTCATAGTCAAAGGTTCTTACCATATTTCAAATCGATCCTAAACTGAGAATTTGCTTCCATTTTTTTTTTTTTCTTTTGAAGGTGGTTTATAATAAGTTGAAAAATAAGAGTGGAAACTAAATAATAAACCGGAAAAAAATGTTAATCACTTAAAACAAATGATAAAAACATGCCAGCTATGTCTGTCTATAAACTCTATGGCTTATTGAGAGGCAGCTCATGTAGTTGTTAAGAGTATAGGCTTTGGAGTCAATCGGCTTGGTTCTCTTGACTATTTCATTAAAATGAAAGCTAATAAAACTTATGGAGCAGTAGAACATAGTGGCTAAGAAGGTAAGCTTGAAAATTTATAAGGAAATGCACTGAGTTAAGGACAGTCAAGATAATTTTGAAGAAATTACAAAGCTCTAGGACTTACACTAGTAGATATCAAGACTTATTATAAAGCCATACAATTAAGAGAGTGTGGTATTGGCACAAGGATAGACAAATAGATCAAGGCAAATTAACAGAGATGGGAACATATGTATATGTATAACTGATTCACTTTGTTATAAAGCAGAAACTAACACGCCATTGTAAAGCAATTATACTCCAATAAAGATGTTAAAAAAAACCCAGAGAGTTGATATTACAGTCTCCCAAGTCTGAAGTCAGTCTAGAGGCAGAATTCCTTCCTTCTCAGGGAATCTCAGTCTGGTTTTTTTTTTTTAATGGCCTGTAACTGATTAGATGAGGCCCACCCACATTAGGAAGAGTCCTCTGCTTTACTCAAAGTCTACTGATTTAAATGTTAATCACATCTTAAAAACATCTTCACAGCAACATCTAGACTGGTGTCTGATGAAAAACTGGATACCACAGCCTAGCCAGGGTCACACATAAAACTAACCATCACACTTGCATAGGCAAAGAATAAGATAAGACCAAAAAAAGCATGAATCATAAAAAATTGATAAATTGGACTGCATCAAAATAAAGAACTTCTGTCTTTAAAAGCAAATGTTAAGAAAATGAAAATGAAAGTCACAGACTGGGACCTGTATCTGGAATATACAGAAATCTCTTACAACTCAGTAGTTTAAAAAAAATAAAATAAAATATAAGCAAAAGATTTCAACATACCCTTCATTACAAAGGTGTGGATGGCGAACAGAACAGGAAACAATTGTTTAAGTCATTAGTCATTTGGGAAGTACAGATTAAAATCACAATGAGATACCACTATACACCTATTAGAAATGGGTAAAAACAAAAACAAAACAAAAAATTAATAATATCCAGTGCTAGTAACAATGGACAGCAAATGGCAGTCTCATATTCTGCTAGCGGGAATGTAAAACAGTACAGTCGATTCAGAAACAGTTTCCCAGTTTCTTTATAAAATTAAAACATACACCTACCATGTGGCTCAGAAATCACACTTATTAACTCAAAAGAAATGAGGATAAATATCCAAACAAAAACCTTAACACAAATGTTTATATAGCAGTGTCATGCATAATCACTCCAACTGGAAACAACCCAGTGTCCATTAACTGGTGAACAGATAAACTGGTACATCTGTACAACAGAATGTGACTCAGCATTTAAAAGGAATTAACCCCTGATATGTGCAACGGCATGGATGAATTTCGTATGCATTATGTAAAGGGAAAGAAGCCTGAGACAAAAAATTACAAACTGTATGATTCCATCTACATGGCATTCTGGAAAAGGCAATAACATAGGGGCAAATCATCATCATCATCATCATCATCGTCAGTAGTGCCAGAGACTGGGCGTATAGGGAGGGAACTGAAAGGGATAGAAATATTTTATATGTCGATTATGGTGCTGGTTACACAACTGTATACATGTGTCAAAACCCATATGACTATGATACAACTATTAATGGACAATTCTACAGTCTGTAAACTATACCTTACTAAACCTGACTTTACAATATTGGCAGTGAAAGCCAAAAAGATGAAAAAAACATCACATTAGGATGAAACTTAGTGGGGGAAGAAAAACTGAAATACGAATTCAAAAAGAAAGGATGTAAAATTTCAAATTGGTAAAGAACTTTTTCACATAATTTTAAATGCTTGTTCACACATTTTTGAAAGAAAAATAACGACTGTCAAATCACTGTGGTATGTAAGTTCCACCTGATACACTTAAGAGTGACATAACAGCTTTATTTTTAAATGTCAGTTTATAATACACTGGAAATTTTATGCTTTGCAACCATTAAACTGACTTTGAAAAGTTTTAGCTATCATTCTAAAAATGCACAAGGAAATGCATAGTTTTTAAGAATCCTTTTAGAGAAATACAAAGACTCCTGCTCTAGAAGATAGCTTCCCCCAAACTGCCACAGATGGTTTGCAGGTGAGGCAAGATACTGAGCTCCAAAGTCTCTTGGGCAGGCAGGCTGTTTGCCTTGAGCTAAAACTAACTTGTCTGTTTACCTAATGTGCTTTTATAAATACTCTCATTGTCTCTGAATGCAATAAGGTGAAAGAGATTGTAAGACACTGTCCTAGAGAAATTCTTGTACATGAGTACAGATGGAAAGATACAAGAAAACCTACTGCACAGTTAACTGAAATACTGAATAACTGAACAACTTAAACGTCCATCCACAAGCAAATGGATAAATAAAATGCAGAATTACCTTTCAGTGAGATTTTACGTAGCAGTGACAATGAATGAGCTACAAGAGCTCTATGTATCATTATGATGAACCTCAAAAACTGAATGTTGAGTGAAAAAAATCAAGGTCATGATTACATACAGTACGACACCATGTACAAAACATTTGAAAACATGCAAAACAAGATAACGGATTGTTTGTGAATAAATATCTATGCAGTCATACTAAAACATGCACAAGATTGATAAATACCAAAATATAGATCATATGGTTCTCTCCAGAGAGAAAGGGTAAGAAATCAGGGAAGGATGCATAGGGGTTTTCAACTCTTTGTGTAATATTTTATTTCTTAAAAAATCTGAAATAAATATGGCAAATGTTAAGACTGAAGAAAGCTAAGTAGCTGAAATGCAAGTGTTACATTATATTACTATCTATGCTGTTCTGTGTTTAAAATATTTCCAATGGACACACAAAAAAATGAAGTATGTATTTGGTATCCTAAAATTTGGCAGGAGTTCTGGTTTATTGTAGATGTCGTGATTTATAACAGATACAAAATCTTCAGAGTCTGAAGAATCAGAAAACTTGATCAAGCCTAGAGATTAAATATACACGTTATTAACTTTTTAGTTAGCTAATTACTGGAAACTAAACCCAAGGCCAGTCTGGACATCCTCCTCAAGTTCTAAGAAACTTAAAGAAAATCGGATGCACTTGAATTGGTAAAGATCGAATATTATATCTAACATAAATAACTTACTTTTCTGTAGTCTTTAATAAATGAATTCATTGATTCATCCGACAAGAACTGAATGACCATGTGCTCTGCGCTAACTTGAATATCCAGAGGAATCAAGACAGAACAGACGCATCGCTGCTCTCACGGAACTTTATAGTCAAGTGTAAGAAACAGACAGTAAGCAAACAAAGAAAAAAGATCGTCTCAGAGATTGGTTAAGTGCCATAAATGATATAAAACTGGGTAGTAGAGATTTATTGTTAGGGGGAAGGAGGGATAAGGTGAAGCCACTTTGGATACAATAGGCCTCTCTGATGATGCAACGTTTAAACAGGGAACCATAGTGCAAAGACCCAGAATAGAAGGTAGCAAATGTCTTGAACAACCAGATGCGTGGGACCGCATAAGCATAACAAAATAGACGTAAGCTTTACCAAGCCTATAGAAATACAAGGACATTTATCCTCAGGTAGTAGTTTAAAAGTTTTACAATTTTTTTAAAACAGTTAAAACTAGAAATACCTTGTTTCCTATCCAGGAGCACTTTAAGTATCACACCTCAGTCATCTAGCTTGACTTCTTATCTGGTATTTCAGTAAAAATAGTACTTTGGTATTATACTGAAATAAAATAACACTGAGAATAAAATAACAAGGAATCCTCAAGGTGCTTTCTGAATGACACCAGTAAAAATCAACCTTTTTCTAACATACGTACCAACCATTTAGAAAAGACAACAGACTGTAAATATATTCTTGGTAACAGATGTTATGGAATAAAGCAAGCAAGCTAATGCAGGGATCAAAAAAGCAGGTGACTATGAACAGTAAAATAATATTACAGTAAGACATTAAACATCTGTATCATATTTCAGCACATGTGTTAATACTCAAACTTTTCTTGAAGCTATAATGTATTTTCTTGGGAATGGATATAGTGAACAGTGGATCTCTTCACTTCAATCAGAAAAAAATAATCTAAAGTAGACTTACAGAGAGGCAAGCTTTATCAGCTATATTAGTTATCAGCTATATCCCAGATGGCCATCTAGGGGTATTTAAAGACTATTACCTACGTCATTGTCTAATATACTGAGGTAGACAATGTGGTTAACACAATGAGAATTACAAGGAAGGAAATAAAACAGAAAATGCTGTCCTGTCTTTGTTCATAAACCATGATGCAGTGATACTTTCCCTGTTTGCAGTTCTAATTGCTACATCTCAGAAGATGCCAAAAGGAGGTATAGAAAGAATAGTGGAACTAAAATTAGTGGTCAAGAACCAGACAAGCCTTCTGTAGGAAGATGGAAAAACAAAAACAAAAAGAATTCAGATCCTCTAATCCAGAAACACAAAGGCTGAGGAAAGCCTACGAGATCAGGAAAGGTTTGCATATGATAATTAGAATGATTTTCCAAATCTGAAAATTAAGAGCCATGAAACAACAGTGAAGATTAAAAGAGGTCTATGGAGACAATTTCTTTGAATCATAGCTGTATGGAAATGTATAAAACATCTTATCCATGAGGTGGAACAAAATGAAAATAATTTTTAAAAATCAATAAAATGTTTGATAAATCATGGATTCTGAAGCCTGCGTTTGGATCCTGACTTTCTACTTATTAGCTGTGCAACACTGGACAAGTTTCTTAACCTCTCTGTGTCTCAGTTCCTCATCTAAGAAATGGTCGTTGTGAGGATGAAATGAATAAAGAACAGTGTTTGACACATAGTAAATGCTTTAAAAACTTTAGTCATGACTCCATGTGCAGAAAAGAGTTAACATAGCTGTCCTGACGGCCATACTGCTTACAAGGATGGCCCTTGGCTGGCCTCCCACCAACATTAAGTCATAAGAGTGGATCACTGTGCTGAAAACTCTTCGTGCAACAATATGGTTTATGCTGAACCTCTGCTTTCCTTCTGGGAGTCTGGAATTTTGGTACATGCCAGGCAGAGAATGCCTACGTGATCATCCCACAATAAAAATTCTGGGTGCTGAGTCTCTAATGAGCTTCCTTGGGTGGCAACATTTCACACATGATGTCACAACTTGTTGGAGGAATTAAGCACATCCTGTGTGACTTCACTGAGAGCAGACCCTCGGAAGCTTGCACCTGGTTTCCCCTAGACTGAGCCCCGTGTGCCTTTCCCTTTGCTAATTTTGCTTCATATCCTTTCACTGTAACAAATCGTAGCTGAAAGTACAGTTACATGCTGAGTCCTTCCAGCGAATCATCAAAGCTGGTGGTGGTCCTGGGGCCCCATCAACACACTCAGGCATAGATTATTATTAGCAATTATTTTACACTAGGTGTAAGTACAGTAAAAAATGAATTTTAATAAATCTGGAAGTTCAAGAAAAGAGACTTTTATATATAACACCTTGATGAAAATAGAAAACATTGTATTGTTTCTTTTCGTAAATAATGGATGAAAAAAACAAGTTGAGATTCAATGGCATGTTCATTCAATTATACCGCTATTTCCTGATAATATGCTTTCATGTCACGTGAAAATAAATATTTAGCTGTTACACCTTTCTAAATGACATTCAAGACAAGAACAATAAGTGGTCAGAAATACTTGGGTACATCCTTCAAATAGCAATAGAAGATACAGCATAACTAAAATGCCAGAATCACTAAACTGTAGGAATGCATCACTAATTTTATATATTTTCATCATCTCTTACAAGTAAATGGTTAGTCTTCCCCAAAACTTAATAAATCCAATGCTCTGCCCAATAAATCTAATGTTCTGTCTAAAAAATCGATATCTGGAAAAGAGAATTTAGACAGAAAAGCCTGAGAGAAAAAGTATTTAATAATTCATGTGAGTTTCTATTTTTGGATAGTCAGACCAATTCCCCCACTGAAAAAAACAAAAATGGTAAATAAGATACTAAAACAAAACTACCTTAAAGGCACTGAGTTAAAAAGATAGTGGGGACAGGCCATATTCTTGAGGCAGCTTGAATCCAAGGAGGTTAGTGGAAACTCAGCATCCCAAGGCCACTTTTGCCTTGGGGTGTAGGTCCATATCTGAACTTGAGCTTTGGTTTTGTGGCTTCATGGGAGAAGAGGCCAGGAGTCAAGATCCAGGGCTTGCCCAACATGGATCATCTCATAGGATAACTTTCCCACGTTAAGCTGATACCCAAAGGGTAAGATGGAAGTTGCCTTGAGCAAAGAAGTAAACGAAAAATAAAAGAAAAAATGATAAGCTATCTCTGAAAGGTTATGGCTATTGATTGCCCTCATGTAGACTGGTACCCTGAATCTGAGCAAACCTTGAGTGGGTACAAAAATTTCAACCTGTGAACTTGTTTTAACACGGTCTTTTACTGATAGTATACACACACACACACACACAAATATCTTAAGTAAAATATTAGCAAACTGAATCCAACTGTGTATAAAAAAAAATAGCATGACCAAATTGTGTTTACATTTATATACACACACACACATACACACACATATATATAAGCCATTCAGCACATTAACAGATTAAAGTAAAAAACCAATATCATCTCCTCGATAGAGAAAAAGTATGTAATAAAATTTAATGCCCATTCTTGACAGAAACTCCTGTGCTAGACTAGGGAGGAACTTCTTTAATCTGACACAGGATATAATTATAAAACATCTATAGCTATGATCAAAGTAAGTGATAAAATGTTGAAGTCTTTCTCCCCGAGTCTGGGAACAAGATATTATCAACACTGGAAGTACTAGCCAGTGTAGTTAAGTCCAGAAAAAGAAATTAAAGGCATAGGATTGGAAAGGAAGAAAGAAGATGTTACTATTTTCTACTGGTATCATAATCTTCTTAGAAACACCTTTAAAAATCTACAGATAAATTTAACAAGGTTACTAGATATAAGATTGATATACAAAAATAAATTACATTTCTATTTAATTGTTTCTGTAAGTAATTAAAAAACAATTTTCAAAAGCTACCATTTTAATACCAACAAAACTATAAAATACCATATTCTAAACTCCAAAATTGCTAAGAGACTAAATCTTAATTGTTTTCACCACAAAAAAGAAATGCTCATTATGTTACCTGAGAGAGGTGTTAGCTAACACTAAGGCAGTGATCATATGGCAATATATAAATGTATCAAATCAACACATTGTACAACTTGTATACAACATTATATGTCAATTATATCTTAATAAAAAACTATAAAATATGTAGGAATAAATCCAACACAGAAAGAGAAAAACCTATTTGCAATATAGAGTAGTGATTAAAAGCACAAACTCTATACCCAGGCACCTTGGTTTAGAAACCTGCCTCTGCCATTTACTAGTTGTAGGATCTTGGGCAAGTCAATTAACCTCTAGGTGCCTCAGTTTCCTGTGTGAAATATCCCATATTACTAGGACTACCTCATAAGGTTGTTAGGAAGACTGAATACAAAGTAACAGAATGAGGCCTGGCACACAAGAAACCGTTAAGGGTGCTTTAGAAAGTGACAACCATAATCATTATGATGATGATACTGGTAGTGTGATGGTGTAGAAAATTATAAAAATTTTCTGAAAGGCTTTAAAGAATACTTAATTCAATGGAAAATATACCATAATCATGGATAGGTAGGCAATATCATTAAGATGTCAATTGTCCAGAAAATCTGCAGACTCAATGCAATGTTAATTAAAATGTGAACAGAGTTTTTGTCTCTCAATAAGCCAGTTCTGGAATTTAAAACAAAAGACTCAATATAACCAATACACTGCTGCAGAAGAGAAGTAAAGAGGGAGAGTAGCCCTACAGATATTAAGATTTTATGAGGACAATGTGGTATTCGTGCAGGGATAGGGTAAGTGACCAAAGAAACAGAATAGAAAATTCATAAACAAAGGCAGAATGGCAGAGCTGTAGAGAAAAGAGGGCAGTCAATAAAAAGAGCTGAAAATATTGGTTATCCATATGGAAAAAAAGTGAAATTAGGTTCCCACACACTCTATGCCATACTAAAAAATCAACTCCAGAAGAATTAAGGACTTAATTTACAAGAGCAAAACTTTAAAAATTATGAAGAAAATACGAGTATTTCTCTGACCTTGAGATAAGAAGGGGTTTCTTAAATAAGACACAATCACTCTACTACAAAAAAATTTATAAATTCAAACAAATTAAATTTGATTTATATTTCAAAAAAGACACCTGCAGAAAGTGAAAAGATGAGCAACAAACTGGGAGAAGACATTTGTTACCTGACAAAATATTTGCCCCAAGAACATGTATAAAGAACAGGTTCAAATCAACAGAAAATGCAGCAGAAGAAAAATGGGTAAAAATGACAGACATATTTACAATATACAGATAGACAATATACAGATATATAACAAACATGAAGAGATATGATAGATGAATCATTATTAATCAGGGAATACAAATCAGGCCCGTGATGAGTTATTATGCCCACTCCACTAGAAAAGATTAAGAAGTCTGACAATACCAAGTCTTGAAGAAGATACAGGTCAACAGACTCTCTCACATACTGATGATTGGAGTGTAAATTAATACAAATGATTTGGAAATATCATTTGGTATTATAATATTTTGGCACTAAGTAAATATGCCACTTTGGAATAATTTACCATAGCACTTAGCTTATTTATACAACCTGCTGGAAAGACTAGCATGTAAACACTAGTTAAATAAGGAAGGAAAACAGTGTACATTACTTCCATAAAACTAATTTAAGGAAGTATGATAAACAGTCCTTTTGACGCTAAGTAACTAAAAAGATGCCAGCAACAAAAAAGCCAAATGCACTGAAACCTATCAGTCAAGGAAATCTAGCTGTAAAAATACACACCAACTTTATATAAAAATAGACAGTAAAGCCATGATTCTATAACATATATACTACAGACTGAATGTTTGTATTCTCCCAAAATTCTTATGTTGAAACCTAACCTGCAAGGTGATGGTATTAGGAGGTGGGGACTTCGGGAGGTGATTAGGTCATGAGGGTGGAGCCCTCATGATTGGGATTAGTGTCCTTATAAATGGGACCCCAGAGAGCTCCCTTGCCTCTTCCACCATGTCAGGACACAATGAGAAGACGGCTGTCTGTGAACTAGGAAGCAGGCCCTCACCAGACATGAATCTGCCAGCACCTAGATCTTGGACTGCCCAGCCTCCTGAACTATGAGAAATAAACTTCCGTTGTTTAAGCCACCCAGTCTATGGTTTTCTATTACAGCAGCCCAAATGGACTAAGACACCACTGCAATGGAGAGCACACTACGCTGTGGCTGAGAGACCTTGTTCTTAACCTTGATTTTACGCCCATCTCGGTGTGCAACCTTGGGTGGATTATTTAAACTCACATGTGTAAAATAAGAGACTGTACCAAGTGCTCTTTAAGAATCTTTTTATTGGTGTCTATAACCCTATAAGAAACTATTCTTATCAAGAATTAGCAAAATCGTGATGTAATTTCCTTATATAAGTAGCATGATATTTAATCCAGACTCAAGTGCCTTTGGATAATAACAATGTCCACAAGCTCTGAGGAGAGAATGAAGCATTAATAGAGCATTACTATAGGATTAGTTAAAAGAAAAAGTTGTTTTCCACACATAGAGTTTCCAAGTGGTGGATGAATTTGCTTTTTGGTAGATCAGAGGTGTTTTATGGTACAGCCTATTAACTACACTGAGGGGAAAAAAAATCATAATTTAAGTATTAAGATTTAAACATGAAGCATTAAATTCTATAATGTCAAAGAATCTGAAGAGTAACATAAATCTTGCAGAAACAGTGTTCAAACAGCCTAATATAAAATAGCAAAGATCAGCAGTTGTTCAAAGACAATGTAAATACTTCAACAGGCAGAAAACACAAGACCCTATTAGTATGCTCAAGTGATACGACCCACATTCTCTATATAATTTTAGACTTTGGACATGTCAAAGTCTATTAAAAGAGAAAGTCCTTTGATATCCCAGATAAATGTCTAAAGATACCCTAATAAAAAAATGAAAATACAAGCCACAAACAGGTAAAGATTTTTTATGACTCATAAATGAAAAAGGATTAGTACTGAGAATATACAAAGAACCCCTATAGATTAACATAAAAGAGACAACTCAATATTAATACATGGGCCAATAATATAAATAGGCAATTGACAGAACAGGAAACCCAAATGGCTAGCAGACATGATGCTGAACTTTACTAGTAATCAGGGAGATTAAAATGATAATAAAGTGCTATTTCACACTCATCAGCTTGGGAAAAACTACAGAGTTTGATAACAAGTGTTGATGAGGATATGGATAGAAAGGAATTCTGATGCACTGATAAGAGAGAACGTGAAAGACCACTTAGGGAGCAAGTCGGGTTACAGATTAGCATGGCTCTGACCCTGCCATTCCACTCCTAGGTACATGTGTTCTACAGGATAGCTCCCACATGTGGACAAGGAGACACTGTAGCACATCTGTGATAATAACAAATGAGTCTATCAACAGGAGAATGGATATATAAATTATGGGACACTTATATAATAGAAAAAAATGTTCCGGGGAAAACTTGCTTCTCCCTGTCTATTTCCATGCAGAGGGACCTCTTTTGGAGTAACATTCCCAGCCTCTCTCCACCTCCTCACTCATTCCTCCTAGAGAAACAATTGGTGTCCCCTTCTTCTTTTCTCTGTAAGAGGCACCTGACTGTGTGGGGCATACACAGTGCTCTGCTCCCCAGTGCTATGTGGACAGAGCTCCGGTGGGGAGTCCCAGGCTAACTGCACAGCCTGTGATTAGAAGGGTAAACCTTCTATTTAATCCTGGCTGCATACTAGCAAGCCTGTCCCTCCAACAGAGCTATCTCACAAATAAAGCTGATATTTTTATCTACCACTCTCTAACGCTTGCATCTATTTCTCAGTTTATTCTAGATGGCAAGAGAGGGTGCTAGTTATTGTACCTCCTCAGGCTTCAACAGAATACTATACAGCAGGGAAAATAATTGAAAGATGCCAGTATCAAGGGGGCTAAGTCTTTAAAATATAATAAGAGAAAAGGCAATGTGCATTTATGTAAGCTTGAAAGATAAAACAATACTATGTATTATTTAAAATATATAAATCCATATCATAAAATATAAAGACATACATGAATGATTTTAAAAATTCAGGATAGTGGTTATCTCTGGGGCAGAGGAAGGGAAATGCAACCAGGCAGGGTGACCCAGTGGACTTCTCAATCATGTTTGGAATGGAATGTTTTGTTTCTCAATCTGGGAGGAACATACATATTTTTTTCAGCCTCAACTATTTCAAATACACACACACACACACACACACACACACACGCACGCACACACTTACATACCACATGTACAGCTACAAGAGAATAAGCAGCAGAGCAGGAGAAGCTACGAGAACTGCCTGAAGTGGCCTGCCCTGTTAGTCAAGCCTGGCCAGCTCTTTTCCAGACCCCCTGGAACCAAGCCAGTGGGAAGAGGGATTGTCCATGGCAGGAGATGGATACTAAATGTAGTGCTGGCTTCTACAGTGTTATTCTAAACAGGAGGAAAATCTATTAAACCACAGAATCAGCGAGAGTTAGAAAGGATAAAGCAAAACAAGAATCCAAGGAGTGGAATTACTAGCAGCAAACCATTGAAAGGCTTCTAGAACTTACTTTTGCTAGAATGAAACCTAAACTATTGCCTTTAAAAAAATCTTTTTATTAATTATCTCTAAAGGAAGATTCAATAACTGCTGTTAGTAATGCATCTCAATGTCTTATAAATCACTAGAAAGTTTAATTCAGTGGAAATTTTCAGTCAGTATATTATGACTACATATGGTCTGAAGATGCACAGAAAGGAGATAATCTGTATTATTTCCTGATTCCCTAGGCTAAATCAGACACTCTGAATCATCGCCATAATAATAGAACAGAGTCTGCAAATCTGTGTTGCTTCATTTAAAAGAATATATATATTTTAAACTTCCATATATATTTTCTTAAATTGTTAATTTTTAACAACTTATTTCCTCCAGAAGAAAGGTATTTAAATGATAAATTCTTTTTAGCCTGATGCACACGCAGGCCTCAAAATCATTTTTTCTTGTCTTGTGTCTCCAATGAAGAGGAACAAATGAAGACTATGTTAACATTACAAATCACTGACATTTAGACTAGATATTCGGTCCTTAATACACGTTATGATTTGCAACCTAGGGATAAATAAGATGTTAGAAAAGGTAGCTGACCACCGACTGAAATAACAGATACAATGCAGGAAAGTTGCTTTCCAATGAAAGCCTATCACATTTTCTGCTGCATCAGTCTATAACTGCCCAGTAGACTCATCAGTTTCTTGTGCCCAGCATGGATTCAGAAAATATCTATTGAACAGAATTTAACTGATAATTAGAAAGAAACATGGGAAGATGGTGAGGATCCAGGAAAGGATACTACAGCCCACAAGCATGACTTTGTATACTGGGAATGCTCAGAAAACCTACACATCTTGAGGACTCAAACATCTTTCTTTAACCCTTCATCTCCCTGCTTACAAGGTATAGAAACATAAATATGTATTTATACAATATGCTGAGATATGGCATGATACAACACAGCACAGAGAATAAAATAATACCGTATCATATGGGGCAGCATCCCTGAATAATCCATCATCTTGCCCCCCTCCACCTTTCAAATTTCACTGCAGATCTTGCCTCTTGCTCACTGCAATCCAGCCACTCTGGTTTTCTTTCAGTTTCTCAATCCTGCCAGGCTTATCCCCACATCAGAGCCTTTTTAACTGCTTTCCCTCTTTCTGGGCAGCTCTTCTCCCAAACGGCAATCAGCTTTTCACCATCTAGGTCTTATTCCAAGGTGACCCTCCCAAAACGCCTTCCCTTACCTCTCCATCAAAACCACCCCCTTGGGCTTCCCTGGTGGCGCAGTGGTTGAGAATCTGCCTGCGAATGCAGGGGACACGGGTTCGAGCCCTGGTCTGGGAAGATCCCACATGCCGCGGAGCGGCTGGGCCCGTGAGCCACAATTACTGAGCCTGCGCGTCTGGAGCCTGTGCTCCGCAACAAGAGAGGCCGCGATGGTGAGAGGCCCGCGCACCGCGATGAAGAGTAGTTCCCACTTGCCGCAACTAGAGAAAGCCCTCGCACAGAAACGAAGACTCAACACAGTCATAAATAAATAAATAAATAAATAAATAAATAAATAAAAGACCGTGAATTTCTTAAAAAAAAAAACAAAAAAAAAACAAAAAAAAAACCACCCCCTTGTCAGTCATTCTTTCATTTCTTCTGTTTTACTTTCCCTATAGCACACTATCCCTACCTGAAGTTAACTTGTTTGCTTACGCGGTTATTGCCTGCCTTCTTACTACTAACTGTGAACTCCTTGAGAGCAGGGACCTTGTTTGCTTTGTTCATGGCTCTGGCCCTGGGACCCAGAAAGGGACCAGGCACACAGTAGGTCCTCAGTAACCATTTAATGAATTAACAAAAATATGCCTGCTCAATTTAAAATCCCTCAATTTCAAGGCTTTTTCAAAGAATGTAACAAATGCATTCCCTATTTTACCAAATTCAAAATCCTGAATATTGGGTTTACTTAAAAATGGGGGAGGGTAGAAAAAAATGGAATAGGATGAATATTAGAGAGCCAATCCCACTGCAAAGTGAATGCTATTATTTTACATATTTTTAATCACACTGATCCGATCCATTAAAAACCAAAAATAAATCCTTCCACTATTTTTACAGTAAGCACTAATTTAATTATATTCTGTTACTACAGCTATTACATTTTCTATCCAAATTGCATTGTACTTTTCTAGCAATGATATGAGCTATCTCAATATGTCGCAGGTATTCTTGTAGTCTGAGAAACAGTAAGAGGTGAAACACAATATGAACATATTACTGTATAAAATGCTTATAAAATGTCATTCCTTCTCTCAGCCAGAAAAAGGAGATACAACACATTAGGTCAATCATTAGGAGAGTAAAAGCCCACGAACAATGAATGCATCTGTGTTATGCATGAATCTGGCTCTCTTACAGGTCTACTAGAATCTGAATAACTGTGTTTTACTGAATACACATTTAAAGGAGAAAGTCATCCCTTAAAAAAAAAATTCAAGAATCATTCAAACATAATTTTACTGGCACAGTTTCGGAATCTATCTTGAGGTATTCCAAGTGAAATTTAGAACTCCTCATTTTTCAAGCTGACCTGTTACAACTAATAGGTTTTAAAATGATGAACAGCCACAGAACCATAAAAAAGATTCCATTTTATAAAACCAAAGATCATTCTATCTGAAATGAAGTTTCACTTTTAAAACATCAGGCATTTGAAAAAAAATCATACGCTCCTGGAAGCAATGGGCATTTTCCATGAAAGAAAATGTTACTGGGATACAGCAGCAGCACAGAAGTGAAATATACACTGTCAAAGAAAAGCTGGTTTGCTATTTGGCAAATACAGAGCTTATTTCCATATAATGGGTAGGAGAGAAGGGGAGGGGAGACTCCAAGATTATGTTCAGGAAATTAGGAGAGACAAAACAGAAGTATGGTATTAGAGCATGTAAATAATCACAATTTATTATCTACTTTTAAGACCCCTTTCTACTGAAGTGCAGAACTTTAAAATGCAGTAAGACTGTGGTTAAAGAAGCATTTCAAACTATATCTCCTATTTGCACACAGTAGGACAAAAACTCAGGGGCTAATGGGGCAAAAGGTATGGCTTCCGATGGAGTCCTTTTGGGGGTGGGGGCTCCCAAGATCACCCTCAAGTTTGATGATTTGCTACTTTTTCCTCTGTCCTTGGGTCAAAGTAAGTCACAAGGTCAGCTCAAATTCGGAGAGAGAGAAATAAATGCCTCCTGATGGCAGGAGAGTCAAGACCCTTTGCAAAGGCCAGCACCAACAGTGGGCAGGGAGAGGGCTGGTTGTGGCCATTTTTGCAAACAACCGACCACCGCAATCTGTGAATGCACGTGGCCATTTTCCAGTGAACCGGGTCTCTGAGTAATATGGCTTTGGTGGATTAATGAGAGATCTGTTAACTCACTGAGTTCGATGTGAGAGATGTGCTATAGGGACCATAAAAATTGCTATCCTCATGCATGCACAAGGGACATGGAAACTTGCACCTTGGGGTGTACAGCAATGTTCTGATGATCGTGAGGGGTCTAATCTCTGCCCCTGAGCACCTGTGAGAGACAGATCACACACAGGAAGAGCAATATAAGGCAGGTAGCACACACTTAGAGCAAAATGAGAGGTTGGGAAGCTACCATAACAAGCACTGGGAAGAGGTGGATACTCACTGAGGAATGGACTGATCAGAACACATGATAGAGGAGGAACCCGACCTCAACCTGAGGGAGGAGCAGGGCTCACAGAGCAGGGAGCAGGGGAGGGGACATCCCAGAAAGGAGCTATCATGCACAACGGAGGCCACACGGAAAAACAGCAACATGTGTTTAGGGAACTAGATCATCGCGAAGGAAGTGAGAACAGAACAAAGTAGGAGCCAGAGGGTAGCCAGCCTATGTGAATACTGAGTTTAGAGTTTGTTCTTACAAATGCTGGTGAGGATGTGGAGAAAAGAGAACCCTAGTGCACTGCTGGTGGGAATGTAAATTATGTAGCCCCTACGGAAAACAGTATGGAGGTGCCTCAAAAAGCTAAAAATAGAATTACCATAAGATCCAACAATTCCACTCCTGGGTATATACCTGGAAAACATGAAAAAACTAATTCAAAGAGATATACATAACCTGATGTTCATAGCAGCACTATTTACAACAGCCAAGACATGGAAGCAACCTAAGTGTCCATCAACAGATGAATGGATAAAGAAGATGTGGTATATATATACAATGGAATATCACTCGGTCACAAAAAAAAAAAAAAAAGAATGAAATTCAGCCATTTGCAGCAACATGGATGGACCTAGAGAATATTATGCTTAGTGAAATAAGTCAGAAAGAGAAAGACAAATCCTGTAGGATATCACTTATATGTGGAATATAAAAAATAATACAAATGAATATATATGCAAAACAGAAACAGGCTTACAGATATAGAAAATAAATTTGTAGTTACCATAGGGGAGGGGGAAAAGGAGAGGTGTACGTTGGGGTATGGGATTAATAGATACAAACTACTATGTATAAAATAGGAAAGCAATAAGGATATGTTGCATAGCACAGGGAATTACAGCAATTATCTTGTAATAATTTATAATGGAGTATGATCTGCAAAAATACTGAATCACTATCCTGTACACCTGAAACTTACATAATATTGTAAATCAACTATACTTCAATAAAAAAAAGAAATTCTGGCCTTTAGCCTCTACACTTAGATATAAGGCCTAGACCCCTGGACTAGGGTAATGGGAAGAGGGCTGACAGCACAAAGACACTGAACAAGCAAAGGGACTTGGTGACTGAATGGATTTAGAGCAAGGACAGAAAAGGAAAAATCAATGGCTGTGAGAATGAATCTGAGAAAATCGTGGTATCACTGACAGAAATAGAAAGAAAGAGCTGACCTGAGGACAAGGAGAATGACTTTTGATTTAAATATGAGATGAACTGAAGGTGACAACAAGCAACTTGAAACATTTTCAGCTATGCGTTAACTGTGTGACTTTGGGAACATTATTTAACCTCTCTAAGCTCAGTTTTCTCATCTGTAAAATAGGAATAATAATAGGTGACTGTGAGAATTGAATGAAATAATGGCAATGCCCAGCACTCACTAAAGCACTCGAAAAATGACAGATATTTTGGCCATCATTATTATCCATCTTATTTGACAAATTGCCCAATAACTCTTTTTTGTCACATGAACTTATGACTATCTGATACACCTCTTATCAGGGTTTTTTCTTTTTTGTGTTTTTTCCCAATACAACTGAGATAAGTCAGAACACTCTATTCTAATTGCAGTCCTTGTAAATTTTCCACAGCATTAGAGTCTGAGCAATTTACAACCTGCAGGAGGCTCCAGGTCTATGACAAATCCATCACTGCAAACCATTAGACCTAGTATGTCAGCTGATCCAGCTGGATTAGATGTGAACATTTGACGGCTATGGTTTTCCCTATGAAGCAGTAGGTTTATGGGGCTTCTTTACATTGAAAACACGGAAAGAAAAATGCTGTACATGATTTAATAATAATTTGCAATATATTAAGGATCCCTTTGAGATGAAAGTTTTCTGTTTTGCTTTGTTTGTTCGGGGTGTAAGAAAATAAGATTAAAGAGAATAAGATTCTAGAGTAATAATGTAGCCATGAAGGGTATATTAGCAATGGGGAAACTGAGAGAAGGTAAATTCCAAGTAAATCTGAGAATTTAACATTGTAATTATCAGTAATGCTGGGCAGTGAAACACAAATATTTATCATGTACATGGTAGGTGCTTAATAAATATTTGTTAAATAATGCTGAGTGAAACTGATGATGGTGATTGATGAAACTCATGATGAAATTGATGATCAGTGAAACTGATGAGCAAATTATTTGCTTGCCCTTTGCTTCATTTCTGGCGATTAGTTCACTGTGCTATTAATCATAATTTTCTTTCAAGAGTAAGTAAACAAAAGGTATGGAAACAGAGAATCAAGGTATTTAAAGCTAGAAGTCCTTTAGGAGAAGAAACTGAGGTCCAGGGAGGTTAACAGACTTGCCTAAGTCAACTCCCCATAACATGAGATCCGAGCCTGAACAACTAACCAACAGCCCTGGGCACATCCCACCACCCCACGATGGAGAAGAAAAGAGTTACGGAGAAGCTCAAGCCAGTCAGTTTTGTGATTAGTTTGAAGATCTAACAAAAGGGTGAGATGAGTATACGGATCCTGAGAAACAGGGACTTCAATTATTTAAGCCATAAATGTTTCTCATTATGATGTTTAAACAGGTCATGACAGCCTAAAATACAGATTTTTTTGTTGTTGTTGCCATTAATGCACCCACATTTTATAGTATTGCAGTATGAGGTTTTTGATTTTTTTTAAAAATAAATTTAGTTATTTGTTTATTTTTGGCTTCGTTGGGTCTTTGTTGCTGTGTGCAGGCTTTCTCTAGTTGCGGCGAGCAGGGGCTACTCTTCACTGCGGTGCGCAGGCTTCTCATTGTGGTGGCTTGTCTTGTTGCGGAGCATGGGCTCTAGGCGCACGGGCTTCAGTAGTTGTGGCACGCGGGCTCAGTAGTTGTGACTCACGGGCTCTAGAGCACAGGCTCAGTAGTTGTGGCGCATGGGCTTAGTTGCTCCGCAGCATGTGGGATCTTCCCGGCCCAGGGCTCGAACCCGTGTCCCCTGCACTGGCAGGCGGATTCTTAACCACTGCGCCTCCAGGGAAATCCCATGAGGTTTTTGATATTTTTATCAAAAGATTTTATGACCAAATTGTCAGAAATCAGGGAATTTTATAAAAAGGGTGTACAATTTAGCTTAAGTGTTTTCATATATCCACAGCCTTAGGTCCATGAAAAGGCTTATAGCCATAGATTATATAGCTCTATTTTTGACTGCAAAAATTTATATGCTGTCCAGATCTTTACTCTACTGAAATTGAACTGGAAAAGGCCCTTAACTAAAATTCCTTCAAAATTATAAATTGTAGTAGATCTGACTGATAAAGAGATTCAAAAGCACATGGGGAGAGATGTAAAAGGGAAAGAAAGGCGAAGATTCTCCCTCGCATGATGTGTATGCCTATTTCTGTTTCCAATCTGGAGTCAGAATGTCTGAGTCAAAACCAAATTCTATCAGTTACTGTGATCTTAGCCAAGTTACTTGGCCGCTCTGTGTCTCCGTTTCCTCATCTGTAAAATAGGGGTAATAAGAGTAGCCACCTCGCGGGGTTGCTGTGAGGGTCACAGTTAAGACAAGCAAAGCATTTAGAATGGGGCTTGGTGTCCAGTAAGCACTCTGTGTGTCATCACACCCTCAGGTCTACTTACCTTTCCTGTTCCATCTCCTACTCTCTTCCACCCACTCTTCGTCCATGCTCTTCTCTCTCCTGGATGCTTTCCTTCCAAGGATTCTTCAAATCCTAACTCAGTTGCTAAGTTCCTCGATTACCCTGGCTGGAATTAAATCCTCTCGCCTCTCTGTTCTTCTACAGTAGGTACCATTTTCTACTTACAGTCACTCTGTGAAAGACTGTCCCTGTCTGATTTGTTCCTGTAGCCCTGAAAGTACCCTTCTCAGTGTCTGGCACATGGCATTCAGCAAGTATTTGTGGAATAAACCAGTATATAGGGAGAGTTGTCTTCTCCTGCCTTATCAACTGGTAGCTGTTATTATCACTATTATTAAGGAGGAAAGGCAGGTCCTAGGAGGCCCAAACTACAGATGCAAAGCTGAGGCAAACATCGTGACTGTCTTTTGGAATAAAGCATAATTTATGAAATGCAAAGCTAATTTAATTTCATGAAAATTCAGAGAATTTCTGGAACAAAATCAACGGACAATAAAACCTCAGGTTTGAAAGGAAGCCAGGTTGGTCACTACCCGGACTGGGAAGGGTGTAGTATTATTACTGTCATCTGTCGATTACCCATTGTGAAGAGGCGTGGCCCTTTCAAGATTAATCTCATTTGCCTGGGGTAAATTATCCCTGAAGTCAAAATCCTTTTATGTTCTCCTGCTTCTTTCTCTCTGACAGTCTAGACACTTTCATAAAATCAATAATAAACAGTGAGTGCCTACTATGGGACAAGCAGAGTGTTTTTCATGCATCCACTCATTTGATCCTTCAAACAACTCTATGGTGTTGGTTCTCTTAATATCTGTTATTTACAGGTAAGGAAACTGAGGCACAGAGACATTAAATAACTTTCCCAAAGTTTACTGGCTAGTTCAACTCATCTTATTTCAATCCATCTCCCCACATTTATTGTCCTATATGGGGGTGGGAAGGGGATCAGTGTGGAATATCTGGAATATTCAACTGCTGGTGGGAAAAAGGGCTAGAAGAATTCTTCAGGGGCAGGTCAGGTCTGGTCTGCTAAGGGCCGGGCAGGAAGTGCCAATCGTACGAGCTGCAATGAATTTCAGGGGTCAAAGGAACCCAATGAACTCAGGCTAGATCCCCAAATCCTGGGGGAATCCACACTGGTAGGCAAAGCAATGGACTCTCTGGGCAATGGTAGTATGGGGACTCCAGCAGACATTCCAGATGACACAGTCATTTCAGAGCAAGGATCAGCCAGGAGCTGGGAGAAGGTGAAGTCCTGATCGTCAAGACAGGAAGCTAGAAAAAGGGAAGGAGAGTCTGGGACAAGCCTTTGTGTTAATCAGGAAAATGTAAGAAGCTGGATGTGCTGAGCTGGACTCACATTGTGGGGTTAAGAAGGTGAGTTTGCGCCGGGGGGGTCGCTGGGATCAACCCAGATAGAGGTTATTCCTCACACTGTGATAGGAGACACCAGGTAAACCACAAATCCGATCCTGTTGCTTCCCTACTTAAAACATTTCAATGGCTTCCTGTTGTCTTGTCCTTAGGATCAAGTTCAAACTTCTCAGCGACTTACAAGGCCATTCATGACCCAGGCCCTGCGTACCTTTCCAGTCTCATCACTCTGCATTTACCCTTCTGGCCCCAGCCACCCAGGCAAACAAAAATGAGCATATTCAACAGCAGACTAGCTACAGTTAACAACCCTTAGTTATTCAAAGGGCCAGGCTCCCCTGCTGCCCTCTGCGGATACACTCTGCCTAGAACACGTTCTCTCTCCCTCTGCCTGGCTATTTCCACCCTCCAGGTCTCCCATCAGCCACCACTCCCTCTGAAGTCAGCCTCCGTGCCCCTTCCCCAGCCTGCAGTCAGCAGCCTTCCTGCATATTCCCACAGTGCTCTGTAGTCATCTTTCAGGATTAACCACCTTGGATTCTGACCACCTATCTCCCCAACTAGACAATAAGCTCCTAGAAGGCAGGGCGGTGCCTGTCTTGTTTACTTTTATATATTCCCAGTGCCTGCAATGCAGTAGATGCCAACAAATATTTGTTTCCAAAACAAAGAAAGAGCACAGGACAGAGGCACCTCCTCTAGAGATCAGGGTGCAAAGAGAAGACAAGAGTGCACGGTGCTCACTAAGTGTGAGGTGAGAACCATGAAGCCAAGCAGGGGCCCAGGGAGGATTTGGAAACGTTATCAAATATGTAGGGAGGGTCTAAATTGCAGTCACTGATTTGAGAGCTATACACAGTGTGTCCAATGCAGTCACAGAAATACAGGGGTCCCTTGAGTGCCCAGGTCACCTTGGGTGTTGAGAGCTTCTCATAGAAGACATGAGAGTCTGACTCCAGAGTTTTTATCATGTGGGGAGAAGCAGGAAGAATGACAGTGAAGGGGAAAACACAATATTCAGAAAAGTTAAACTGCTATCTCTTTGGAACTGGCATGAGCCTGCTAATAAGCAGCCAGGGAAAAACAAAGAGGTAAATAAAGAGAACCGGGAACGCTGTGGTGTAATATTTGAATGTGGCAAAGGGGAAACCATAAAGACCATTTTGTTTTAATCATTAAGAAAAGTGCACCTAGTTCACATGCTATGGATCAGGCTGGGGGGGGCGGGGGAAAGACAAATTAATCTAAGGCTATTCATTTTGTGATAGCTTAACGCAAACAACTTTTAGCAACATTATGAAGCCAGCTAGTAAAATAAATAGAAATGAAGTCCAAGGGATTTAAAGATGAAAAATTTGAGGGGTGGGGAGAAAGAACTGCACAAAGCAAAACGGACAAAATACAAGGCTAACCAAACAAAAGCTGAATCATATAAATAGGCATTGCCGTGTGCCCTGGAGGACTGCCAAGGAGAGTGAATTTCAACAAAGAATGCTTCTGCTACCAGTTTGGAAAACTTCAGTTCCAGGAAGGCGGGAGGGAGGCTGCAGCCATTGCTGAATGACACGGGGAGTGTGGGGTGGAGAGGCAGGCTCGGTAGACAAACGCTGGAACCTTCCCCCGGCAAGCCATGAACAGGCAGCTCACTCTCTCTCCATGCCCTCCCACGTACCCCACACACAGCCGGTTATGAGAAACAAGCCCACGGGCAGCGGCCTTCTCTTCTCCATTTGCAGATCAAAAGACCACTGTAAATGCCTCTAGGCTACCATGCTAGTATCCAAAGTGCTGAGATGGACCCAGTCCCTGCGGCCCAAGTCCAACGAAGCATTGGCAATTATCTGTGAACTTGGATGCTGGGGACAGAGCCCCGGGCTGGGTGTGGCATCCTCCCTGGAATAGCCCGAGTCCTACGAGCAGTACTGTAATCCTCGCAGGGATAACCACCACCACCACCAGAACAGCCCCCCCTGCCTAAGCATTTATCCCATGGCAGGCAACAGAACTAGACCCTTGGCATGGATTATCCCTGTGAAGCCCCCAATCAGCCCTGATTTTCTTAATTTTACAGCTGTTCACTCTACAGATAAGGAAACCAAGGCAAGTTAAGATATTGATACTTCTCAGAGGTCTCACAGCCAACAAGCAAGGGAGCAGGGATTTAGATCCACGCAGAGTTATTCCCGGACAAGCTCTCTTAATCAATAAAAAATAAAACCCAATAAAAGAAGGTGGATAATCAACAAGCACTTATTAATGGTGGGCATGCTGTGTACTAAGAACTCTGCTAGGTTAAACTGGGTAAAATGGTTTCTTTAAAAAAAAAAAAATGAGGAAGACTAACTAGAATTCCCTTTACTTAATCTGTAAAAAAAATTCTTGAACTTTATTAGCCTTTAAAGAAAAAAGGGTCCCTACTCTAATATCTACCACTCTCCAATAAGTATGTAGGTTGCTCAAACCCCTACAAGAAGCTAACAAAACAAACCAAAAGAAGAGTTGATAACATCTAGCTCAGTGGCTTTTTTGGGGTTGGCATTACCCAAAATGCAGACTTAGCGCCAAACACTGGGAGACCTGCGAATCTGAAGTTCCTTAAGATTTCCTTAGCGTAGTAATGCTTTCTCCTCAAATTTCTGTATTGCTGTCTTTATTGAGATCTCTGTACATTAATATGTGCTTTTTTAAAAATATGACCTATTTTTCCAATGGGACTGAGGGGGAAAAATCACAAATGCATATTTAAACCCACAGAATATTTAAATTCTCCCAAATTTTATCATACATTTTTAGTACTTTCTATTTGAGATGAAAGACAAAAACGTGTGTGCATGATTAATTGTCATGATGAAAGAATACTGGGCAGTTGCTTAAGAAACGAGAACAACAAAGGAATAAACTACTGCAGGCATCACCAGGACTGGAATGACACTGCTCTGTGTACTCGATTTCCATGGCAACTAGCAATGGGAAGATGAATGTTTCATAGTCACTCCGCTCTGCGGTACACGTCTATAAATCAAACTTACATAAAGAGCACAAGATTTCTGCTGTGGGCTGTATGCAGAACCAGTTTATTTTCCTGTTACTGTATAATTATGGAAAAGCAGCACAGAACAATGAGGTCATCTTGAGTGGGGAACAAACTCAGAAATTACTAATACACCTGAGGCATAGAATGCCATTCGTCTCGCAGGAAACCAGACGCAGGCAAGGCAGACGGCGAATGGAAACCCTGCCTGCCTCTGTCAGGTATGGTCCTGGCACTCATCTGCTCTGGCTGAGAACTGCATGTTGCGTACCTGGCGTGGGCTCCCTCCCGCTGCTCTGCTCTGAAACGTATGTAGGGGCACCTTAGTTAACTGCCTCCTGAATGAAACTGCAAGGTTTCATTCTGATAAACTGGGCAGAAATGATACACCATGTTTCGTATGAAAGTTTACTGAGGCTGAACAAGCATATACTTGTTTTTATTCACACCCAAAATGGCTCATCTTGTAGAAGTCAGGATGGAAAATTAACGCTTTGGCATTGAATTGGGAGTCAGAAGGCCCAAGTCTTGACCCTGGTCTGTGTAACCTTGGGTAAGCCATGAAGTTCAGGTAGCTTCCATTTTCTTAGCTATGTTATGAGAGACGGTGGATGTGATTTTTAAAGTCTCTGCCGCCATCTGCTTCCATGATTCTGTATCTTGAAAACTCAAAGGTCTGAATCAATCAGATCTAACCAAAGATATTAGTTGTGCTATTCCTAAAAATATATATATATATACCTTACACAGTTATACTTTTAAATTCTATACTGGCTAAAGGGCCTAAGTCATAGTGTTTTATGATTACCATTGCATTGAAGCTTTCTTCTGATTTGTTTCAATTTTTCAAACACAGTATATGCTCTGGAAAACTTAATGAAACCATCAGAGTTTTAAATGCCAAAAAAAAAAAATTGTTACAGATGATCCTAGAACTGATTTTTATGATAGAATATAAACAATATTTAAATCTAAATAATCTTCCTGCTACCTAGATAAGGGCTGCCTATCAATTCCTACCAAACGGGAAGTGTCCCGCTTCTTATAATTAATTTATTTTTTATTATTTATTTATTTAGTTTAGGCTGTGTTGGGTCTTCGTTGCTGCTCGCGGGCTTTCTCTAGTTGCGGCGAGCGGGGGCTACTCTTCGTTGTGGTGTGCGGGCTTCTCATTACGGTGGCTTCTCTTGTTGCGGAGCACGGGCTCTAGGCGCGCAGGCTTTAGCAGTTGTGGTGTGCGGGCTCAGTAGTTGTGGCTCGCAGGCTCTAGAGTGCAGGCTCAGTAGTTGTGGCGCACGGGCTTAGTTGCTCCACGGCATGTGGGATCTTCCTGGACCAGGGCTCGAACCCGTGTCTCCTGCATTGGCAGGCGGATTCTTAACCACCGGACCACCAGGGAAGTCCTGCGTCCTGCTCCTTGAAGTCTGCAGCTCTCAGAGACATGGTGAAGCTTTCCTGGACCTCATCTCTGGAAGAGTCATGCTCAGTAAATTTTGTGGAACAAATAAATGGATGGATGAACAAACTCTTAGTAACACCTTTGCTACACCTGTCAGAAATCTTATATCCCCTTCCCCAGTCTTACATGTTTAGGCAGATTCAGACCAACACATAAATATCCCCGGGATAGACAGGCAAATATCTGAAAACTAGGTATAACTAGATGAGTGTCTGTTTTGTGAGTCTGTGAGTCTACAAAACCCTTGTGAAACTTTACAAACTAGAAACAGCTCTTCATTAGTGGAGCACCAGGCGTCATCAGACACAGAGAGGACCTCCTGTGCTAAGGCCCTGGCTGAGTCCAGGATACCGTGGGGGCTCGGAAGTAACGGAGGCACAGTCCCTGTCTCACGGGAGGGAGAACAACACCCAACAAGCACCCGGAACCTCGTCTAAAGCTTACACCACCTCTGGGGAAAAGACGTTATGATCCTCGCTTTACAAGGTGGGAAAACTGAGCTATAGAGAATTGATATGTGATAGTTATGAAAAATGTAGGGATATTCAAAACCTGCCTTCCTGAATTGATAGGCAGCCCTTATCTAGGTAACAGGAAGATTATTTAAATTTAAATATTCTTTATGTTATAAAAATCAGTTCTAGGGGGCTTCCCTGGTGGCGCAGTGGTTAAGAATCCACCTGCCAATGCAGGGCACACGGGTTCAAGCCCTGGTCTGGGAAGATCCCACATGCCACGGAGCAACTGAGCCCGTGTGCCACAACTACTGAGCCCGTGTGCCACAACTAGTGAAGTCCACGCGCCTAGAGCCCGTGCTCCGCAACAAGAGAAGCCACTGAAATGAGAAGCCCGTGCACTGCAATAAAGAGTAGCCCCCACTCGCCGCAACTAGAGAAAGCCCGCGCGCAGCAGCAAAGACCCAATGCAGCCAAAAATAAATAAATAAAATAAATAAATTAAAAAAAAAAATCAGTTCTAGGATTATTTGTTTAAAATGGGTTTTTTTGTTTGTTTGTTCGTTTTGTTGGGTTTTTTGCTTTTTTTTTTTTTTTTTTTTTACTTTTTAAGATGGATAGTTTCATTAAGTTTTCCACAGCATATTCTATGTTTGGAAGATTGAAACAAATTAGAAGAAAGCTTCAGTGTGATGATAAAACTCTAAAACACTATTAATTAGGTGCTTTAGCCAGTACAGAATTTAAAAGTATAATTGTGTAAGGTATATATTTTTAAGAATAGCACAAGTAGGGGAAGTCCCTGGTGGTCCAGTGGTTAGGACTCGGTGCTTTCACCTCTGGAACACGGGCTCAATCCCTGGTCGGGAATTAAGATCCCGCAAGCAAGAATAGCACAAGTAACAACTTTGGTTAGATGTGACCGATAGATTCAGACCTTTGAGCTCCTGACTCCAAGGCCTCTGTGCTCTTCTGACTGCATCTCAGGACACATTCAAGCAACAGACTGTTACTCTACTGGACTTCTTGGGCACTAAAAAACAAAGTTACACAAACACACCTAGCCCCTAAAAAGCCCATTAATAGTAAAAAAAAAAAAAAAAAAAAAAAAGAAAAAAAAAAGTAGTAATAATATAAAACAATATTTCTTAAATCTACCGTGCTAGCCCACGTTATGGCCCGCACTTCCACTCCCCAGTCAGCAGGTTAACGGCTATTTCCAGGATGGAGCCAAGCGTTATACAAACATGCAATTTCCGATATGTGAACCCTATGGGAGCCAATGACATCTTTACAGAAGTTTATTAGAAATGTATTCTGCTGTCCATCAGAGACACTTGGTTTGGTTCCTAAGCTTAGAAGATGCAGTAATTTGGGCACACATTTTTGGCACTGATTTTTCAAAAATTAATAAAGTAACATTTATTAAGAAAGCCTCCAGGTTAACCTCTTTGCCTTCCAATTAGTTTCTTATCAGAGTTTTGAGCACCACCAACTGGTTAAAGAGATCAACTACAAATCTGCTTGGCTCTCAATCTGCTTTGTTCATTAAAAGAGGATCATACATATATTTCACATTTAATTTATGTTAAAGTAATTTATTTCAGTCACTAAATAAAATTAGAAATGCCTTTCCTTGTTAGTCAAATAAAAAATAATCCACTTTGGCTTTTTCACTTAAGAAGAAGGTACATTTTGCTTAGTAAGTCATTAAAGAAAACTAAATCTCCCACTAAAGCTAATCTGATTTATTCTACCGTAAACTCATACTCAAAAAGCAAAGACTAAGAACTACAGTGAAAATTAGAAACTAAGAGAGAGATAGCAAACTACATGGTATTGAATACTATGTGAGTCTACAGTGTCTATATAAGACATTAATTTAATTGGAAATAAAAAAGACTGAGGAGGTAATTTCACATTTTTAAAAATTTGAGCTTTTTCTATCAAGATTCCTGACTTAGAGATGAATGCTGCCATGTGACACATGAATATTTACTGCCATTTCTCTTTCCCTCCTGTTTAATTGAACCACCTCTAGCAATGGATGGTGTACAGAGAGCACAACTGAACACTTGGGGTTCAAATCTGATTTCTGTACAATGAATTAATTTGTGAAAATAAGTATTCCTGAAGAACTAAGTCCAATTTTTTTCCCCCGAACAACCAATTTGTGGATACAAGTTGTCTCTGAAAAGTGCATCCAGCCACTTGTTGCCATGACGCGTCTGTAGCAGGCAGAATAGATGGCACCGCACTGTAACAAATTTGGTCACCAGCAGAAACCTCTCTACTAGACAATGTACAAGAGGGAAAGAGAAAGAAGGTTCCATCCAATTTATTAAATTTGACTCTGATAGCAGAGTTCTGTTAAAAGCTTTCTGCTAAGAGTTTAAAACTGCTGTAATAATTTCACGATGATAGCAGTTTAAATCTCTACACAAATGGGTAGTCAAGTTCATATTTGTTAAAGCCTCTGACTCTAAATCTGCAAATCAAAGTCCAGTAAAGAAGATAATTTGCAACAACCTAGATAAAATTAAGGACCAGCAGCTGCCCTACCCAATTTAACACACAATTTCAACATATGAACTTTGAACTTCATTCTATTCCTTTGCTCATTTATTTACTCATTCATTCTTTCACTCATATATCCATTGAATATTCTCTCTCCAGCAAAGACAGTTAAATTTCTGCAAAAAGGGAAACAAGAATAAGCCTCTTCTACTGCCCCCTCCTCTCCTTGGATGAGAGCCTTGATATGCCATCTCCAAGGCAGAGAAGATTTCCATTTGAAATCATGAATGGATTACCAGGAACCTTAACAATAAGAAGACTTGGGTTAAGAAAAGCATTTTTAACTTTTATTGTTGTTTCTATCCATGTTCTTTAACATGACTCTTGAATGATACTTAAAGCTAAGTGTGTTTAGACATTTTAACTGTAAATTTTGTCTACTATTATTATTAGACAGCAGTATTCTTAAATCAAAAAATACAATTTTGAGGTGTAACAAAAACATCTGTGCATTAACAAGTACCAGCAAAGTGACTGCCATCAAATTAAAATGTTGATTACTTGTTAATTTCCTACGACTTTTCTTCTTTAACCAAAAGATAAAATGATTGAGAAGTCTAAGTCCAGTTTGGCTTGAGGTTAGCAATAAAGGTGCTCAGCTTTACCTGTAGAATAGGTATGCATAATAGCTGATGTGTAGATCACTGCATCAATTCAGCAAGGTAATACTAGCAGGTGTTTAATGAATGGGAACTGCCGTCATTGGTACTGGGTTGGCACGGTGTCACAAAAGCTGGGGAGGAGCAAGCGTCAAGGACAGGGTCCCAGGCAGAGTGCTGAGTGTCTTGAGTAGCTGGCAAGAATAAAAACTTAGAAAAAGGACAGGAGGGCAGCCTAGAGGAACTTAGGTACGAGGAGTAGCTTTCTAGGCTGCGGAGACTGAAGTATATCTGCAGGCAGGGATGTTAGTTATAAACAGGAGAGGGAGTGACTGATGGAGAAAGGTCTTAGAAGAAGGGAAGGGGATGAGACAAGAACAAAGGGGAGGAACTAGAAAAAAGAAAAAAAGAAAAAAACTAGAAACAGAGTTGAAGGAAAACAGAACTCTGGAGGTGAAGAGGAAACCCAGGCAGAGGCCATGACCCTGTCCGTGAAACAGAAGGCAAGGTCACCTGCAATGCATAGCAGTAGGAAAGGTTTGGTACAAATGTGATGGAGAGCAAGTCAATCCCATGGTGTGTGACATGCTAGTGAACTGGCTTGTGTTATACCAAGAAGAATTCTGAGTCTCATCAGAAGAGTGTAGGCCACGGGTATACGGAGGTGACGGTGGTAGCACACATGCCAACGATTTGCCATCCCTGAAAAAGGGAACTGAAAACAGATGAGCTAAATTCTCCTGGACGATTTCAGCACGAAAAGGAAAGCACTCTGGAATGACACAGGACCAGGGCTGGGGAACTGTGTACAGAAGATGGATGTGGGTGGTCTAAACACTTTGGTCAAGTAGGCACAGCAGTGTCTGCCTGACCTGAGAACTTGGTTCCATCCCGGGATAGGCAGCCGGGAGAATCAAGGCAGGCAGCTGGGATCAAAGCAAAAGGATCCAGGAAGGTGGACACAGAGCTCTGAGATCTCTCAGACATAACACTTGCTGGGAGACGGAGAGGGAGAGTATTGAGTGTGGTGTGTTTGGAGGAGAAGGTAGATGCATCACAGAAAGAAGACAAAGGGAAAGCTCGCTCCAGGTCTCAGATTGGCGAGGAGCAGCTCCGAGGACTAGCGCACACTCAAGAGCCTGCAGTACAGGACCGCGGGCAGGTCAGAACCATGGCGGGGGCCCTGGATGGAGGCTCAGCCCAAGGCCTGGGTTAGAAGTGAAGGTAAGGAGGGGAAAGTGGTGTCAGCATCTTGGGGCTTAGTTGCAGCTGAAGAGAACAGAGGGGGGAGATGTGGGGGATACAGCAGGGGAGGAAGAAGAAAGATGGGGTCACGTGAGGGTCCAGCAGCCATGTTTAGCCACTAGGAACCAGTCCTGAGATTGTACCATTCTTGGTCCTTTTGGGGGGAGGGAAGGGAAAGGTGAGCGACAGGCAGGAGGGAGGGGCGGGAAAGTTACGGTTAACAGTATTAGTGCCTGTTCCGCCTCTCCTGGGGTCAGCTTAGGAACAGGGACAGGCAGGGTGAGGGAAAGCGCAGGAAGAAAGAGATGCCACTCGAAGCCTGTAGTGCACTGAATTCCTACTTGGCCCTGATCTTCTCCAGCAGCAGGTTGCAACCAAGGAGGGAAGATGAGCAGACGATACTGACAAGCTGGAAATGGTAAAAGATGATGCTAAACTCTCAACAACTGATCAAAAGGGTCTTACAAGTGAATCAAAGTATAATCCTGCCTTGTAAAGAAGACAATCATAAATTCAGCTTAGCACTCCCACCCCAGCTAAAGTGATGAAACCTCATTGGTCAATTTTAAACAGTTTTTGCTTTTCCAGTTGATTTGGCAAAATCTTTCGCTATTGTGATATAATTCCAAAGGCAACACGCAAAACACAAGGGTTCCTATCAAAGCAATCTGTGATCTGGAATGCCTGCTACCGTTTCATGTAATAAAATGCTGCATCAGTTTCCTTTTGTACATTTTTGTAAATAGTTCCTTTCATTTATGTGCAGATAATCAAATGAAATCTCAAATGTAACAATCCAAACCAAACCAATTCACATGAACAGGGAAAAGCTATATAATTGTGCAACTGGTTTACCAAGAACACTTCCAGGCAGAGCGAACATGCCTTAGTCAGGTTTATGGCAGGCATTGTGGGGATGCAAAAGCATGCCTGGTTCCTACTCTCAGGACATCCATGCTGTTAGAAGAAGTGAGAAGGGAATATTACAGTGATTAAGAGCACAAGCAAATCTTCGTTCCGTTACTCAGCAGGCAGCAGCATCAAGCAAGCCCTTTGACCTCTCCAAGCTTTGTCCTCATCTGTAAAATGGGGACAGACAGAGCCTAACCCAGGAGGTTCCTAAGAAGATTCCTTCAGACCAGGGTCCGGTACACAGTAAATACTCAGCAAATGTCAGTTGCCAGTGTTACTGTGGTTACTATTATTAGATGCAGTACTCTCGCAAGCGCTACAGAAGTTCTAAGGAAGAAAAAGGAAATTTTGTGAGCTGGAGTGATCAGGGAAGGCTCCCTAGAAGAGAGAGTTCAGCTAAGTTCAAAGGAATGGATACCAGTAGATATGTGGATGGGGAAGTCAGGAGAGGAGAAGAGAGGGCAGTGGAAGAGAAATGAGATAGGATCAGAACACAGCAAGTAAATCAGAATAGTGGATTAGAATCTCTGATCTGGGCATGCCAGGTCTGTGTGTGGAGGGGCCTTGTATGTCAGGCTAAGGAGTCTGGGCATTATCTGGCAGGGGGTGAAAAGTTACTGAAGTCAAGAGGTAACATTAAAAGTAATGCTGGGGCTTCCCTGGTGGCGCAGTGGTTGAGAGTCTGCCTGCCAATGCAGGGGACACGGGTTCGAGCCCTGGTCTGGGAAGATCCCACATGCCGCGGAGCAACTAGGCCCGTGAGCCACAATTACTGAGCCTGCGCGTCTGGAGCCTGTGCTCCACAACAAGAGAGGCCGCGATAGTGAGAGGCCCGTGCACCGCGATGAAGAATGGCCCCCGCTTGCCATAACTGGAGAAAGCCCTCGCACAGAAACGAAGACCCAACACAGCCGTAAGTAAATAAATAAATAAAATTTTTTAAAAAAAAGGCCTTCCAATTGTTTAAAAAAAAAAAAAGTAATGCTAATTTACTCTCATTATCCAAAATTGAACAAGGAGGGTGGACCAGTGATTTTCAAACTTTAATAAGTGCATATGGATCACCCAGGGACCACATTAAACACATTTGACTCAGTACGTTTGGAGTGAGGCCTGAGATTAGGCATTGCTCATCATTGCTAACAAGTTCCCTAATGCTGATGCTGCTGGTCTCTGGAGCTTTGAATGACAAGGATGTATCTCTTCAAGGTAGCCTGATGGAAGAGAATGCACGGGTAGGAGGACAGGCGACAAGATGGCTAGACGTGAGGTCGCAAACTCATAGGTCGGTATGCCATAGATAAAAACATAGCATTAGAAGCCCTTGGACTTGATTTTTTAAGCTATATCTAAGGGGGACAACTGAAACTTTGTAGTGAAACTCTTAATGCTGAGCCTATTTTTTTTTGGTGACATCTTAAAACAATGTTGATTTAATTATCTCCTATAAAATAAAAATTTCTTTTATTAAATACAAGTTTTTCTTATTTTATAAATACAACACACAGTATTATCAAAATTTCCACCCAGAAGTTAGCTATCGACTACAAAAGAAAAATGTAAGAAACACATTCCTCCTTCTACAAAGGCAAATGGCATGAATACATGCATGATGTACGCCTATCGCTAACTTCAAGGATGACTGAAAGGGTTAGCAACATTTGGCCACAAGAAAGAAACCATGGCAGCACTTTCTTATGTGACAGCTGGATTAAAAGAAAAATAGTCCTCATGCTATTACAGCAAGAACAGTGTATTCTACCATATATGTAGATGAGGAATTGGAAACGTTGACCATAACACTTGTTATAGTGACATCTCAAAAACTAAACCCAGGGTTGGAGAGCTGTCAGCCCAGTAATTTTCTCTTGAGAGCAGTCTTTGTCACACTGACAGATCACATCTGTATTCACATGGTGGTGGATTCTGAATATTATCTGGGAGACGCAGAGAAAATCAAGGAGACTGCCATGCCACCCTCCATGATAGATAACCCCACCAGTCGGTTCTGGAACAAGAAGAAGCACAACCCCCTCATGTCTGAGATGAGGAGAGTGCAGGCCTGAGAGGTTTTGGTGAAAGCCTGTTCGCTACATAAGCCATTCATTTATATAAAATTCAGTCACTTACTTGACACGTACAAAACTGTGCTACGGGAGTTCTGTACTCCCATAAATATCCCACTTGTGCCTGTTTATATTAAGCTCACGTTCTAAAACTAGAAATAATTGATGTATGCAAATACCTATGTATAAGCATAAAGAAGAAAGATATTTATGACAGATTAGGAGTTTCAAGCAGAAGGAGGAGACAAGGTCCTTTTTGGGGTAGAGAGGGGTTGGGTAGGGTGTAGGGTAGGGCCAGCTTTCAAGATAAGAAATATTTTTTTAAAAGCTGGGCCTTGAAGGAGGAATAGAATTTGCATCTGGATGGGTTTAACCTAAGAAAAGACTACAAAATCTGGACATCTGGAATGTGAAAGAGATTAAATATTTCTTCCAATCAAATAATACATCCTTGTTAACAGGAACTAATTAGCTTAACTGAAGAAACCAAAATAACACATTCTGTTTGAAAATCTATGTAATGAAGTCATTATTCTTCTCTACTTGTTTTCTGGTCCAGTTTCTGAGCTTCAATTCCTGCAACACCAATTCTAAAATTTATACCGGTAAAAAAAGACCATCCTCAAATGCAAGGATATATTTTCGTTCATGGAGCAAAATCAGTCAAGAACCCTCTGAAAAACTGACATTTTCTTAAAATGATTAGCATATAATTATTTCTATAGCTGGATTTTTAAAGTACAGTTGTACTTAACATATTACATGTGAAAGTCCCCAGAGAGGAGAAATTCTGAGGTCAGTTTGAAAAGCTTACACATATTCATATTCCCCATTCAGTGATCACATGCAAGAAAATAAACAGAAATGGGACTCTCTGACAATAAAATTTTGAAACATAAACACTGAAATAAAAACCAAGGCATTATCATTGCAGGGAAGATACAAAAATTGACGAAATAAAAATTGGAAACTCAAGAAATCTACTTATTTGGTCACTACACTCACACACTAGGTACAGCTGGTAACAGCTATCTACCTATAGTCACAAAGAATCAGATACAATTTCTAGTCTCTTTTATACTTTTCTATACACAGAAGCATGTAGATACTTACAGATCAACAATCATATTCCCCAAAGTAGGTACTCACTATAATAACTGCGATCTTGGTGAGGTCACCTGACTACATGTATAAGATGGTCATTCTGAAGCAGAGAATAATGATTGGGAAACTTTCTCCAGTTAGAGACTGTCCAAGACAATGATATGCAACAAGTTGGCTGCCAGCCGAAAGGAATTATAAGAAGCTAAAGAGCACAGTGAAGAATAACACTTCAAAAGAGATGCAAATGATCTGAAAAAATACATTCTATCTTTTTTTTTTTAATTAATAATAAAGGGGTATTTTTTTTTTTTTTTAGAAATTCACGTTCTTTTATTTATTTATTTATGACTGTGTTGGGTCTTCGTTTCTGTGTGAGGGCTTTCTCTAGTTGTGGCAAGTGGGGACCACTCTTCATCGCGGTGCGCGGGCCTCTCACCATCGCGGCCTCTCTTGTTGCGGAGCACAGGCTCCAGACGCGCAGGCTCAGTAACTGTGGCTCACGGGCCCAGTTGCTCCGTGGCATGTGGGATCTTCCCAGACCAGGGCTCGAACCCGTGTCCCCTGCATTGGCAGGCAGATTCTCAACCACTGCGCCACCAGGGAAGCCCCATTCTATCTTATATCACTTTCCTCTGGGCTCCTTGGTTCTAAAAGACTCTTCCATTAACATGTTACTTCACGTTACCCAAGCTCATGAGGCCCCTTTCCCCCACAATAGCTGTGATAAAAGGCATATGTGATCTTTCTATCAAGAGGGTACCCATAACTCCCTTTTAAAATTGCATTCTTAAGCCCCTACACCACTGACACTCTGGCAATGAAAATATACTATCCAACAAGTCATGATGCTCTTATTTTCAACCAATTTTTAATAATCCCAAAAGGAGAGTTAGATATTCTATGTTTTTTGACCATCCCCATGTAATACGAAGAATGAGATTCTTAGACCAAAAATATCAGATATCACTTTAAATGTCTCCAGTTCTGACTGGAGAGCATTTTGGTATGTCAGTATTTCCGCATTACATTACTATCTGGCAATCCACCTGCACTCAGAGTCTTGGACACTGGTGGGCCTTCTGCACAACCATGTTTCATTTCATATGGCTGGAAAGCAGAAGCAGCTACGCAGAGCTTTTTGCCAATTGACAGGCAGTAAGAAAGTGCAAATCTCGGCGCTTACAATGAGATGGAGAAGGCTCCTAGGCATGGAGATGCAAACATACCCACACAGAGAAAAACACCAGCCAGAAATACCACAGGGTGCTGATGGTGGGCGAAGTCAAGAGAGCACATTAAGCCAGCTCCCTGACAATAGCTGGGGTTAAATCATGAACTGCAAATGTCTCTAAAAGAAAAAAAACAAAGAGAGGCCATCAGAGATTAATTCATAAAAATCACACGTAGAATGAGAAAAATAGAAGGCAAAGCCACATGTGGTTAGAAAGCTCCTGATTGCATTTTAAAGGATTCTTGCCTAGATTATAAGAAATTAAAACCATAAGAAAATTATAAGTGAGGATTTTACTGTTACTGGATATTTGGAGTAAGTGACAATGGACCAACAATTATTAAGCAACTAGAATGCATAAGGCAACATGCTGAGAACGCTGAAAGTTACAGATAAATTTGTAACCTCAAAGAGCTTGTAGTATTTTATGGAGATAATCGTAAACACTGTATTTTTGTTTATTGAGTAGATGATTGAAAAAATTACACAACCATAGTACTATTAAATTTCAGAGAAAGGAGAAAAGGCTGTTCAATGTAAAGAAAAAAAGACTTTTTTGTGTGTATTTATTGAGCAGGACCTTGAAAGATAGGTCTAATTTGGACAGGTAAGAAGTAGAGAAAAGCATTGCTGGCAAGAGCAACAGAATGCAGTATAAATACACATCACATATTCAAAGGAACAAGCATTATGCAAAGGGAAATACAGGAATTTGGGACGATGAATGAAAGATGAGTTTGGGAAGCAGACCAGATGTTGGAGAGCCAGGTTAAACAGTTTTAACTACTTTTTAGATTCACTAAAGATTTTTGAATGTTTAAGAAAATAAAAAAGTACTATAAGGTTTTTATTATGTTCTATTAGTATTAAAGAAGAAAAGGTGTTTTTTTGTTTTAAACTTTCAGTGCTAGAAACAGCCTGGTAGCTCAGATTCATTCCACTGGACAAACAGCGCTACTCAGTTCTCGTACCTCTTAAACTTCTGCCATTTGTAGTGGGTAGGACAAAAAAGAGAAAGTTCTTCAAGAATAGAATTTCCTGAGAATTTCTTAATAATAATGAAACGTCATCCATGGTATTTATTAGCTTCAGTTATTTTAGTGCACAGGTACACAAGTCATGATTATCAGCTCTAAGTGGAAAGCAACGCTGTAAGTTTTAAACACTGAAAGGAATCTCAAAATTTAAAAACATTAAGCCTTTTTTTAAATATCTTTAGAGGTAATATAAAGTAGTACCAATTTTTGTTTTTTACATAAGATATCACCTCTTCGTTTAAGAAAGAAACATTCCTCAAAACCCATCCCTCCGTAGAAAACTTGCTTTCTTAATTTACATGAAAAAAGCTATAATTAGCAGCCCCCAAGCAATCAACCATTAAAAATAAAACCTCAAAAACTACTTCCCCCAATAAAGCAAACACCTCCATAAAATGAGAGATGAAAGTAGATACAGAAAGACTTAGGGGAGATACTATAAAATAACAAGATACAGCAAAATAACAAAATGAAATGAAACATCAGTAGATATAGCTCAAGAAAGAAACGTAAGGAGAAAAGAAAACCATAACAGAGGGAGTGCTTCAAGATGGCAGAGGAGTAAGACGTGGAGATCACCTTCCTCCCCACAAATACATCAAAAATACATCTACAGGTGGAACAACTCCTACAGAACACCTGTTGAATGCTAGCAGAAGACCTCAGACTTCCAAAAAAGGTCTTGGTGCTCCTGCCTGGTGTCAGGCCTGAGCCTGTGAGGTGGGAGAGCTGAGTTCAGGACACTGGACCACCAGAGACCTCCAGGCCCCACATAATATCAATCGGCGAGAGCTCTCCCAGAGATCTCCGTCTCAACGCTAAGACCCAGCTCCACTCAATGGCTAGCAAGCTCCAGTGCTGGACACCCCATGCCAAACAACTAGCAAGACAGGAACACAACCCCACCCATTAGCAGAGAGGCTGCCTAAAACCATACTAACTTCACAGACACCCCAAAACACACCACCGGATGCAGCCGTGCCCACCAGAAAGACGAGATCCAGCCCCACCCACCAGAACACAGGCACCGGTCCCCTCTACCAGGAAGCCTACACAAGCCCCTGAACCAACCTTACCCACTGGGGGCAGACACCAAAAACAACGGGAACTACGAACCTGTAGCCTGCAAAAAGGAGACCCCCAAACACAGTAAGTTAAGCAAAATGAGAACACAGAGAAACACACAGCAGATGAAGGAGCAAGGCAAAAACCCACCAGACCAGACAAATGAAGAGGAAATAGGCAGCCAGCTGAAAAATAATTCAGAGTAATGATAGTAAAGATGATCCAAAATCTTGCAAACAGAATGGAGAAACTACAAGAAACATTTAACAAGGACCCAGAAGAACTAAAGAGCAAACAAACAATGATGAACAACACAATAAATGAAATTAAAAATTCTCTAGAAGGAATCAATAGCAGAATAAATGAGGCAAAAGAACGGATAAGTGACCTGGAAGATAAAATATTGGAAATAACTACCGCAAAGCAGAATAAAGAAAAAAGAATGAAAACAATTGAGGACAGTCTCAGAGATCTCTGGGACAACATTAAACATACCAACATTCGAATTATAGGAGTCCCAGAAGAAGAAGAGATAAAGAAAGGGTCTGAGAAAATATTTGAAGAGATTATAGTTGAAAACTTCCCTAACATGGGAAAGGAAATAGTCAATCAACTCCAGGAACCACGGAGAGTCCCATACAGAATAAATCCAAGGAGAAACATGCCAAGACACGTATTAATCAAACTATCAAAAATTAAATACAAAGAAAAAATATTAAAAGCAGCAAGGGAAAAGCAACAAATAACATACAAGGGAATCCCCATAAGGTTAAGAGCTGATCTTTCAGCAGAAACTACAAGCCAGAAGGGAGTGGCAAGACATATTTAAAGTGATAAAAGGGAAAAACCTAAAACCAAGATTACTCTACTCAGCAAGGATCTCACTGAGATTCAACAGAGAAATTAAAACCTTTACAGACAAGCAAAAGCTAAGAGAATTCAGCACCACCAAACCAGCTTTACAACAAATGCTAAAGGAACTTCTCTAGGCAGGAAACACGAGAGAAGGAAAAGACCTACAATAACAAACCCAAAACAATTAAGAAAATGGTAATAGGAACATGTATATTGATAATTACCTTAAATGTAAATGGATTAAATGCTCCAACCAAAGGACATAGCCTGGCTGAATGGATACAAAAACAAGACCCGTATATATGCTGTCTACAAGAGACCCACTTCAGACCTAGGGACATATACAGACTGAAAGTGAGGGGATGGAAAAAGATATTCCATGCAAATGGAAATCAAAAGAAAGCTGGAGTAGCAATTCTCATATCAGACAAAACAGACTTTAAAATAAAGACTATTACAAGAGACAAAGAAGGACACTACATAATGATCAAGGGATCAAATCAAGAAGATATAACAATTGGAAATATTTACACACCCAACGTAGGAGCATTTGCCTCAAACCTTAAGGCAAATGCTAACAGCCATAAAAGGGGAAATTGACAGTAACACAATAATACTTGAAGACTTTAACACCCCACTTTCACCAATGGACAGATCATCCAAAATGAAAATAAATAAGGAAACACAAGCTTTAAATGACACATTAAACAAGATGGACTTAATTGATATTTATAGGACATTCTATCCAAAAACAACAGAATACACTTTCTTCTCAAGTGCTCATGGAACATTCTCCAGGATAGATCATATCTTGGGACACAAATCAAGCCTTGGTAAATTTAAGGAAATTGAAATCGTATCAAGCATCTTTTCCAACCACAACGCTATTAGACTAGATATCAATTACAGGAAAATATGTGTAAAAACTACAAACACATGGAGGCTAAACAATACGCTACTAAATAACCAAGAGATCACTGAAGAAATCAAAGAGGAAATCAAAAAATACCTAACAAATGACAGTGAAAACATGATGACCCAAAACCTACAGAATGCAGCAAAAGCAGTTCTAAGAGGGAAGTTTATAGCAATACAATCCTACCTCAAGAAACAAGAAACATCTCAAATAAACAACCTAACCTTACACCTAAAGCAATTAGAGAAAGAAGAACAAAAAACCCCCAAAGTTAGCAGAAGGAAAGAAATCATAAAGATCAGATCAGAAATAAATGAAAGAGAAATGAAACGATAGCAAAGATCAATAAAACTAAAAGCTGGTTCTTTGAGAAGATAAACAAAATTGATAAACCATTAGCCAGACTCATCAAGAAAAAAAGGGACAAGACTCAAATCAACAGAATTAGAAATGAAAAAGGAGAAGTAACAACTGACACTGCAGAAATACAAAGGATCATGAGAGATTACTACAAGCAACCACATGCCAATAAAGTGGACAACCTGGAAGAAATGGACAAATTCTTAGAAAAGCACAACCTTCCAAGACTGAACCAGGAAGAAATAGAAAATATAAACAGATCAATCACAAGCACTGAAATTGAAACTGTGATTCAAAATCTTCCAACAAACAAAAGCCCAGGACCAGATGGCCTCACAGGCTAATTCTATCAAACATTTAGAGAAGAGCTAACACCTATTCTTCTCAACCTCTTCCAAAAGATAGCAGAGGGAGGAACACTCCCAAACTCATTCTATGAGGCCACCATTACCCTGATACCAAAACCAGACAAAGATGTCACAAAAAACGAAAACTACAGGCCAGTATCACTGATGAACATAGATGCAAAAATCCTCAACAAAATACTAGCAAACAGAATCCAACAGCACATTAAAAGGATCATACACCATGATCAAGTGGGGTTTATCCCAGGAATGCAAGGATTCTTCAATATACGCAAATCAATCACTGTGATACACCATATAAACAAATTGAAGGATAAAAACCATACAATCATCTCAATAGATGCAGACAAAGCTTTCAACAAAATTCAACACCGATTTATGATAAAAATGCTCTAGAAAGTAGGCCTAGAGAGAACTTACCTCAACAGAATAAAGGCCATATTTGACAAACCCACAGCCAACATCATTCTCAGTGGTGAAAAACTGAAACCATTTCCACTAAGATCAGGAAGAAGACAAGGTTGCCCACTCTCACCACTGTTACTCAACATAGTTTTGGAAGCTCGTGCAGCTCAATATCAAAAAAAAAACAACCTAATCCAACAATGGGCAGAAGACCTAAAGACATTTCTCCAAAGAAGATATACAGATTACCAACAAACACATGAAAGGATGTTCAACATCACTAATCATTAGAGACATGAAAATCAAAACTACAATGAGGTATCACCTCACACCAGTCAGAATGGCCATCATCAAAAAATCTACAAACAATAAATGTGGGAGACCGTGTGGAGAAAAGGGAACCCTCTTGCACTGTTGGTGGGAATGTAAATTGATACAGCCACTATGAAGAACAGTATGGAGGTTCCTTAAAAAACTAAAAATAGAACTACCGTATGACCCAGCAATCCCACTACTGGGCATATACCCTGAGAAAACCATAATTCAAAAAGAGACATGTACCACAATGTTCACTGTAGCACTATTTACAATAGTCAGGACACAGAAGCAACCTAAGTGTCCATCAACAGATGAATGGTTAAAGAAGATGTGGCACATATATACAATGGAATATTACTCAGCCATAAAAAGAAACAAAACTGAGTTATTTGTAGTGAGGTGGATGGACCTAGAGTCTGTCATACAGAGTGAAGTAAGTCAGAAAGAGAAAAACAAATATCGTATGCAAACACATATATATGGAATCTAAAAAAAAAATGGTTCTGATGAACATAGGGGCAGGACAGGAATAAAGATGCAGACGTAGAGAATGGATTGAGGACACAGGGAGGGAGAACGGTAAGCTGGGATGAAGTGAGAGAGTAGCATGGACATATATACACTACCAAATGTAAAATAGATAGCTAGTGGGAAGCAGCCACATAGCACAGGGAGATCAGCTCGGTGCTTTGTGACCACCTAGAGGGGTGGGATATGGAGGGTGGGAGGGAGACGCAAGAGGGAGGGGATATGGGAATACATGTATATGTATAGCTGATTCACTTTGTTATACAGCAGAAACTAACACAACATTGTAAAGCAATTATACTCCAGTGAAGATATTTTTTTAAAAACCCATAACAACAACAACAAAAAAGCCACATTGGACACAGCGCAAAGGAGAACAGGCACTGCTGAAATTATACTGAGAAACACGGTGAACAATTTGAGCAAAAGAAATAGAAATTAAACAATTTAAAAGGACTTCCAACAAAAGCACAATCAGCATTTTCAAAGAAAAAGAATGTGATTCAAAGATGTTAATGTTTGGACTTCCCTGGTGGCACAGTGGTTAAGAATCCTACTGCCAATGCAGGGGACACAGCTTCGAGCCCTGGTCTGGGAAGATCCCACAGGCCGCGGAGCAACTAAGCCCACGAGCCACAACTACTGAGCCTGCACGCCACAAATAAAAAATAATTTATTTTTGGCTACGTTGGGTCTTCATTGCTGCGCACGGGCTTTCTCTAGTTTCGGTGAGCAGTGGCTACTCTTTGCTGTGGTGTGCGGGCTTTTCCTTGCAGTGGCTTCGCTTGTTGCGGAGCAAGGCCTCTAGGCGCTCAGGCTTCAGCAGTTGTGGCTCGTGGGCTTAGTTTCTTTGCAGCATGTAGGATCTTCCCAGACCAGGGCTCGAACCCGTGTCCCCTCCATTGGCAGGTGGATTCCTAACCACTGTGTCACCAGGGAAGCCCCTAAATTAATTAATTTTTTTTAAATGTTAATGTTCAATCTATTATATGTTTTTATTCAAGGACAATGCCTCAGATAAACATTGTTGGACATGGAAGACACCAGGGAATATAGTTCTTATGATCCCTACCTAGAGGATAGACTTCAGCTTAGCAGAAACTATAGCACAAAGCCTGGAGGTGAGCTTTGAATCCATTTAACTACAGAACTAAGATTTTTTTTAAAAGGTTATGATAGCAGAACAGTTTATGAATATTACAAATACTGACAATATACGTATTTTTTTAAAAACCACGTTGCTTTTATTCATGAAAAAATCGCTAAAAGTAAACACCACCAGAGCAGTTAGGCAACAATTCACAAACTTTATAAACATATCTCATTTACTTCTTGTAAAGCCCTCAGATTTAATGAATGATACTCCAGTGTTTCCATCAAGTTACAAGATGAAATGATTCTTTGATGCCTTATGCCTCAAGTCTGTCTTTCTGGAAGGTTTGTTTTGGGTGTTTAGCTGGTTTTATTGTTGTGGTTGGTTGGTTTGTCTTATAAAATGAAGGTGTGATACGAGCAAGTATCACAAGCCTTCTGAAAGAGGCTACTCTTGGTCTTAGAAGTTTCTTTGGGAAGAATCTGGCAATCTAAGAATTGAAAATTGTGAAAACTTCTTTCATCATTCAAACCACAGCTGACTCTGGTCTTATTGGAAGTCTCCTTCTCTGGCTGCCTTTTTATAGTGGTCTTCATGTATCAGCTTTCTTCTGAGTAACTGCGAACCTGGGAATGAACTCCATTCACACTGGTCGATTAAGTCAAAGCTATTCAAGCGTCTCACACAGTGTCTAACCTTAGAAACATTATGTAATTTGCATCATCACTAACAGCCCCAGCAGCTGCTCTTCTTTTCCTTATTCTTTCTTTTTTTTTTTTTTTGGCCACGCCGCACAGCATGCAGGATCTTAGTTCCCCGACCAGGGATCGAACCCGTGCCCCCTGCAGTGGAAGCGCAGAGTCTTAACCACTGGACTGCCAGGGAAATCCTTCTTTTCCTTATTCTTGAAAATTATTTGTACCACTGAAACAGAGACATGTGGAAGTTAGACATCTCTGTTTCTCTGGCCAACTTCAATTTACACTCAGAGGAAATATTTTTCTCTCTTTTGGTGTCACAACTTCATTTAATTCTTATCATGCATCATTTATTCTGGTTTAGGGATTGTGGTGCTATAAATAATAATACAAATGAGACTTTAAGCAGGGCATGTTCAGTTAGCTAAAATGCCTTGTTTGGCTGTTTACTGTAGTAGTCTCTAAACTGTTTTGATCGCAATCCTGGGAAGTACAAGATTTGTGGGCATATGAATATATTTATGTATAGATTATACGGACATGTGCCACAATATGAATATGTTATGTTCATTATAAAATATAATACAGAAATTTCTAAGGAATTAAAGGTAAAAATATTTTATTCATTAATGGCAAATAACTTTTTGCCATCAGTAGAAATTATTAATAACATCTAACAAGAACAGTGTGATTTCACGTACTTTATCATTTCTGAACATCTCGGTTGAATCCTTTGTGATTGAGCAATTTCAATTTCAGTTTGTTTTACTATTTGGTCTTAACGGCTGTCAGAGATAACCTCACAAAGGTATGTAGATCTAAATGGGAAAAGGGCATCATGACACCGAATCCCTGTTTTTAATTCCATCCTCTGATAACGAAAAAGCTTAAGGGGTTTTTTTTTTTAAATTATTTTGTTGGTATTGTTAATTGAAATTCAGCTAATAAATATCCATCTCTCCTGATACCAATTAGTTGCTCTTGAAAACTTATCAAAGCTATTGAATTTGTATACTTTTAAAAATTGTGCTCTCAAACCACTGAAACTTTTTTTTTTTTTGAATTTTTAAATTTATTTATTTATTTATTTTTGACTGTGTTGGGTCTTCGTTTCTGTGCAAGGGCTTTCTCCAGTTGCGGCGAGCGGGGTCCACTCTTCATCACGGTGCATGGGCCTCTCACTGTTGCGGCCTCTCCCGTTGCAGAGCACAGGCTCCAGACGCACAGGCTCAGTAGTTGTGGCTCACGGACCTAGCCGCTCCGCGGCATGTGGGATCTTCCCAGAACGGGGCACGAACCCGTGTCCCCTGTATTGGCAGGCAGACTCCCAACCACTGCGCCACCAGGGAAGCCCCTTGAATTTTTAAAAATGTTTTATACATATACTACACAGTTAGGCTTACCCATAACCTTTTTTTTTTTTTTTTTAATCCCCAACCTGAAATAGTCTGGGAATTGTTTGTTTCTTTTTTTTTTTTTTTAACATCTTTATTGGAGTATAATTGCTTTACAATGGTGTGTTAGTTTCTGCTTTATAACAAAGTGAGTCAGTTATACATATACATATGTTCCCATATCTCTTCCCTCTTGCGTCTCCCTCCCTCCCTCCCACCCTCCCTATCCCACCCCTCTAGGTGGTCACAGAGCACCGAGCTGATCTCCCTGTGCTATGCAGCTGCTTCCCACTAGCTATCTATTTTACGTTTGGTAGTGTATATATGTCCATGCTACTCTCTCACTTTGTCACAGCTTACCCTTCCCCCTCCCCATATTCTCAAGTCCATTCTCTAGTAGGTCTGTGTCTTTATTCCCGTCTTGCCCCTAGGTTCTTCATGACCATTTTCTTTTTTTTTTTTTTCTTAAACCACTGAACGACTTTTCTCACCAGATTAGAACATTCCATTTTTAACTTATTAAACATGCAGGTATGAAGGTTTCAATAGGTGTACACATTTTTTAAAACAGAATCACATTTCCAAATATCTATTTTCAGAAATGTTCTCCCAATAATGTAGGTTTCTTTTGAGAAGCAGTTACTTTTCCACTCACTGTTAAAAGACTGCTTCTACCTTGAACGGCTATATTTAAGTGGATTTTTCAAAATTACACATGTGGTACAAGGGAGCATCTCCTGAAACCACTTAACACAAAACGGTCAGCAAATTTGGACACTTGTCCTTTTTTTTTTTTTTTAATTTATTTAATTTATTTATTTTTGGCTGCATTAGGTCTTCATTGCTGTGCACGGGCTTTCTCTAGTTGCGGTGAGTGGGGGCTACTCTTCGTTGCGGTGCACAGGCTTCTCATTGCGGTGGCTTCTCCTGTTGTGGAGCACAGGCTCTAAGCACGCCGGCTTCAGTAGTTGCGGTGCGCAGGCTCAGTAGTTGTGGCTCGTGGGCTCTAGAGCACAGGCTCAGTAGTTGTGGCGCACGGGCTTAGTTGCTCCGCGGCATGTGGGATCTTCCCAGACCAGGGCTCGAATCCGTGTCCCCTGCATTGGCAGGCAGATTCTTAATCACTGTGCCACCAGGGAAGACCGACACGTGTCTTTTTGTAAAAGTAAAATGAAGTAATTCTTTTTGTGAAAAACCACCACCATGTGGTAGAAATACATTGACTTCCATTACTCTTCTCATCACAAAGTGTACACGAGGATGCTACTATATTTTAAAGGTCTTGATGTTCTGGAATCACCTAAGTAATAACTGTCCTCGGGCACTTTGTCTGCGCCTGGCTTGAACTCCTTCGCTCTTCAATAGCTTGCTCAATAATCTGCTTGCAAATGATGCAGCAAAAGAATTTCATATATGTCACTGTTAACGACAGTGAGTGCAGATCCTTATTTCAAATAACCTGCTTGATAATTTCTACTGAGCAGGGCTGGCTTCCGGTCAGATTTCATGAAATTACTTTTATCCACATGGGAACACCTGCCAGATGTCCCCCAATATCTGTTCTCTCCTTCTTCCCCAGTATCAGAAACTCCATTTGAGTGCACATGACTGCCCAAAGCAGGGACTACATTTTCCAGACCCACCTCCCCCTTGTAGCTATTCGTGGCCTTGGAACGAAGCTTTGGTCACTGGGATGTAGGAAGAAATAATGGATAGCCTTAAAAGGAGGGGCATATCTTCTGCTCCCTTTCGGCCTACCTAGCTGGAATTCGGGTGTGATGGCTCAAACCTTGGGAGCCACCTTGAAGCAAGAGGGAGAAGCCAGATGCTGAGGCAGCCAAACAACAGGAGGGGAGGAATCTGGGTCCTTCACAGCTGTGTTGCCATCAAATCAGCCCTGGACTCTCCTGTGTTTATTGCTCTCTGTTTTGAGCTTTGTTGTTTTGGGTTTTCTGGCTCTTACTGCTGTACGAAACCCTAATTAACACACCTGGTAACAGGGTTGATGAGGAACTCATGTTAGCAGTCAGAGAAGAGGCAACTCTGCAATTTTCTCTGCAAGCATGTGCTTACACTATTCTTACTATTTTCAATCTGCAGTTTCCTAATGGAAACTGCTTTTAAGCCACTTGCCCATTTTGTCAGAAATAGTTTATAAAGACAACATAATATAATCTTTAAATCTACTTTATCAGGTGTGTGTGAACTGCAACATGGGTCTATAACTTTGAAAACAAACGAAGGAGGGGCCAGCACTGATCAACCCAACTCTACTCTCCAGACAACTCAAGGACCATTTGTAACCCATGTCTGATGAAATACAGACCATGGGAGAACACCAGCATCCATGTTAAATATTAATAAAGCTTCGGGGGGTTTTTTGGTCAATACATAAATATACAAAGAAGTTCTACTTTCTTTCTGCTCCTCTCCACCCCTACTAACAAATGATTTTTCCACCTTCCTAGTATGCAAGCACTCCACCCACTTTAGAGCCCACTGTCAAGGTGTGGATGGACGAATAGCTAACTATAAAATTCTCTCCTGGATCATGACAATATGCTGTGAGATGAAAATGTTCACTAGTGAAAAATAAGCATAAATGAGTGTTCTCCATAAAACTGAAAACTTGTAAAAGCAAATGGTAAATCAAGGGGTGGGTATACATAAAGATTTTGGCACCTTACCTGAATACCTCGAGAATAATCCTTTCCGATAACTTGGGAGCCACCTGCTTAAATGCTTTTTTGAAATCTTCCAGAGTTAAATATCCACGATCTATTTGAAAGCAGAATACATAACATTCATACACTTCTATCAGCCCCATGAACTGCTATTTCAGCCATAACATATGAGTGAGACTTTAATCTATTACTAGGAGAAAAGCAGTAATTTATAATTGATTTTACATATAAGGTAATCTGAGATTGTCTGTCTCATTGGAAGAATTTGAGAATCTAGTAATACTCTCCCTCAGTACAGTCCCAGATGCTCATGAAGGTCTCTTCCAGCCCCATCATTTGCCGATTCCCTGAGTCCCAGGGAAAGGACTAAGGGACAGACACTGCAACAATGGCATTAGGCTTCAAGTCTTTGTGAATTGCCAAAATAATTCATTCTTCAAAATTCACATTTTTTTTCTTGCTTGGTATTAGAACTATATTATTATTTAGAGGAAAACCATTACAGAAACCAAAATACTGAACCTGGACTCCACAAGTCTTTCAACCCTGTGTTCTGTGGGGAGGGGGTCTGAAGCTACTCCTCTGGGCCACCCCAGCATGGGAAAACAATTCCTCCAATTATGTGTGGGTCAAAGGAGGAGTCGGAAAAAAAGGCCTCATGGTCTCCCAAACTTCCATAAGTAGCTCTTCAGCTATATCTCCGCATGGCCAGCCCTTCTGTTGTCCCCATTACATTGCAGGCAAATCATAAGTATTGTACAATTATATAACTGTAGATATTATTTCACCCATCGTAAATGTCAAGAATTTAAGATTGTGATGGAGAAAAAAAATGTACACCAACATCTAAGGTAATAGCTAATGAATATAATAAAATAACCTTCCAAGTATATTATTTTAGTTACTGAGTATATGTTCCCATTCACAGTTCCTTGATAGCCATTTTTTATATCAAAACACTTTAAAGATACTTACAGTGCCTGTCAAAAGCTGTGAAGATGTGTCTTATTTCATTCCAATATAGTTGAGCTTCCTTCTTTTTCCTTACAATGTCTAAAAACTCCTTAAGTAATATCCCTAAAAGTTGGAAAAAAACAATTTACTGTCTTTCTCTTTAAGAAGGAAACAAAACATAAATGGAAAATGATACTACCACAAACAAATGTTATCTTAATTTTGGTGAGTAGTATTTATTCATAAAGATCTCTAAAGTCGAAAAGACATTTTCTTAAAAAGCTAAGTAGACTCCACATTAGCAATCGACGGCAGAAAGGGTAGACACTTTCGGAGCTCACTGAGCTCTTCCCGGGGATAAAAGATGATGACCTCGAAAAAGTATGACACTCTTCTCTCTGACAGATCTAACAGACAGGCCCGAAACTACTTATAAAATAAGGTCTCATAATTTTCTTTCCTTATGCGTCTTTGATCCCTTTTTTCCTAGCCAGATGTCATTACGACAGGTTTTTTTCCAGCTGGGAGATCAGGGCGAAGAAGTAGTTTCTCAAAAGTCAATACCAATTGCATACCGCAGATAAAAGTGGAGAGAACATTCCATAAACAATAGCGTTGGCACTGTCCCCAGCCTTAGGTACGCCCCATGACTGTTCTGCAGCCTCAGGCTCTGCTTCCTGTGATTCTCATAATAAAAGAGCCCAGCGTGATCATATGAGATTGGATACTGTGCTTACAATGTCTATTAAAATGAATTCTAATGTGATCTTTGTAGTAGGTTTAAAGAGTGCAGCCAAGAATTTAAACATTCTAGTGAACTGAGCCCTAAATATATGAAAAGAGCAGTTCGTTTTTATATGTCAGGATTTCCATTTAAAAATGTATCACTGTTTTAAAAATAGCCCCAGGGCTTCCCTGGTGGCACAGTGGTTGAGAGTCTGCCTGCCAATGCAGGGGACACGGGTTCGAGCCCTGGTCTGGGAAGATCCCACATGCCGCGGAGCAACTGGGCCCGTGAGCCACAATTACTGAGCCTGCGCGTCTGGAGCCTGTGCTCCGCAACAAGAGAGGCCGCGATAGTGAGAGGCCCGCGCACCGCAATGAAGAGTGGCCCCCGCTTGCCGCAATTAGAGAAAGCCCTTGCACAGAAACGAAGACCCAACACAGCCATAAATAAATAAATAAATAAATAAATAATCTTAAAAAAAAAAACTGCAAAGTTGTTAAAAAAAAAAAAAAAAGCCCCAAATCACACAATAACCACGTGCTAATTTTTAAGAACTTGCACCCTTTCCAAAAGGGAATATTTTGGTGAGGTATACTGAACTATACACATTTCCCGAAATAGTTCCAATGGTTTTTTAAAAAGTAGAAAATAGTATTCTTAATTTTCCACAGTTTTCTTATTTGTCGTTAAAGATTTAGAAATTTAAAAAGTCCATCTATCTTTATGTATTTAAACGATTCTCTTACAACTCTTTAGGACCCACTGGGTGCCAGGCACTGCATTAAGCTCTGGGAATAGAGGGGAAAAGAGAACACATACGATTCCAGTGCCAAGGGAGCCACTGGTCTAGTGACGGAGACGGTGATGATACAGGTTCAATTACAAACGTACACATAATTACAAACTGTGGCGTGTGCAACAAGGGGAAAACAGGAGGGTATAAAACACGTCACAGAAATCCTCCTGTAGAGCAGACTCTGGTGAAGGAGAGATCTCACAGCGGAGGTAATATTTAGGCTAAGCCCTAAATGATGAGAAGATACCAACTGGCTAAAGGTGGGAAGAAGAGCATTCCAGGCCGTGGAAAGAGCATGTGCCAAGGCCATGGGGTGGGAAGTGGGAGAAGTGAAAACAGGCCACAGTGGCTCGAATGCGGTGAAGACGGCGTTGGTGAGGTGGGCAGGGGCCCGAACGCACAGCCCCTCGTGGGCCACAGGAAATAATTTGATTTTTATTTCAGTTGCAATAGGAAGTCAATAAAGTTGGAACTGAGAAGTGACATGATCTGATCTAGATTTTGGAAAGATCTCTCTGGCTATTGTTTTGAAAAAGGACTGGGGAGAAAGCAAAATATAAAAAAGGAGACTCGTTAGGATCCTACTGGCAAGAGATGTGGTCACGAGGGTGCGGGCAGTGCAAACGGAGGGCAGTGGAAGGTTCCAGACATACTGCAGAAAAGATGGAGGGCTAGACGTGGTGCATGAGAAAGAAGATGTCAAGAATAAGCCCTAGGTTCTGGCTTGAGTACTAGGTGGTTTGAGGAGTCATTTAAAGAGATGAGAAAGACGAGGGGAAGCAGGATGGGGGCGGTGCTGAGATGGAGTTGCAATTTGGAGATGTTAGCTGTTTGATGCTTTGGAGACAACCAAGAGCAAAAGTCAAGAAAGCAGCAACAGGCATATCTCCTGGCACCTTCCAGAGTGCTTGGCATGTGCTCAATAAATACACATTGTACGGAATTAGCGTCTGGAGCATTTTCCCCCATGGCAGTGGAGGATGTGGAGCGATGCAGCTCCGTTCTCATCGGGTCCCATGGTAACTATTTGGCCACACGTCTGCCTGAGACACACCGAGGGAAAGGATTGTCTGCTGTCAAATTTTATCCACAGTGTTTAGTAAGATACCTGCTTGTAGGAGGCGTTCCTCACATGTTTGTTGAATAAGTAAATAAAAGCATAGGAAGACGTTATTTCTAGTTTTCAGCAAAAAGCATTAAAATGTGTTTTAAATGCTCTTATAACTCTGTAAATTAATGCCAAAAAGTAGGTCCCTATTTATTCACATAGCCAGCAAAATCGTCATTTTAGAAACCCCAATTTCTTAATACCTATGATACAGTAAAAAAACAAACAAAATTCAGAGGAAAAGGAAATGCATGCATAATATTTGCTCTTCATTTAATTGCATCTGATTTCAGGAAACGATAAGAAAAGAAGCACAGTTCCGTGGTTCAATGTGTCATTCAGATTCACAAGAAAACAAAAAGTGCATGAGTGGTGAATGATACATTTTAAACCACATATTCAGAAAACTCATCCGTATTTGGGGCTATAAAGTAGTCAGGTCTTTATTTCATAATCTTGGGGGATAAAAAGCACATGTTCTTTAGTGTTTCCTAGGAGAAAATATATGTGGATTTCAACTATATGTTTATTACCACTTAAAAAGAAGAAACCATCTAATAATACAAATAACTCTAGTTATGTAATCAAGTTCATTCACACTATTTTCCCACAGGCTCGTATACCTTATTTTTTATTTTTTTTTTATTTATTTATTTTTTTTACCTTATTTTTTAAAGTCAATATCAAACCACATAAACATATCTCACTGCCCCATCCCCATCCTCTTGTCTTAATCTTCGATGGCAACACATACAAATGCATTCAATACCATGCAAGTCCCTTTTCTAAAAAGGATAGAGAAGTTTCCATTCAGCTGAGCTCTCATGTTGTAGTAGTATGATCACTTTCCAAAGCCAAGGCATAAAGGTTTGCTATTCCTACAGCTCTGTAATGCAAACACATTAATGTAAGTTTTATATGTTTTACTGCTGTTTAAATGGCCTAGAAATAGAGTTCCTACTACTAGCTCCACCTGCTGTCACAATATTCAAACCTAAAATTACCACTTCACAAAGACTTTCCATAATTCTACTGCCACCACATTTCATACCCAATGAGAAATGCATTACCTGTGTCCACCCCTGGAGTGAAAGTATGTTCAGAACATTCTAATTCCAAATACGAGGCTGGGTCTTCTCTGTAAACTGTTCTAGTAATGAAAGTTACCTAAACACACTTTGCTGTAGCTACACGTTGGGATCACAACAGGAACCACGTAGACCTATGTGTTTATCTGTGTTCGTTATTAATCTACAGAAGGTGTTCAGAAACTGCCCGGGTAGCTGGACTCTACCAGTAGTTTTCTTACTTTGTTTTAGCTGTAGGAAAGGTTCTTCTTTCTAAATCAGGAACGCCCAGTGTGTAGAGATGAAGGCAAAGCTATTCGGTTTGGAGTGAGGTGGGCTCCTCACCGTTCCCTCTCCAGCAGCGCCTCTAGAAGTGCCCCCCACAGGACACAGGACTGAGGATCATGCCTCAAAGGCCATTGGGGCCAACGATCTTTACGGAATCCTTCCAGACTCTGCAAGTCTGTGCATTTTCCATATCACGGAAAACACTCCCTTCCATTTTATAAACTACTCTTGGCGAAATGGACTCTTCATGTTCTATAATGAATATATATACTTTTTACTTTCCAATCTACTTAATACATGTGATACAGGTATATCATATAGAGAAGTCTTATCTTTTCCCCCTTTTTTGTTTTTAAGCAATTTCCTAGGAAGGTAATCATCTTTCACCACAGGGGTGGATATATTCAAAAAGTCCAACAAAACTATATAAATTTTTCCTTGAAAGTTGTTTTCTTTTGTTTTGTTTTGTGGCTCACAGTTCTAAGCTTTAGGGTCAGTGCGTAGAGAGAAATCCTCTTGAAAATGTAGTCATCTAGTTTCTGGCTATCGCAGTGAGCTTAAATTAGAAACTGCAATAAACCTGGGAGAATGAAGGAGAAAATAATAAAAATGCCAAGTTTTTTAGACTGGAAGTCTGGTCCTGGATTTAGTAGAAAAGAGAGGGCTCACAGTCATTGGGCCATCTATTAATTTTTCCAGGGATTGAAAATGCCTAAAAATGAGGGCTTAAAAGGATTAAGTGGCCTTTTAAAAGGTATAATGCAAGCCTTTTCTAGTTTGAGAAATAAAATTCAGATTATGACTTTTGGAGACCATGCAGGGAAAAAAAAAAAAAGGATAGAATGTGTTTGCATAAAAAGATTGTAAGGACAGAAGGGCTTTCGTGGCATCAAGAGCAGTGAGTTGTCACAGTAAGATGGGTAAGTAAATTCAGAGGGCTAATATTTTCTTCCAGCTACACGCATAAGAGTAGGGGCAGGAAGAGAAAAGAATCCACCTTAATGGAAGAAAGCAAGTTTTACTCTATCATTGGGAGGGAAATGAGGAAGAGTAAAAACAGGTTACAGTAGAATAGAGAAATCTGAACCAACGAAACCTTATTCCTACCAAACGTGGACGGGAATCGTTATCTTTTTTTATGATGCACATCTGCTGCTCATAACCCTTCAAAGGTTCCTCAGCGTTAGCAGTGCAAAGCGCCGATCCCTTATTCTGGAGTTTAAAGTTTCACTCTTCCTTCCAGGTAAACTGGTCCTTAAATCTCCCCCTCTCCAACTCCCAGCTTCCCTCAGGGCTGCTCGCTGCGGGTCAGCTGGCTTGCAGCGCACCGCACTCCCTGCGGCAGTGGGAGAAGAAAGCACCACTCCGTGGGGGGCCGGGGGTTCCCTTTCCGGCAGGACTTGATACCAACACAGGGACAGCTGAGGAGCACTTTGGGCCTGCAAATCTGAAAGGGGGACCAGCAAGAGGGCGCGCTGTAAAACGGGGGGCAGGGATCTGAGAGAAGAGGGTGAGACGCTTGGGGGTAGGGGGTCTGTAGGAGAAACCCCACAGGGCTAGCATGCAGAAAGAGCCCCTACGGAGGAGGAGAAAGTGCGGACCTGTGATGGAGGGTGAGTGATAAAGCCCCTCCTCTGGACCATGAACAGACACCTCAGCAAAGTCTCCAGGACATGACAGGCAACGTTTGCACGGGCGTGGACCGCGCGGGGAAGTCTAAATTGGCACGGAGCTCTGCATCCACGCTGGCACCAGCAGAGCCCAGGGAGCACCAGGAGCCGGAGGACAAGCTCGCAGCTGGCATCTGCCTTCATTCATTCGCCCTGTTCTCCTCTTTGCTTCTCCACCTTTTGCAAACCCCACCCAGCCTTCCACATCCGGCTCTGGCCCACACCTCGGGCAGGAAGGGAGTGCCGCTCCCTTCGAAACTCTTAGAGGTTTTCTTCTCTATTGTGTTCGTGTGACATCTGGCCATCACAGAAGTGACGATACTTCTTTCATCTTCCCTATCACATATGACATTCTTAAAAAGTGTCTTTAGGTCAGTGTCTCCTAATTCTTTTTTACCCCTACAAGAAAACTTACTCATCATCTTTAAATGGGGAATTAAAATACATTAATTGAGAAGGGAATATCTGTGGGTGATACCACAAAATGGTCCTATGATTTCAAGATAAGTATAATGTGTATGTGTTTCCTGATGATAGAAATGAAGAGGTCAACTGAAATCTGAAGTCAAACAGCAGCCTGCTACACCTGCTATACCGTGGCCTCAGTTCCTTAGGTAGGAGCCCAAAACAACAAAATATACACAAAACAAATACAAAAAATGTGTTTACAATATAACTTAAAAGACTAGAAAACAGACATTTAAATTTAGGAAAAGAATACTTTTATAGTCAACTATCCGGCTCAAAACAACTCAGCCAAGATAGCAATAAATAAAAGCCATTAACCTCATCATCCACAAATTATTTTCCAATTAAACTGACCCTGGATAGCATGACTGAGTCAAACAGTCTATCATCACCACTGTAATGAATCAATCTCTTGATTTTTCCATTGTTTAAAGTTGCAGGTTAAAAGTAAGCTCCTGGAAAGCTTTTTTTTTTCTAAGTATGAAAGTAAAATATGTTCAGTGTGTTGAAAGGGCAACAATATAAAAAAACAGAAAGAAAGGGGAGAAAAAAGCATGATCTAATCACCCAGTGGAAACAAAATTCTGATATACTTTGTTCTGGTTTTTTCCCTCAAGCATATTTTATATAGCTCTGGGATAAAAACACGCAGACAGCTGTGTGAGAATGCAGTGGGGCGATGTGCATTGGGCAGATTAAGCAAAAGTCTTATAAATCTTAGCTGTTGTTATTCATATAAAATGCTCTACGATTTATCCCACAATGAAGTCAAACCATCTGAGATCACACATGGTCTTGCCCTTCATAGAACTGCCCAGACACGTTTGGCATTAAACCACTGGCCTATGCTGAAGAAAGTACAAGAAACGGCCTTACAGACTTCATTCACTACTGTATTTATTGAACAGTTTGTGGACGTCAGTGTCCACTTATTAGTCTCTCCTCCATGAGACATCGTGCGGGAAACATCCCACATCGGGGAAAACTATGTCTCTCTGGAAAAGGAGTTTCTGTGGTGTGGGTGCTGACATCTGCACTTGGTTGTGATTCCCTATTTGATCTGGACACTCAGTAGCTCGGAACCAAATTTGACATCAACCTCTAGCGGCTGCACAGAACCTTGTGATTTGTCTTTTGTGTACTGACCCACTCCTGATTTCAACTCATTCATTAAGTTCCCAGGACAATGAAGACTGGCCTCAGCTCCATCAATATGATCCATGACACTATTAACCTCAAGGGAAGGGTTTATCAAATGGTTGAGAGGGTAAGCTTGGAGATTACACGACTGTGGTCTGCTACTTACTAGCTAGCTGGGCCACCCTGCACAGATTACTTAACCTCTCTAAGCTTCAGGATTGTTTTAACTTATAAAATGGGACAAACCTAACATAGAGTTGTATTAAATTTAACAATCCATGCATAATACTCATCACAGAGTCTGCACATGGTAAACACTCAAGGAATCAAAGCTATAATTATTATCTATAATAATAATAAATACTGTAACACATGTAAAAGTATCTTATAAACCAATAAAGAACCATCAAATGCCAGGATTAAGATTTTTTATTCCTCTCTGGAGCTCAGTTTCCTCATTTTAAAAAAGGAAATATATGACTGTTTTCTAGGCTCTTCTAGTTGCAAACTTCTTTCATTTTCTATAGTTAGAGGAGATATGAAATGTTCTATACCCTTAGAGAACAGAAATAAAACCCTCTAAAATTAGGTAGCAATAGTGTGTATTGGAACCAATGCCAACACTGATCTGCTGCTTCCTTAAACAAGTGGCTTGATTTTTTTTTTTTCTCCCATTAATATAATTCCTTGTTCCTGGTGCCTAAACAGTTTTTGCTGATACTCAAGTGCTTGTTAAGTTACAGGCATTAAAAATGTCATTAACACCTTTTTGCTACTCATTCTGGCTGCCCTCAAATTCTCCCAGTGTGACTTTCCCTGAGACATCCTACTCTTCTAATGGCTTTGTCTTAACTTTTCACTCTTTTTAATTTTCACAAGGAACCTCTACAGAAACGACCCACCTTTTAGAGAGACCTTGGGAAGCAGGGTCTGGGCATCCAGGTTTAGGTACTGTATGAAATGTGTGCATCGTCAGGGCTCTGCCCTGTCAGGCTCAATCCAGGATGTGAGTCTGGACCTTCCCCCAGGAAGCTGGGCAGCAAATGGGCTCTGTGTGGAGGGTCCTTTGGGGTTGCATGCTGGAGATGTGGCACAACCTTGTCTGGATGTAAGAAGAGCTACACCTAGTGGGAGAATTCCCAAGTCACAGCTACTCAGAAGAACTTTGGGAAGTTGATTACCTGAATAAATAGCTCCCAGAAAGCCAAGGCCAACCTTTCAGTTCTTCAAGATCAAAACATTAAGGAGAGAGATAATATATTTGGTAAAATAATCTGTGTATAAACTCTCTTCCTGTAAGAAAAATAACATGTAAATGTGACTCATGTCACTGAAAGGGAGAAAAGAAGGAGCTGGTCTGAAATTGGTTCACTACTAACAGTCCTAATGAAAAAATTTTATGTTAGCAGCATTCAGAGTTCAGCAGTGACTTCTTGCTAAGATGGCTATTTTACTCTTTCCCTGGGATGTCTGTGGTCTTGAGTCTCCCCTTTCAAGGGGACATGAATTGAAGCTAAGTCTACTCCTTTAATCATGAAGAAAGTGATGCTTTGAGAAAGTTAATCTGCTGTTGATATCAGGACCAGAAGAGGAAGGGAAAAGCCTGGAAGCTTGTAGACTAAGGAAACCCCTTTCACAGTAATTTTGGAGCAAGGTACTAAGCACCTACACTTTGATCTCGTTCCTCCAACCCAATCTTCCCTTGAATTTCTCAGATGACTAATTTACTTTGTAACCTTTTGAAATATACTTAAAAATTAAGTATTAGGAAAAGATGCTGTGACAGGAAGCATCCTAATGATCTGATGGGGAAGTGGATGTGAGAGTACCTATAATATCCCTGATATTAAATGCAAGGGACGTGCATACGGGAGCAGGTCCTGGAGCACATCACCAAAGTCGGAAAGCCCTCATAGGGAAGCCTACTTTCAGCATCAAAAACTCCAGTTCTGAAGCAATCCTTAGACTATTATGAATTCGAGAAAATGTCCCATAATAAGGCAGTCTTCCTTATACATAAGAGAACTCAGGTGTGAGATAGGCCACATGAAGGGAATGTAGAGAACCTCGTTCAAAACCTAAAGCTTTAATGTACATCAGAACTAATATTAAAAGGAAGCTCCATGACTGCAAAAATGTGAGAACTGTTTCTTCAGGAAGTCCAAATCCAAGCATTAGAGAACTCAGGAAAGAGAGGAAATGTTTCATGAAATTTACAAAACATCTCCAGCCTCAAGTCAACCCTCTCTCAAACATCAGAAAAAAAGAAAAAGCAGGGGAGGAAACTAACAACGGCATACTTGGAAGATCCTTTTGCCACAGACCAGTCCTCACTTTATATCAGAGCACTCACACTCAAGAGAAACCTTTAGAATGTAATGAAGGTGGGAAAACCTTCTGCCAGAATTTACCCTTCAATGTACATCAAGTGACCCATAGAGAAACCATACGAATGTAACACATGCGTGTAAATCATATCTTACTAAATGTGATATAATACACATGGGGGGAAAACTCAGGATATTGAATGTGGAAGGTTTTTTCGGAAGTCAACCTTTACATCAGAGAACTCACTACACCTGTAAAGAACGTGGGTAACCTTTCTTCCAGAATAACACCTGTCGGTACATCAAAGAACTGGTTAAGGAAAGAAAACCTTCCGTGTGAAGTCAAATCCCTAATTCAGAACCAAAGAACACACATAAGGGAGAAAATCTCCGGGAATAATGAATTTGAGAGTGCTTTTGGCAAACTACACGTATTTATGTAGAAACGCTACATAAACAAGAGCAGCGTAAGACATGCATCCAGACAGAATCACTCACTGACTCTCAGGGGACTCCTAAAGGAGAGAAACCCTAACAATGCAAAAAATGCAGGAAATCCTTCTGCCAGAAGACAGAAATCTTTATAGACTGGAATATTCACATAGAAACCCAGAGAAAATATGTAAGGAAGGCTTCACCAAGAAGTTGCAACCTAAACTGAACAGCAAAGAAACAACATTTGAATACTTTGAAAGTGTGAAAATTTTTAACATGAAATTTAAAGCCTGGGGAAATTCCATCAAGTTAGGGAGTTATGTCAAAAACACCTTCTCCTAGCAATAATATTGTTTGAAAAGTCATGTTTAATATGTGATACCAAACCTGTATCCAAAAAATAATCTAGTAAACTCTTCTGTAAACCCAAAATTTATACATAAAAAGATTTTTAAAAAGAAAAAAGTCAAGCCAGTCTAAAGGACACAGGAGCCAGCTCAAGGAGGCACTCAATGGCCAAATCTGTGGTAAGTGGAGCACTAAAATAACTAAGTATAGTAATGAATTATAAATCATTAAAAACATACAAATTTATGAGTCCATACTGATAAAAGAGAGATGGACTGATCAATCAAGAAGACGGGAAGTCTCTTGCTTATAGTAAAAATGCCAAGGGCTAACTGAAAGAGGCACTGGGATCATAAAATCATTACTTTGCAATCATACAGCAAAAACTGGATCAGACAAGAATCACAAATGGATACCAAATCCAGGCGGAAATTGTGATGAGAAGCAGAATATCTGCAACGTCGAAACGTGTCTCTCCACAGGCTGCTGATTAGTTGCAAGGGAAGAAAATATAAAGAGAAATAATACAATGGAGAAATCCGACAACGTCTTGACCGGTGATAAAATTAGTATCTACGAGAGACAGACAGACATCGTGTGCCTCCAGATGTGGCGCCCTGAGAGGGACATATCACCCAAATGGGATTCTGGCTGAGGGTGCTTAACCTCAACCTACTTACAGAGAAACGCCATGCAAACACAAGATGAGGGCTGTTCCTAAAAAAAGGAAACCATGAGGGGTGGGCTATTTCCTCAAAAATAACAATGTTGTAAAAAGGCAAAAAAAAAAAAAAAAAAAGTCTATAGAAATATCCCAGATTAAAAGAGGCTAAAGAGACATGATACCAAGGACTAATTCCTGTATTAAATGAGGAAAGATGCTAATAAGGACATAATTAGATCAAGTGACAACATTGCAATATAGATGGTAAAGCAGATAAAGACAAGTGTCAATATAAACTTATGATGGGTGTGCTGTGGTTATGAACAGCTCAGCGACAGGATGGAGAAGAGGCAGAAAGTGCAGAAGAGAAGGTAGATGGGGTAAAATATGAACAGTAAGTGAATCTGGCTAAAGGGTATACAGCTATTCTCTGTACTATTTTTATTTTGCAACTTTCCGTAAGCCTTAAATTACATCCCCCCAAAAAGTAATTTTTGAAAAGCCAATTCAGCATGCTCTGGACCCTATCTCCTCAAACAATAGGTAGTTATCTCTCTGTCTCATTTGCCTCTTCCCTCTTCACTAGATCATTCTGCTAAGCTTAGAAACATCTTCTTTGTGTTCCAAAAAAAAGCAAACAAAAGCAAAGCAAACAGCTCTTGATCCACAGCTACTGGACCCACTGAAAGACTTATCTACTCACATTGTCACTTTGCCACTTTCCCTTTATCTTCAAACCACTGCAGCCTGGCCTCTGCTCCCATCACGTAATGACACTGCTCTTCCTAAAATCACCTGACACCCCCGGGTTGCCAGCTCCACGGATCCTCTTCAGTTCTTTTGCTACTTAACCTTTCAACAGCATTGGACACTGTTGACCAAACCTCTTCCTTGGAATAGTCACTTCTCTTGGCTTTTGATCAAATACTCTTGATTTTCCTCTGGCCCCTCTGCCCCTCCTAAGCCTCCTTTGCCGTCTCTTCATCCCCTACTTGACTTTTAATGGTTATAGTTCCTACGGGTCTCAGTCTCTCCCTCAAGGGGTCTCATCCACTCCCATGGCTTCAAAACCATCCAAACGCTGATGACTCTCAAACTTATTTCTGTGGTCCAGATCTTTCCTCTGAATTCCATACTCATACAGCTCAACTGCCTTGACATCATTGACCGAAACCTCTCAAACTCAACATATTCAAAATTGAATTCTTGCACTCCCCAGACCCTAAATCTTCTCCCCCAGTCTTCCCATTTCAGGAAGTGCCACTTCCACTCACTCAGCTGCTTAAGTCAGAAAACCTAGATCATCCGCGGGATGTTGAAATCACCAGCAACATTTTTTCTTTATGCTTTTCAGGGGTTTAAAATTTTCCTACAATAAACATACGCTTATGACTACATTAATTAACTAAAATTAAAAGAACCAAACCTCGTTCTTTTTGGGTAATCAGAAACAAAACAAAGATTTGCTTAAACATAATGCTTTATAGCCTCTATATTTGTTCTTAGCTGTAGTTTCATGAATGTCTAAATAAGAGTACTAAAAATTAACTTTCACATTACCGGAAGTGTTTGGATCTACTGAGGACATCACAGCATCAGCTTCTATCTAGAAAAGAAAAAAGCATAAGATATACAATTTCATCAAATGTTTTCACAGTACAAGTTCTTAATTCCTGGGGTGCGGAGAAGGAATGTATTTTATGAGAAACCAACTTTGTTGAATCCAGCAGACAAGTAACATCACAGAACAGCTATAATAGTCATTTTTCTCTTCTATTAATAAGATACCAGATGCTAATCTACTACAGACTCTAATGGCCCCCAAAACTTTATTGCATTGACCAAAACAGTTTGGTCATATAGATTCAACTTGGCTGTCACATGTACAGCATAACCTAAAAGGTAACATTTCTGTTTTAGACAAATACAAGCAATTGTTACAATGGCCTCTATGGGTTTACTTAAAAATTTTTTCCTGACTGTAATAGTAACATGATGTAGAAAACATGAAAAATATTTTTTAATTATGAAGAAAAACATCTAAAACACCAGCCATCCAGTGAAAACCATTGTTAACATTTAGGCCTAGTACAGCTTTTTTTCCCCCCCTCCATGCATTTTTAAACTATTTGAGAATACACTGTATATTAAGTTTGGGGACCTGCCTTCACTAAATATTAAAACATAAGCATTTTCCCACATGGTTAAGAGAGCTTTATAAACATCATGGAATTAGAACCTTGGCAACATCTGATGTAGCTTCTCCACCTTGGATTCCATGCCTTGCACTTCCCTGGTTCCTCCTGCCCCTCCCAGACAACCAGTTCCCAGTGCATCTTCTTCATGGAGTCCCCGCCGACCCTTAAATGTGGGCACTCCCCCCATGTTCTCCCCTCAGGACACTGCCCCTCACACGCCGCACACTCCTCTTGGGCAATGCCCCCTCAGTCTCATGTTTTGAGCTACCACCTGTGAGGAATCCCTAATCTATCTCTAGCCCTCACCTCTCCACCCAACTTCAGATTCCTACATCTAAGGGAGGTGGCACAATCTGAGAGCAGATCTTTACCACCATCACCTCAACACCCAGCACAGCACTTAAAAAAGGAATGCACTTGGGGTGCTTGTAGCCTCCTCGAACTTAATATGCCCCAATCCGAACTCACTGCCTTTCCCCCAAACCTACTCCTTCTGAATTTTCTTATTTTCTTATCCCTTCAGTCCTGCTGTCACATCACTCTGATACGGCCACCACAGGCAACCGTGAATCACCAAGGCATAACTTCTCCCACCACCACAAAGCGCTCCCAGACACTTCATATCAGAGTCTACCTCCGCTGCTCTAAATGATGCCCAGATTCCTATTAAAGTTACTACAGAATTAGACCCTTCTCCTTGCCCTCCTCCCTTTCTGTTCTTAATCTCTTCTCTATCTTAGTATTTATCAGAGTTTCATAAGTCTCTCTACACTAAACTGTGAACTATTTCAAAGTAGGGTCTATGTTTATTCACCTTTATATTTCTAGCAACTAGCAAGTGCTCCTTTGATTAAATGGGAACACAATAAATTTCATTCTGTAAACATCTTCATGAATGCAGAAGTGATTTATTATTTTAGTGCCTTACTGCTTCATGACCTGCATTCAGTAAATATTTCATTTGCTGAAAAGCAATGTTTAAAAATAAAACCCCAAACCTCAACCCATTGTAAGAGGAAAAATCTGTTAAATTTCACAGAGGGAATACATTAAGCGTCACTTAATAAAACTTCATGATTGTTACAAATGATTGTTAAGTGTATAAGTGATTTGCTATATCAGTATTTCACTGTTTAGCGATCTGCAGTAAACAAGCATTTCCTTTGATTAAAAAATAAAATCCAAAACCTCAACCAAAAGTAAAAATCTGTTAAATTTGATGGTGTGTATGTATGTATGTTACCATATCACTGTACTTGTCTTTAAATTTCTCACTTACATGTTCTAAAATTAAAATCAAGTAAATAGATCCAAAGGTGATAAAGGTAGAATGAGACCAGATATCTTTCCAGCTGAACCTGGGTTAAATTCAATGCTTCAAAAGCTGAGTCCCCTTAGCTGACCTGCTCTGGAATTCCAGCTGAAATGATTGCAGGTTAACAGGAGAGCTGCAATTTCTGGGAGCCAGCCCTGAAGCTCCATAATCAACCTCTCAGTAACTAAGCAACCCCTAGCAGTTGAACCTACCTGGGTGGTTCATGGGACATATTTATATCAACAGAACATATTAACAGTGAAGTTGTAATACACTTAAGCATAATGAAGAACAGAGAAGTGGGACATCACGAGGTCCCTGGCTTTGCAGGGCCTGCAATCTGACAGACAGGTAGAGCCCACTCATAGGGAACAATTGGGCCAAAGCAGTTGCCCAGCCACTTTGTCTAACAACAGCAGGAGGGATGACATTCCAGGCAGAGCCCTGAGTGCTCCCTCTGTTTGATGCCTGCAGTTGAATTTCTTAAACCTGGCCAAGATCTTGCCCCTGATTAATTCCAGTTCAGCAGCTTAACAAGAGGGATCCATCACTAGAATGGATGTAACAGACAAGAGGAGCAGCACAAGGACAGGAGGCATAGGAAACCTGTCCTACTAAAATGGGAGATTCACTGAAGTTCAGCTCAACTCTCCTTAATTAGTGCAACCTTTCCTGGAGACCAATGCCCAACAAAATTTCAAATGTACCTAGCACTTGTATTTCTAGGAATTTATTCCACAGAGATATATCCACAAGCAGAGATACAGTTATAAGAGAATGCTCACAGCAGCAATATTTGTAGGAATGAAAAATAAGAGAAACAACTGAAATGACCAAAACAAGGAAACTAGCTAAAGAGAATAGTAAGCAACTATTTTTTTAACGTGCTGTGTGTGCTTTTATGTTCTTCTATTGTGAAGTGAAAAAAGCAAGTTAAAATAAAATAGGCATACTATGCACCCACTTTTCAATACAATGCTAGGCGTGTCTGTCAATACATAGGAAATTTTGGGATGATACACAAGAAACTGTTAATAATGGTAACTCCTGAGGAGTGGGACCCTTTAGTAGGGAGGGAGGGGATTTTACACCCAACTTTATACTTTTCTGGACCGTTTTAATTTTTTGACTATGTAAATGCATTCTTTTCATAATTTAAATGGAGCAAATTTTTTTTTTTTAATTTAAGAAAAAAAGAATCCTGCATGTCACTTCCTCTGTGAATTCCTTCTGTTATCAACATCCCACTCCCAGGCTTCCCTCTTGGAACCTCACTAGCATCTCCTACTTAATATTATTAGCAGCCTGATGACTTAGTCTTGACGGATTCTAATTCATTCCTGAGTTGGATTCTTAAGACATAAGTAAAATTCAGCACTGGACACATCTCTGAAATTGCTCAAAAGGCAGCGGTTTGCTTCATAAACATCCTAAGCTAGCCCTCTGCACTTTACTTAGAATCCATCCACTACTGTATTGTCAGCCCAGTCCCCAAATACAAAAGAAAGTTCTACCTTGGAGGGCTTGTATCCAAACAGCATTACAACAGCAACTTTAAAGTTCTCTCTGCTTAGACAGCCTTTGTTTTCTTCATCGCATGCTTTAAATACCTAAAGAACAGCAAATATCTTTAGTTAATAACACAGAAACCATTTGTTCTATTATTACTAACTCATATTAAGTTTAGACCTCCCAAACCTAAAACTTAGCCAAGAGTAGGGCTGGGAAATGGAATTTCATTATCCTAATTTTAATCCTCAAGAAATCTTAATCTGCTGGGACTTCCCTGGAGAACCAGTGGTTAAGACTCCGAGCTTCCACTGCAGGGGGCACGGGTTCTATCCCTGGTCGGGGAACTAAGATCCCGAATGCTGCCCCCAGGGCCAAAAAGAAAAAGAAATCTTAATGTGTTAAAATGTACCCCCCAAAAAGTGCAAACGACTTAATCGCTGGGTTAATTCCTTTAAACCATTCGGAAAAATTCTACCCAAAATTCAATCCTAGAATTGGGAAGGTGAGGCAAAGGGGCTGGCTTTGAAAGGGGGGAGGAGAGATGGAGATTACAGGTTGTTATACACAGACTATGTCGCGGAGAAAAGAAGGAATTGGAAGTAGAACACTGGACAGGGATCCAGAAGCCTTGCAGCCCTAGCCTCGGTCATTAATCATGACACTTCGGAACGATAGTCCAGCCCTTATCTGTGCAACAAAGCTGAGTGAGAGCCAGGAGGGGGTGACGGAAGTGAAAGTCCCGGGTCAAGTTAAAGTCGGAGACAGCCCTCCGGACACCTACTTCCACCCACTTCTTGTGTTCTGACGGGCTGGCTTCCCACATCCGCGGCCGGGCCCCGGCCTGGGAGAAAAACATCACGACAGTCACACGGGAGCCGGGACGCCTGAACTCGCGACCTCTGCGGCCTACGCCCGGCTTGCAGCGACCGCCCACCAAGCTCCCCGCAGTTCAGGAAGCTGAACTTGGCCGGGTACCTCCAATGTCTTCTCCCATTGGACGGCCTGCGAGCCACTGGCGTTGACCCCGCAGTTCTAGTGGCCAGAGACTTTGTTTAATAATGTTTCCTTGGAACAGCCTATGGCGGAGGGGCTTCCAGGCCCGCCCCCAGCCTTGGCTCCGCCCCTCTCTTTTCCTCTCTCCCCCTTTTAGGAGCCGCGCCACGGTCTTCTCTCCGCCCCTTCCTGCGGGAGTGCCCCCTCAGCCCCTCATGACCCGGAGGGCTTTAGGACCCAGCTGCGGGCATCCCGGAAGGGGAAGGGGCAGGGCCACTCTGCGCGCGCCACGGCCTGGAGCATTTGAAGCGCGCGCAGGCGCGAGTGGCGGCGGAGGAGCGGGGTCCCCGGCGGCTGCGTGTTCTGGGGGCTTCAGGTGAGTGTTTGCAGGCCGCGGGTTCCGGGGCCTCTGGAGCGCGTTCGGCAACTGCCCGCGCTTTTGCTCCTTCCGGCCTGGAGCGCGGGCAACCGGCGTCCGGAGAATTCTTGAGTGCCCCGCGGGACTGGAGGTGGATCCGGAGGGAAGCGGAGCATCTTGTAGAGACACTAGGTAGGGTCCCCTTCTGGGCCTCGGCTTCCTCCAGTAATAGTACCTCTTTGGCGCGAGCAGCTGCTGCTTGAGGAGACCGGAGTCCTGCTGGAGGGGTCCCCCCGCCGCGGATTCTTACTCTGGCTCCTCCACGTAGTAGGCAGATGGCCTGGAGAGTTAGTGCTAGCTAGCATGTTGGGCGCTTACTCTGTGCCAGGCACTTAACCTCTGTGTTTAGTCTCCCCATAAATGGAAACAGTTATGAGTGTGAAATGAGTGTATGCCCAGTAAAGGTGAGCGCACAGAAAAGTTAGCAGCTGTCCCTTCTTACTCAGTGTACCCCGGAATCAGCCCACTTCACTCCATTCCGAGCGCCTTCATGAGCTACCAGAGTCCCTGCGGGAGCCGCCTCACTTCGACTTTTGTCTCCCTCCAAACCATTCTCCATACAGAGTTGTAGGGAACGTAATATTTTTAAAAAGGAGATCGGACCAAGGTACTCCCCTGCTTATTAAAAGGTGCTCCCCTTAAGTGGAGCCTACTGTTCTTAGAATAAAATCCAGGATCTTTAACTTACTCCTGCCCACCCCCTTCATCCTGGACCACCTACCTGTCTTCCTTACCCAAATCTTTCTGTCTGTTTTTGGAGTTACTACAACCTTGTTCTGGTCTTTGCAGGTTGGGTTCCCTCACTGGGAATACTCTTCTTTCCCTCCCCCACTTTTATTTGGCTGATTCCTTTTCATCCTTCAGAGCTCACTTAAATGTTAAATTCAGGATAGTCTAAGGTAAGGGCATCCCTGTTACTCTCTCATACCTGTAAAATATAATGAATATCTGTAAAGATATCTTGGCTTTTTTGGTTATTTTCGTTTGTGTCCATCTGTTTCTTTCTCCTTGAAATATAAGCTTTCCTAGGACAAATTGTTTCTATGTTGTTAATTTCTTATTCCCAGGGCTTGGCACATAGTAGCTGCTCAATAAATATTTTTCTAATGAACATACTCTGGGAGGTAGGTATGACATCCATTTACAGAGGAGGAAGTTGAGGCTCAGCAGTTAAGTAACTTGCCTAAGTGCACATTTACCAGCTAGTAATGACTGGGTTTGAAATTGGAGTCATATTTGCCCACTACTGGCCACACCTGGCCTCAGTTGAGATTGACTTCCATGCCCTCCTGATGGTCTGCAAGCTCTATAAGAAGGGTCAGCTGGAAGCGTAAAAGAAATAGCCCAGCTGGGTCTGGGATGGTAGGGGGAGAGGAGGAGCTAGCAGCTTTAAGAGGAGTATCCATTTGCATCCACAGATTTTTTTTTCTAGTGTCTAATAGACACTCTAATGTTATGAGTTGGCATCTGGTGGTAGAATGTCTTTAGATTTTTACCCTCCTTGGCATTGTAGCTTAACGCAGTGTTTGCCAAATTTCAGTAATGTGGTCGGTTGCTTCCTCCCCAGTTTTGTCTCACTGTCAACATCTGTACTACTATTTGCTTAATATTTTCATTTGAACCCACTTTTACATAAACACTATCTTTAAGAAGTAAACTTCAGTTATTGTAAATGTAATGGAGCCATAAGATACCTTCTGTTGATGTTAAACCAAAGTGTTACTGCCTGCAGAAGAGCCCAAAGTCCGTTATTTGTTCAAAAGCAGGAATAGAGACATTTCAACAAACAGCTTTCTCCTTGATTAAACTGAGACATTGGATTGGAGTGGGAAAGGGAGGTACTTTCATAATGTAATGTTAGTTAACGTCAGGTCCCAGTCACCTCCGCTTTGGGAAATACTGCACTTTGCTGACCCACTGAATGTCAGATCTCAGAGTCAGCCCACCTGTGTTGTAATTCTGATCCTGGTGTCACCACTTACCCAGAGTGTGGTGTTAGACCTGTGCTGTGCGAGGCACTGCCCAGGGAAGACAAACCATGAACAAACAATTGAAGGAAAACACTTAGGTTCTGTCCTTGTAAAGCTATATGACTTGAGTATGAAAGCTGTCTGAGAATGCAGAGAGTCTGGGCCTGTGTGAGAGAGAGATGAAATTCTGATCCCGAAGCCAGATGCAGTCCTCCAAAGTAGAATCAGTTGCTGGTTAATCTTGGTGTTTACCAACAGCTCCCCTTCAACAGGCCAAGCGCCTTGACTGCATAGAGAGGCTGGTAACCTGCTAGGCTTAATGATTTGTTACAGTTTTATTAGCATATTATAAAGGTTTTTTTTGCCTTTAATTGGTAAATAATCTCAGGCACATTTTGGATTGTGAGCAGATCCAAAATTTAAACCATGTATAGAGCAGACAAAAACTTTTTTTCTCTAGGAAATATCTTTTTCAAAGCTTTACTTTTTACCCACTTGTCCTTTTTTGGAGGGAATTCTCTGTCCTCCTCCCCTCTCCCACCCCACATGTGGTTCTAGAAAGTGTAGATAATGATAAAACTGAAAAATTTAGAAATCTCCTAAATAGCTCACACAGTCACTAAAGACGAATAAATATTTTCCTTTCAGAGTTCTCAGGATTTTTGAATTCCATTTTATTTATACGTAATTGATCTGGGAAGAGGGGTGGTGGTGACCTCTAAGAGGTCTGTATACATCTCCTTTTCTCAGGCTGGGAGCTGAACCCTTTTTTCACCTAAAAACTCTGAGACCCTCTCTTTGCTTTAGGATGGGGCAGGAATCTAGGGAGAACAGCCTGAGGAATCTCAGTCGAAGATTCTATTACTCAGTGCCTAGCTTAAGAGCTGGTTTAGAATTCAATGAAAGCTAGAGCTTACAGCAGAGTAGTTTTTCCAAAGATGGTTCTTTTGTTCTTAAATAATTTTTCAGTTGCAAACTAACCGACACTATGGCTCCTTCATAGTGAATTGTGATAGCAGTCTCCAGAGTCTAGAACACTAAAGGAACTTAAGTTTTAAAAAACCAGTCAAAACAAACAAAAAACTGAGCGGTTGAAGTAGGTGTTAAGTAGTAAGTCTGTCTTAACCTCTTTCATGGGAAAACCTGGTTCTCAGATCCTGTAAACTGTAACAATACAGTTCCAACAAGCTGGATTATCTGGTGTCTTAACCCTTATCGGATTAGAAACAATTTAGGGAGAAAAACCTACTCAGAGTTCAAACAGCCTCTAGAAGTGGGCTGAACACAGGGGGAAAGGACAGAGAACTTTTAGAAAACAAGACCTAGACAGAGTGTAGGGCCCCTGTTACAGGAGCAAGTGTCTCCATCCATCTGTGGTCCCTACAGCTGTGGCTGCAAAACACTGTCCATGCCAGGTGGGCTTAATAGTGACCCTGGGCCATGAAGAACGAGTCAAATTATTGTCTAGATGCACTCTGCTTAAAAGCTTCTTGAAATGTGTAATTTAGAGGAGAAACTTTATCTGACTTGGTCATTAATTGAAAAAGGTGAGAAGTTGTGCAAAGTGATAGATACCTTAAAAAAATATACTTTTTAGCTTGAAACATGAAAGTATATTCATTTGCAAGTCTTTCAGTGCAGAATTTAGCCTTTTTTAAGGAGTGGGGGTCATGCTGCAGTCTGTCCTATATCTGCACTCATAACAGGTCCTGCTTACGCTCTAGAGCAAACATGTAGACACTCCGTCCACAATCTGAGTACAGACTCTTGAGTCCTGTAATTTTCCTCTGGGTCTTGTACTAAAGTGTATTTTTTTTGTTTTTTGTTTTTTTAATCACACTAAGGAACTGCTCCTTAGTTATTTGGGAAATCTACTTAGATAGCCCTTTACCCTTGAATTGGTGACATTTTGTAGGTAAGAAAAGCAAAAGTTTCATCTGTTTTCCTCTTGAGAGCAAGAAAGTGGAAGTTAAACTGTGTGGTTTAAAAAACAAAGTAACGTTTTGCTTTAGTACAAGTTCTTTCTCTGCAGGTTTTCGTGGTTTGATTTAGGATTAGATAATCATTAAGTCAGTTGGGTCCTCATGGAAGCATCCCTAGATAATGTATATATAGAATTGATCATTTGATACTGTTTTGAGGATTTTGTTAAGCTTTATGGTAAGTAGCTTATCTTGGGGGAGTAAGAAGTAGTCCCTGAAGTCCTTTGGGCTCCCATACCTGGGTGAGGAATAGGTGATAAATTCCAATTTGACCTGAAATTCCTTAAACTGACCTTAACCCCAAACACCTGTTGGAAGCTTCAGGGCTAAGAGTGGACATTTTTGTTTTGGACTTTGGCTCAAGTCCATTTCCTCAGGCATTTAGGAACAAGGTCTAGGTGGAAAGACAAAGGGAGTGAAGCAGAAGGTAAGCAGGATTTTCGCCGTCACTTTATTTGCCAAGTTCTCGTGGCAGATTGTGGTGATGTGTCGTGAACACCCACAGAGCAGCTGATGTTAGTGACACGTCTTGGCATCTGGTAAGTGTCAGGTGTGCTGTATGTGTCCTAGAAGCTCAGGACACGGAATTTGAGAGCAAGAGAATGAGTGTGCCGGTGGCCTGGTGGATGGGAAATAACGAAATTTCCACCTTTCATTTCCAGAGGAAGTGTAATGTCTCAGGAAGGCAGTTACGGGAGGTGGACGATATCCAGTAGTGATGAAAGCGAGGAGGAAAAGCCAAGACCGGACGAGCCATCTACCTCTTTTCTCCCGCACGCTGAGCAGGGAGCAGCCAGTGAGGCAAAGTACACCTGTTCCGAGGCTCGGAAAGCTGCCCACAGGAGGAAGATCGCACCCGTGAAATTCAGCAACGCAGAGTCCGTTTCAGAAGCTTCACCTCCCAAAAGGCAGAAGGGCGGTTCCCAGGAAGACCTGGGCTGGCATCTCTCCAGCAGTGAGGATGAGCTGCCAACTAATTCAGAACCTTTGAATGGTGTATTCCCTTCAAGATGTATTTTAGGTTTGTTTATGAGTATTGTAGCAAATTGTCCATGTTGATACATAATATATGTAGTTCATCATTAGAGTTTCTTTGAATTCAATAACCAAACACTTCTCCTTATAGACTGCTTTTCTGAATTGCCCGTGACTTCTTTTCTTCCCCCCATCCAGTTTAACTACTGCTTTGATGTGGACTGGCTCGTAAAACAGTATCCACCAGAGTTCAGGTGAGTTCCACGGAGTGATGGATGACGTCCTAACTGTAATGCAGCCTTAAAACACACAATTTGTGTTTCTCAGGCAGCTGCCATGCATCTTCTTTGAATATTTCTTTTGGAACTATTGAAATCATAAAAACGTTAAGTTATACTGGGAAAACAGCATTTTTTGATATATTCTAACTAATCACAAGCCTTCCTAATACAGATTTTAGCATGTCCTTCTGTTCTGTCCAGAAGTAGATTAGGACATATTTCAACCCAAATAAAAGAATTTTAGGTCCAATGTTAGTATGAAGGAAAAGGTCACTGCCACCCGCGTTCTCGACCTATAAGCATGCCATGCTTCACTGGGCACATCAATGCTGTTCTGTTTTTGAGACTCTCTTGTTTCACAAGTGATTTTTCATGTAGCTTAGGAGTTAATGCAGGGGTCATAGGGCCTTCCCTTACCTAGATTATGGAAGTGATGGGTTTTCAGTCTGTCTGCCTCATATTAGGCAGTGCAAACCAAATAAATATGGCATCCCATGGTGACATGCCACCTGTCCCATTTCTAACACATTGACGTGGCAGAGTCCCATAACAGCAAGTAAGGTGGAGGAATACACATGCAGGAAAATGGTTGTCAGGGTCCTCAAAGTCCATGGTGCATTTAGCACATCAGATTGTGGGAACCTTCATTATTAATAATAGATAAAATGCTGGGAGTTCCCTGGCAGTCCAGTGGTTAGTACTCGGTGCTTTCATTGCTGTGGCCCAGGTTCAGTCCCTGGTTGGGGAACTAAGATCCTGCAAGCCACGAGGCACAGCCAAAAATAATAATAATAGATAAAATACTGTTGAAATTTCCCAAGCAGCTTTGGCACTCAAGGGCTCATATTTGACCTGTGACACGTAAGATTAGTTTTAGCTGCATGTAACAGAAAAGTAGAAATAACAGTGGCTTAAACAAGAGAGAGAATAATTTCACCACCCTATTCAAAGTATTGGATGATGCCCACCCACATTAGGGAGGGCGATCTGCTTTGTTGAGCCACTGATTCAAATGGTCATCTCCTCCGCAAGCACCCCCACAGACACACCCAGAAGTAATGTTTTATCTGGACACCCTTGGCCCAATGAGGTTGACACACAAAATTAACCACCACACTGCCGTTTTGTGATAGTTTTTAGAACACCAGTAAATCTGAAGTGATTAATGAGGACTTCAGCTTCTGTCAATAATGTTTAATATTTTATTTTTTAAGAAGACCTGATAATCTGATAACAGGAATTGTTTCTAGGTAACAGATGCATGATTATCTCTTACTTTATTCTCTGTACTGTGTTTCTAGTTGTAAAATAGAAAATTTTTTCCAAATAGAAACAAACGGGGAAGGTGTGTTTCTTAGTTTTATTTTACCTAACATGTTAGAATAAAGCTATCGGGCTTAGGGATTAGGAATCAGTCCTGGATGTGCGTTTTCTGTCCTGTTTCTTTTTAGTTGAGTGTTGTCCCTTCACATGTGGCAGAGAATCATTCTGCATGTGATTGGTAATTGTGGAAGTTGTTCATCTTGCTTGATTGCTTGTTGGAGAAAAATCCAATTTTTGTTCTGTTGGGAGAGCTTATAAAGCTATATTGATTTCTAAGGATTATCTCGCTTTGAATTAACCAGAGTAGATCATGGTTCCTTTAAAAGCCTTTTTAATCTATTCCTGTAGAATGTTTTTATATTGTCCTTTTGAATTTAAAAATAGGGCATTTTCAATGTGCATTGGGCTCTGTTTCATTGAAATATCACCACCTATTAGTGAAACTACATGCTGTGGGCCTGGGCCCCTTCACTTGTATCCTGGGCATCTGGTGCAGGACCTTGCTCACAGTAGGGGTTTAACATATGGCTAGTGAGGAAGTGGTCTACTGTTTGGGCCAAGAGAAGGGAAAGAAAAGAGCATCATACTAGACAACGATGACTGTGTATCTTCTCGTCTGTCTGAATTTAAACATATTAACACAGAGCTGACGGCGTGCCCTTTTGGACCAAAGAAGATAATCGAGGACTTTCTTGAGTCGCAGCCCCTCCAGGTCACAGCAGAGCTTCAGGCGCAGGCCACGGGGCTCCATTGTAAAGGTAACCAGTTACCAAAGGTTAATCGGTCACTGTCCTGTGCTGGCCCCCTACTCAGTCACCACACAGGCCAGAGACAGATGTCGGTGGTCAGCGACCCTTAACTGGGCGCCAGTTCAGCTTCATGAATGATGGATTTTAAATACTCCTGATCGCTTTTTCAGGAAGAAACCAATCCTGCTTGTGCATGGCGACAAACGCGAAGCAAAGGCTCACCTACATGCCCAGGCAAAGCCTTATGAAAACATTGCCCTCTGCCAGGTAAGCTACTCATTGCCCTTCGAGATCATGCTTAGTCTGAGAGTTGGAAAGAAATTGAGACCTTGAGTCTATCCACCCACCTAATGCGGGAATCCTCTCTCCAGCATCACCAACAGACATCTGTCCAGCCTTGGCTTAAACGCTTCCTGAGGTAGCTCATCCTATTTGTGGGTAGCCCTCATGGTTGAAAGATTTTCCTTTATGTTAACCTGATATCTCTGTAATTAGTCAGGGTTCTCCAGAGAAACAGACCAATGAGGTGTGTGTGTGTGTGTGTGTGTGTGTGTGTGTGTGTGTGTGTGTGTGCGTCTGTCTGTGTGTGTGTCTGTGTGTAGAGAGAGATTTATTTTCAAAGAACTGGCTCACGTGATTGTGGAGGGTGGCAAGTCCAAAATCTGCAGGGCAGGCTGGAGACCCCAAGAAGCACTGATGTTGCAGTTTGAGGCCAAAGACCGACTGCAGCCTCATTCCCTCTTCCTGCAGGGAATCAGTCTTTTTTTAATTTCTTTTCCACTTTTCAACAGACTGACTGAGGCTCACAAACATTCTGGAGGATAATCTCCTTTACTCGAAGTCCACTGATTGAAATGTTAATCTCCTCAGAAAATACCTTCACGGCAACATCTGAGCAAATATCTGGGTGCTGTGGCCTAGCCAGGTTGACACACACAGTCTTCTTCCTCTGCCTTCTACGTTGGTCCTAATTTTCCCTCTCTGGAGCCACGTAGACTGAGTCTCCTCCTTGCACGTGTCAGTGATTCTCGTATCTGAAGTCATCTGTTTTGTCCCCCTAGTTTTCTCGTTCAGGTTCAAGCGTTCACTTTCTTCAGTTGTACCTGGTATATCAAGGGTTCCCTATCTTTCCCCAACCTGCCACCCCTCTGGTTGTATCTATTTTGTCCACGTTCCTGTGGAAACGGAGGTTTCAGCATTATTGAGCAGGTTTTTTGGATTCAATTCAGTGGCAGTTTCTTTCTCTGAAGGCAGCTTAAAACTGGTAGTTTTTATTGTGACAACTTATCCAACTTATATTACCTGCCATTGACATTTCACCCATAGCCCTTAGTTCTTTTGCACAAGAATCACTCAATACTGGAGAGACCCATAGATCAGAAGCAGACCTGTTAGAAAACTACCTCACGAGTTGTGTGCTGCATGTGGTCCTAGTCCGATGAGGGGCGTTAAGTGGTCTCATAACAGGCTTGGTTTGCTGGGACCAAAGCAGAAAAGAGGCGAAGAAAAGGCTGTTTCTTTGTATATTCCCATGATTTTGTCCTGATACTTTCCAGTCAGTTCATGGAAATACAGTGAGTCTTGGAGTTTCCTTAGGACTCATTGTTCTAAACTCCACATCTGAAAGGATCTTTTTATGTGTGGCATTTTGTGTAAGAAGCAGGCAAACTGGGCGGGGAGGGGAGGCAAGGGGGTAGCATGGAATTCAGAAAACGTTTACATTTATGATTTCCTTCCTGTGGTGGTTCTGAAGTGGCTGGTGTAATATTCACCTTTTCCTATTTGAGCAAGTTGGTCACTCCATTCATGAGCAGCTTGATGAATGATTCTTTCATGGCCCTTTTCTCTCCTGGCCAATAACTTAGTGAAATTGGCTCAGGATTTCTGCTCTTGGAGTACAGAGACAAGAGTGAACTACATAGAACCTAATTATTTTTCTTTTCCGTTTTCCTTCTAACGTCCTTTTTCCTCCATCCATACAAGGTAAAAGAATTCCAACTCAAGTTTTATCACTTCTTCTAGCTATAGAATATTATCTATGTGTGTATGTGTATTTTTTTAAAGATTAAAACAGTGAGAAATCTCAACCTGATCAATTTTAAACCCGTCTCACAACATTTTTCCTGTGATGTAACTCACTGTACTTTATGTAGTTGGAGTTTTAAATTATTCCATCTCTTTACCCATCCTGTTTGCAGCTCACCTTCTACACAAGATATGCCTTTGCTTAGCAGTTGCCTAAAATCCCCTTGTTTTGCATTTGTTTCCAAAGACAGAAGAGGTTAAACTGCAATAGGATAGCACTTATCAGACTAATAGTGGGCAGAAAATAAAATAACACGGGAATCCTGAAAACCAGCGATAAAATCAATGGAAATACAAAGTGTTTTTCAAATGTACTGAAAAGTTTAGGAGAGGTGGTGGCAGGCCTAGTGGCGTGCTTCAGGCCAGCCACTAGAGGGTGTAACGAGCCCTGTCTTCCAGACCTCGTGTGAAGAGCCTTCGTAAGCTCCCAGCTCTAGTCTGAGGGACATGGTGATTGCCCCATCCTGACTTATTGAAATACCTTTATATCTTGTCTTTTTTTTTTTTTTTTTTAAAGGAATTCCTTTATTTTTATTTATTTATTTATTTATGGCTGTGTTGGGTCTTCGTTTCTGTGCAAGGCCTTTCTCTAGTTGCGGCAAGCGGGGGCCCCTCTTCATCGCGGTGCGCGGGCCTCTCACTATCACGGCCTCTCTTGTTGCGGAGCGCAGGCTCAGTAGTTGTGGCTCACGGGCCTAGTTGCTCCGCAGCATGTGGGATCTTCCCAGACCAGGGCTCGAACCCGTGTCCCCTGCATTGGCAGGCAGGTTCTCAACCACTGCGCCACCAGGGAAGCCCTATATCTTGTCTTTAAAATGAATTTTTGAATTTTTTTTAACAACATAGTGTCATTTGACTAAGCTGGGTCACGTTAAGTCAAATAATAAGTGGATGCTGTCACTTTATCCATTTTGCACACCTGGTGATCCAGGTTCAGACTTCCTGGGTTCTGTCCCAGCTCTCTACCTGCTAGCTGTGTCATTCTGGACCCATCACTTAACCACTTAAAGCCTCATTTCTTCATCTTTAAAATGAATTACTAATACTGTATCTCATAGGGTTATTGGGCAAAGAATTTGGTGCATTTGCCAAAAAGAAGCACCCATTAAATATTATCTGTTGAAATTATTATCATCCTTACTTTTGTGCTTAGACTTGCCCAAAAGCACACAACAAATCGCAAAACTAAACTCAGAAGCCAAGTTTTTTGACCATTGCTTTTTCTGAGCTAAATATCAATTTACAGAGTGACAGTCTTCATTCTAATTTTGTAATTTAAAGACGTGAAATACTGGGATTAACATATACACACTACTATATATAAAATAGATAACCAACAAGGAACTACTCTGTGGCACAGGGAACTATACTCAGTATTTTGTAGTAACCTATAAGGGAAAAGAATCTGAAAAAGAATAGAGATATATATGTATCAATATAACTGAATCACTTTGCTGTACACCTGAAACTAACACAACATTGTGTTAATTTTTTTTAAAAGAAAGACATGAAATGCACTTTCCTGCTCACTCTTCTGTGGCCAGACCACACAAACGCGTGCCAGTCTGTGAGCAGCCCGAACACTGAGTTTACAAGGGTAGTGAAGTTGGCCACCTGTCCGTGAGCATCCCCAAGACAGGAGCTATGTCATCCTCACCTGTGTATTCCAGTTGCCCATTGCTTCCCCCAGCAGACAGGCCCATCTGTAGAGAGTGAGCAGGGGGGCTCTTTGATTTTAATAGCACTTGCTTCCATTTGTAGAGTGCTTACCCCGTGCAGCTCCTTTTCCTAAGCGTTCTATGTGTACTTTTCTCATTTATTCCTAACAACTCCCTGAATCTCCTAACAGTACCCTCATTTCAAAGAGTAGAAAGATGAGGCATAGAGATTCAAGTATTTTCCGAAGTCATACATAGTTGTGAAGATAGGATTTGTGTCCATACACAGAATTCCTAGCTGGTAAGCTATTCTTGACATCTCTATTTATTTTAACTTTTTCATCTTGAGGCCTAACCAAGGTCTTGCTATACTGGATGTGAGATAAAATGTTTTACTTCCCCACCTACCCCCCCCCATTTGTTTGTAAAGGTATCATTTTAAAACATGAAAAATGGATTTAATATATTTATTTTCAGCATCTTCTATGTTATAAATGTGAGAAAACTTTTAACATCATAATGTCTCAATACTGCCACCACTTTCAATGTTTCTTTTAAATATGCTTTGAAAACTTTTTGTGTGTATTTCTGTATAAGCCAAATATCTAATTTTAAAACGTTGCATAGAGTCTCATTTGTTTTTACTAGTTTTCTGGCATCTAAAGCAATTAGGCTTCTCACTTCTAATTACTGTAATGAAAAATGCAATATGTATTGAATCATTCTGGGTAACAAAAAAGAAGTTGTTTTTTAAAAAATCAACCTCATTGGATGCTATTCTAAAAGCTGTTTTGAATCTACAAACAATAAATGCTGGAGAGGGTGTAGAGAAAAGGGAACCCTCATACACTGTTGGTGGGAATGTAAATTGATATAGCCACTATGGAGAACAGTATGGAGGTTCCTTAAAAAACTAAAAATAGAACTACCATATGACCCAGCAATCCCACTGCTGGGCATATACCCTGAGAAAACCATAATTCAAAAAGAATCATGTACCACAGTGTTCATTGCGGCTCTATTTACAATAGCCAGGACATGGAAGCAACCAAAGTCCATCGACAGATGAATGGATAAGGAAGATGTGGCACATATATACAATGGAATATTACTCAGCCATAAAAAGAAACAAAACTGAGTTATTTGTAGTGAGGTGGATGGACCTAGAGTCTGTCATACAGAGTGAAGTAAGTCAGATAGAGAAAAACAAATACCATATGCTAACACATATATATGGAATCTAAAAAAAAAAAAAAAAAGGTCATGAAGAACCTAGGGGCAAGACGGGAATAAAGACGCAGACCTACTAGAGAATGGACTTGAGGACACAGGGAGGGGGAAGGGTAAGCTGGGACAAAGTGAGAGGGTGGCACGGACATATATACACTACCAAACGTAAAATAGATAGCTAGTGGGAAGCAGCCGCATAGCACAGGGAGATCAGCTCGGTGCTTGTGACCAGCTAGAAGGATGGGATAGGGAGGGTGGGAGGGAGGAAGACGCAAGAGGCAAGAGATATGGGGATATATGTATATGTATAACTGATTCACTTTGTTATAAAGCAGAAACTAACACACCATTGTAAAGCAATTATACTCCAATAAAAATGTTTTAAAAAAATTAAAAAATAAAAGCTGTTTTGGCGATCAAGGGCTTGTCCACTAGAGGGCAGTAAAAACTTTAAAAGCAAAAAACAGTTGACCTGAATCTTTTCTAATTTAATTTTCAATAGATAGGGGTATTATTGAGTTTTTAAAAAACAAGTAACTTGACCTCTTTTTTATCCTAGGCAAAGTTGGATATTGCATTTGGAACACACCACACGTAAGCAATTTTTATGAAATGGGGGAGGGAGGATATGAGTTTAATATGTCAAAGGATGCTCTTCAGAAATCGCCCTTAGAGGGACTCACATGTGATGATTTTGCTGGGGGAAAAGATGTCAGTTAGGAAGCAGAGGAAAAGGAGTTGTTTCTGAACAGCCTTAAGACCAAGTACCAGGACTCTGGCTCTGGACATTAAAGTCTGAATCTGTGATGCAGTTTCTGCTTTCTCTTGAGGGCGTTCATTATAGCCGACTGAGGGGGATAGATTGTGGTCCGCGGTTACGCATGACTGTACGTGCGGTAGTCACATGCCTATGGATTCCACTACTTTAAAGAAGGTCTTGTGAATTTTCTAAGATTCTGAGTTGCATCAAATAGAATACTGTTGGGTCAACTCTGTGCTGTGATTGAAAGAAAAACTGTTTCACAAGAAGTTGTCATCTTGAGAGGCTGGTACGTGTCCCTGCTTCAAGACATCTCAGAAAATTCTCTGAGGATAATTTCTGAGACATTGCAAACGACAGACAGGAGAAACTTTTCTCTTACTTCCTACTTGATACGTATCAGCTTGACTCCCGTTTTATTTGAGTCTTACTGTTTTATGGAGCCCTTTTACGTAATTGTTCTCTAGCTGAGAAAAGAATAAGACATGGTTGCCTCGATTTCAGTATTTTTGTAAATCGTATGTCTCTAGAAATATGTCACACTCAAAAGAGTGTGACAGAGCCTTATCTTTCTTCTAGACCAGCAGTGGAAACAGGTAGCCTGCTGCTTCAGGCATGTCCCTTTGGGTATCTGTCCCTAAGGCAACAAGGAATCTCATGGGAGGAAGTGTTTGCCCCGAGTCTTGAAGTGACCACTGTTTTCCTGATATTACGCCAAAAACGAGGGCATATGTTCATCATTCTCTTCGTAAGCTTAAAGCTATATTTTGCCAGTCTGTCTCCAGAAAGGAACCAGAGCAGAAAGCACTGAGCCACTTTGTGAAAGGATACCTATCAAGCATACATTATCTGGTTTTAGGTGCTCTTGTGTAAATGTTGCTGCATTTACCAACCACCCCTAATTGGTAACTTTAGTGTAATGGAGGGTTGTTGAGAGTGACCTCAAGCACCTACCTAGCTGGAGTATCAGGCACAGAGCTCACAGAATGCTAATTTCAGCAAAGGATACAAAATAGCACTGAATAGGCTGAGTCAGCATCTTAGGCTCCTGTAGCTGCACCACTGTGGGAGACACTGATGGGCAGCAGTAGTCAGCCGTCCTGGGTAGAGATTCTGCCAGTAAAGTGTCGCACCAGATGGGTCCTTGTCCCCCACCCTTAGCTGGAACCCTAGCCTAAATACCTTACTGATTCCAGAATACATTCAGCAAGCCCTGTTTTGGATCCTGGGCATGATTTGCTAGACCTGCAGTGCGGGATTCCTGTGCAGGGCACACGTTCTGTGCCCGCAGCCAGCGTTTCTTGGGCGTATTCACACTGCACTTAATATGCTAGCGAGTCATAGGAGAGCCTGGGTCCGGGGAGGGACTGAGTGCTGGGCTGGCCCAGATCTGACACAGTAGCGTTTGAGGGGGGCGGGGCTATCCTTTTTTTTTTTTTTTTTTTAATGCTATTCAAAAAATTACTTGGTCCTTTGTCTTCATTTTATAGACTAGAGCCCCCAAGTAGGTAGGCAGTTTTCCTCCAGCCAGTGTTGGAGACAGGACTAGAACTGTTTATTTTTGCTTAAGTTCTTAATTTACTTTTGTTGTTTCCTCACTGCTAAAATTAAGTCTGTTTCCTTTGGCGCACGCACACACACACACACACACACACACACACACACGCTTTGCAAGTCCATTCTTCCTTCGCCTCCAACACATGCATTTTGCAGGTTAAACCCAGCAGAGTTCCTCATTCAGAGTTGAAAGTGCCTAGGGAAGTAATGATAGACCCTTTCCCCACTCTGTAGTGTGTGTGTGGTTTACTTTTTGTTAAAATGCCAGTATTTTGTAGGAGATTGAACTCATGCCTTGAAATTACTTTCCGTTGTTCATTTTAAAATGTTCTAAGAGTTATTCATTAAATATCTATTACATTCTTGAAGCACAGCTCGGGGGGACGTAAAGTGTTTGGAGACATCATGGTGTTTGTCCTTCCAGCTTTTAGTCTTCGGGTGAGAGAGGCAAGACAAACACATGAGCTAGGAAAGAAGGAAAGCCTTCCAGCTCCTGGTGACAGGTGTGAACGCGTCCCCCGCCCTCCCCCGACAGAGTGGAGCTGCCACAGTAACTCTGAAGGAGTCTCCGGGGTCACACTTGCGTCAGCTGGTGGTGACTACTTGCGGAGCATCTGGAAGTGACCAGATGCAGCCCCATCCTCCAGGAGCTCGTGGTCCTCTTAGAGACGGTGAACGAGCTGTACCCCTGCTTCCAGGATGCTGTGAGTCCCGGGGCTTATCTCATAGTGCTTTAACATGCTGAAGCTCTTTGGTGGCCCCCAGAGCGGGAAGCAAAGGCACCTCCCACGGCCCTGAGACTCCACAGCGGGAGGGAAGCGTCAGATGTGGCCGTGCAGCCAGGAGCAGACTGCAGGATGGGCCTCTCTCCTCTTCGGGCTGTAGCAGGGCCTCCCCTCCATGTGACCCACTCCTGCCCAGTAGCATGAAGTAGCTGCGGCCCTGTCCAGCCCAAGGGAAGCCGTGCACAGTGAGAGGAGGATCCAACATGTGTGACCCAAATAAGCGCTGCTTCTGGTTCACGTGGGGAGCTGGATAGTCCCCATGACCTGTCCTAGCCACGGATTCTGCAGTTGTAAAATGGGAACAATAGCGCCTTCTCTGGATTGGGTGGGATTCAGTGTGCTAGCATTCTGTGCGGCTTCTAAAGCAATGCCTGGTACATAAATGCTCCACAGACATTAGCTTGCCTTCCCCCTGTGCAGGAACAGCTTCAAATAGGGGAAATGTCCCTTCTGCCACCCCCATAGCTTAATAGATAATATGCAGGTCAGTATTCTTCAGGGAAGACCTCATTTCTTTATATGTTTTATCCATTTTTAGCTCTGATCTTATTGGGACATGCCATTTTGGCTATGAAAAGATTAATATGACTCCCCTTAGATTAGTTCTCAATGCTATTTGATAGGATTCACTGACATTAGTGCATGATTTTCCTGTTAATTGCTGCCTTAACTAATGGAAATATTTGTAAAAGTTAAATCATGAATTCATAACTGGCTTATTCTTAATTACAGTCAACTACTAATTTGGCAACTGTGTATGTAAATTTGCTCAGATTTCAGGGAGCACATCTCATACATGGAAAGAAGATTGATTCAACAGCTGTCATTTCTCCAGCTTTGCATTAATTTACCATTTGCCAGCTTGGGTTAAATTCTCATGCTGGCAAGAGCTAAATCTCATTCTGTGTTTGTATAGTCTTTTCTGTATTTTTTAATGCTAATAACCCCATTCTATCGAGATAGTATTTGGGATGTTGTTTATTTGAGAGAACCAGTGGTTCATTTTTTTCCCACGTGTAAACTGACTTCCATCAGTAAATGTTAAGTAGCATTTTGGCCTCCATAGAAATAAGGCAGAGTTACTGCCTTGAATGAATCTCTAGTTGGGGGAGAGAGAATTTAGGTTCCTGAAATAATTAGAAAACCATTGGGAGGCCAAGAATCATCCGAAAGTAGATGGCAAAGTAAAGCAAGGCATGGAAGCAGTAGAGGGAATGTACACCTGGAGTGTTTTACATTTAACAAAACACGTACTGCATTTCATTCTCACATCAGCCCTATGAAGTGAACATGGAGTTGATCCTTCATGCCACAGGTGAGAAGCCGAGGCTCAGGGGACATGGAACGACTCAGAGATATTAAATGACTTACATAGGGTCCTATGACTTCTAACTGATGAACACTGGTACTTAGGTCTTCCAGCTTCAGATGGAAAGCTCTTATCTGTCCTGTTCCCTCCCTCTCACTGGAATTAAACTAAGAGAAATAATCTGATGACTGGGGAGGCCCCATGGGAAAGAAGGGAATCTCTAGGGCTGATTTGAGTAAAGGGAGAAGAAAAGGGAAGACTTACCTCAAGCCCAGGTACACGCTGGTGACAAGTCTGGCGTCTGTAGAGTATGAAGAAGGATCAGTCTCTTGAAAATGCAGCATCTTCCAAACTTAAACTGCAACCCACAGTAGGAAATGCGTTTGTCATTTCAGTCTGCTGCACGTGTCTGTACTGATAAGTGCTGAAACAAGAGTGTCACGAACCAGCACTTAAATATATGCAGTATACTCTTGAGTTTCTAGCTTATTCTGTTGCAGTTTTTTTTTTTTAATGCTAGGCAGCCACGGCGTAGCGAGAGGTTGTGACCATACTCTGAAAACACTGGACAGGAAGATTCCTGTTGTCCCTGATAGTAATGGGTGATGCTGAACAGATAATAAGGAGCCAGGCTACAGTGGGGAGGGGTTTAAAGTGCCGGGACTGGCCACGTGGACGGGATGGAGCAAAAAGTTCATATACCAGCAAATACTCAGCATTTTGGAAGGTGCTTTTCCACTTGTCACTTAAGCAGACTTTGATAGCGATGATGTATAGGAGAAAAGAAGACTAAATGTTCAAAGTTGGGATACTGTAATCAGAGTTTAAAGCACTCCTTTAGCTATTGCATTTGCATTAGAAAGGTATTATGAGAGTGCTGTTAATGTTTTTTGATCCTTTTTCTGTTTTTAAAGGAAAATGATGCTACTGCTGTACGAAGAAGGCCTCCGGGTTGTCATACACACCTCCAACCTCATTCACGCCGACTGGCACCAGAAGACACAAGGGTTTGTAGGGTTCCGGCCATTTCTTGGTAGTCACTGTGTGCGCTGAGAAAGGTCAAAAGCGAGAACATTCGATTTATTCTTTTTCTCCTGTTTTTTAATTGTGAAAAAACCCAGAATTATGGCATAGAAAAGAGACACATGTAAAAAAAAGTGAGAGTGTTCTTTTACTACCTCCCGCCAGTTCCTCTGTTGAGGTAGCCGGTGTTAACCGTTTAGCACATAATCATCCATAACTGCCTTTATTATACCTGTAAACATACATATTTATACACCGTAGTTTTTTTCTAGTTTTTACAAAATAGCATCATACATACACTCTACAGCCAAGTAGATCCAAGGATCTGAGGCAGGAAAGAGGATGAAAAATGAAAGGTCTGAACCTATTATTTTTCCATTAAGACCCTCCTGATAACTTTCTTGGTCCTCACTTATTCCTGCACCCACTTTTGCTTGCCACTTCCCAGCAGGTGTCAAAAGAAAGCTTGGGGGTTGATTGTACACTAAAAATGTCCCCGCACTCCCAGTCAGTTTAGTTTCCCATAAAACAAATCTAAACGGCTGTCTTTTTAGAGCCTGTAACATGGTTGTGAATCTCCAAAAGAATTGAACGTGAAGGTTTTTCATGGCTTTTTTTTTTTTTTTTTAATTACTAACCCTTGGTCCTTGGTGCATATATGCCAGATCTAGGTTTTGATCTCTTACGAGAAGTTTAGGTTTATTTTTAGGGATTTTAGGGACTTGTTCAAATCGTTTCACCCTTTGTTCTCCTTCCCGATAAGGCTTCATTATGACCAGCCTTAATTTCGCTTTCTTTCACTTAAGCTATTCTGCACGTCTCTGCCTTCCTGTGTTAGAAGGAACTCAGCCTTTCAAGGTTCGAGTATCTTCCCCTGCATCCTCCTCCTCGTTCCCTTGCTCATACCATTGCCCAGCCTGGGCTGGAACCCTAATCCGGGGCTCTGACTGAGCCCAAGTTAGACCTTCAGTTGAGCTGAGACAGAGAGCCTCCCAGCCCCCATCCTCTGGGCCTGCTGGACCTGAGTGGGCCGTGCAGCACCAGAGCTGCCTCTTCCCTCACACAGCCTTTCCCTGAGCCAGGTGTGTGTCGTCCTCTCTTCACTCCCCTTCCCCACCATAGCAGGTAGCTTGATCCCCTGTCCCCACTGCCTGATGGTTTTCCTATAAACATGTTCTAGTTTCCAAGTGTCCCACTTAAGGTACGCTTCTCAGAATGCAGCGTTGTTGCGATGGGTTCAGGGTCTCGGGGATGGACTGTCTCTAAGAGCCTCAGCCGCAGTGCTCTTGGTCCACCGAGCTTCCGGTTAACAAGGTCTTTGCTGCCCCACGAGCTTCTAAGCTGCTAGCTTGGATTCTGGGACTCGTGACTCATGTAGCCCCATCTAAAAAGGAAGTGAGATTAACATAGCTTGTTCTTGGGGGAACAATAATTAACGTAGCTAAAGGGATTTATCAGTTGGCTCTCCTGTGGCTCAAAGAATCCCACCCACAGCCTCTAGCCCTCTGGAGCTTGAGCTTATAGGCAGCCAGGCCTGTTTCCTTAGGCGTCTCTGGGTTGGCTACTATGGGGAAGGGATTAAGGGTAAATGGCTCGGGTGTTCATTTTTCTCCTTTATTTAAAAAAAACTTTTAATTTAAATGTTTTAAAAAATGTATTGACTAGGTAACTTCACGTGGTTCAAAACTCAAAGTACCAAGGGTATGAAATCTACCTCTAACTTCCCTCTGCCGGCCACCCCAGAATAGGAGGTGCTGTTATCTCACGGTTAGTCTAGATTCTACTCTGTCTGGTACTTTCATGTCGTGGGTTGTAACTTTCTTAAAAATATTGGCTTGGCCAAAAAGTTCGTTCGGGTTTTTCCGTAAGACCTTTTGGAAAAACCCAAACGAACTTTTTGGCCAACCCAATATTTAAAAGTAGTTTTTTTGTGTAATCCTATTTCCTACTCAGCCTGTCATGGCTCTGCTGATTCTTTCCTCCTCCACATGTGTTCCAGCCATCCTTTTCACCTGCTTCTTGGTCCGCCTGTTAATTTCTCAATTTTAAAATTACTTGGCCCCGGATGATTTCTCTTCTTCTTTTATGAAATGTTAAAAACGCCTCACATCTTGGTATCCTGGTTTAGAAAGTCGTCGTCTGTCATGTTCCTCATCCAGAACTACTCTCGTGAGTGGACCTCTAATCCAGGAGGAGCCCCACTCACCCTGCGGGCTCCGAGTTGCTACTGGGAGGAGAGACCTTAGCCAGCCAGCCCGACATGGTCGTGTTACACGCACAGGGTCAGAGGGAGGCCCAGAGGGGTCACCGAGCTTGCCCAGAATGACACAGCCAGGTAGAAGCAGATCCAGGTCCAGAGCCTGGACTCCCGTCCTGGTCGCAAGTATAACCCCTCATGCGAGGGGTCACCTCGAGGTGGGAAGGGAAGGTGTGACTTGCCACCCTGCTAGAAACGTGTACAGAGTTCACAAGACGCACAGCCGGGATCCTCGTGGTTCTGGATCCTTCCTGCCCTGACGGCCTGCCTCTTACTAGTCTCCTTGGAGGGCTGCTGGGTGAAAGAGGAATTGGGCAGTTTCTCTTTTGGCTTGTTGGGTAGAAGTGTGGTGGAAATAAGCCAAGAAGGGGAAAAAGGCAGACACAGCTCGTACTTGCTGAGGCTGCTTTAAGTTAGACCCTGTTCATTACCTCGTGGGCGCCTTGGTGAGGCAGGACTGTTAACCTGATTTTGCTGTTGAAGAAACAGCACAAGAAGTTTGAAGCCATACTTATTTGTAATCTACAAGGGACCAGTTCACAGAAGGACTGGGTTTAGCTGTGGTTGTTTGCCATTTGTGGGTATGATATAGAAGTTTTGGCAAAGTACACTGACAAAGAATTGATGAAAGATGTCTTTAAAGTTTTTTTACTGAATTATTTTAAAGTCTGAGGTTAGTGTTAATATAACATGACTAAATGTGGTCTATACTCATTCCAGACACCAGATGTGGGATTATATGTATCCCATATGTTATATATGAAAGTGAGTTTGTTTATTGAAAACATATTTGCACATACATTTTTTCTTAGATAACTTTTATTTTCCACTTGGTTAAAGAGCTACATTGACGTAGGCATGGGCAGAACCTTGCTGGGGTTACTGCTGGTGGTGTGGAGTTGCTATAGCAATTAGGAGTAGAGCACTTAACTGTTGTCATCAAGTCTTTAAAAATGATGTAGAGGTGCGAGGGGGAGGGAATAAGGAAGGTGCGTGAATGAAGGAGGGAGCATGGAGAGACTGAGTTGGGAGAGGCGGGCAGAGGCCAGGTCTTACTGGGTCTTAAATTCACAGTGAGTTTTTCAAAAATAATTCTGAATATGATGGGAACCATTGGAGTGGTGCCGTCAGATTTGTTTCATGTTTTATAAGGGTGACCTTACCTACCATGTGGAGAGAGGTAGTGAGAATTCCCCTCCTCCTTAGGGTGAGTGCCTAATCAATACAGAGGTACCACTGTGATCAGCTGTGCTTCTGACTGTTAAAGGTTATATATTTTTTTCCATTCCAGAATATGGTTGAGCCCCTTGTACCCACGAATAGTCCATGGGACCCACAGATCTGGAGAATCAACCACACACTTTAAAGCTGACCTCATCAGCTACTTGATGGCTTGTAACGCCGCTCCCCTCAAGGAGTGGATAGATACCATCCAGGAGCACGACCTCTCAGAAACAAAGTACGTGGTCTCTTAGCAACTTGGGGTGCTTACCTTGAACGCCATGTGAGGTCTGGAACACAGGGGCCCGGCAGGAGATGGCTGTCCTTCGGGACGTGATGAGAGCAGGGCCTGTCACTGTCTGCACCTCCTGGTCCTCAGGCACTGAAGTGGAGGCCGGGAGATCTTGCCCCTCACCTGAGTGCCACCACCCCACCCCTCCCATCCCAGCCGGAGAGCTTTCTCTTAAAATTGCTGAGCTCTTTGCCTGGTACCTTATACCCCGTGGGTGTCCCACCATTACTTGATGTGCTCAAAAATGATTTTAAGTGTCAGTTACTCCTCTGAAGAGGCATTTCAAGAAAGTGGGTTGGCTCTTAGAATATTTCTTGCTTAATGTTAGTTTTCCTGCATATTTTGTGATTTGGGGAGTCCACAAATCACTATGTTCTGTAACTTGTGCTTTATATCTTTTTAGTGTTTACCTTATTGGCTCAACCCCGGGACGCTTTCAAGGAAATCAAAAAGATAACTGGGGACATTTTAGGCTTAGGAAGGTAACAGAATTTTTACTATTTTACCATTTTTTTAAAATTTAATGTATGTTCTGTCCTTTTTCATTTATAATTGGTATATTTTGAAGGCAGATTCATAGTATCTCTAGCACAATTCTGGGCAAATAGTAGGCACTTGATAATTGATTGTCTAATTATAGTTTCCAGTAATTACTTGTATTTTAACATTTTGCCTCATTTATAGGTGTAGAGTTAACGATTCTAAATGGCAAAAGTACGTGGAGGATTTTTAGTTTTTTTATTTCTTGTAATAAAGATAGTTAGAGATTTTTTATTCATATAAGTATTATAGCTTTTGATCAGCACATCAAGGATTTTTAACACAAATTCAACACAGAACAGAAAATAGTGTTGAGTGAAGACTACAGCTGAGCTATGATGTGTTTTGTTTGCTAAACCATTGCCCTGAGAACTGTAATTATGACAATGACATTTGCTGCTGGTATGAAAATAAGCCAAGAAAGGTCTTTAACAAAATTAAACAACCAGCAAGTTAAGGTTTAAAGTTTTCCCCACCTCTCTCTAGGAGTCAGTTTATCGACCTTAGTAAATTCCTTAAAGGGGCTTTCTTAAAAGCCCCTCTTTTTCCATAAATTATTTATGTTGTGTGAGAATTCCGCCCGGCCAATGACAACTTTTCACTTTAATTTCCTTTTGTAAGTGAGACCACAGCTGAAAGCGGGCAAGGTCTCGAAGCCACCATCTTTCTATCTTGACCTGGGGAGGAGAGGGTCCCACATACTGGCTAAGTGCACAGCTTTGTGGGCGGATGCCCACACCCGGGGCCAAATCCTGACCTGGTTGCAAGCCGTGTGACCTTGACTTGCTCCTTAACCCCTCTTGACATCCATAAAATGGGCATAACAACAGTACTTCCCTCACAGAATTGCCTAAGGATTAAATGAGGAAATGAATGCAAGGCACGTGCTGAGTGTTGGGTAAGCACTAGTGTGTATTAGCCTGTGGGCCGGTGGTTCAGAACGGCCCGGTGATGGCCCATATCGTGCAGCATCCCAGTCTTACTGGAAGCGGAGTAGCATCTTAGAGTTTGCGGCCACTTTCCACTGTCGGGAACCCGTGTTGCATCATAGCTGCATTCCAAGGAAGATGGGTGATCAGACGTCTGTTCCACTGAGGTGTAAAGAGAAGCCCAGGGCCTTGGCTAGGGCCATGTACCTGATCAAGGACTGAGCCCAGAATAGCCCAAAATAGAAGCCGAGGCCTGTTGTTGGCTCAGTCCTGTTTCCTATGCCATGCTGCACCCAGGGTGGAAGTTGAGAACTATTTGGGCTCTTTGGGGAAGTGCGTTTATAAATATTAATGCCTACTCTGTGATAAGGAAAATAGTACGTATAAACTAAACAATACATCCATCAGAATATGAGCTCCCCTGGGGCAGGAACTGAGGCTTTTTTTTGTTGTTGCCATCTCCAGCCTCTAGGAAGACCTTCGGTACGAGTTTAAATGGATAAAATTTCCCAGTATTTTCTGAATTGTTTCTGCAGCTTTGCATAAATATCAGACAAAGCAGGAAATGCAGGTCAGTCTTCTGCAGTGCTTATGGTAGTATGTATCTAAATGTAAATATATTCCCTTTTATTTACAGAGCGTCACAGCTGCCTAGATCCCAAGAGTTAAACCTCTTTCAAATGATACGCGTCAAAATATACAATAGCTTGACCTCCTAGTATTGTTTAGGTATGTTAAACCATTGCAACTTCAAGGCAGAAATCTAATTTCGTGTGGCAGGTTGGTGCTTTATCTGACATCGCTACTAAAATGGGTCTTCTTTTTATTTTTTTTAATCTCTTTTTGCTTTTAGTACAAATCAAAGAATTTTGGAAGAAGAATACTTGTGTCCACTTACTCCATTAAAATAAAATATCTTCAGTATTTAAAAATATTTCCCAAAGAAGGAAAAAAAAACTACCCATGGGTATGAACTTGGTCGCTAATATTTTCAGCCTTTCCTTGTGAACGAGGCATTCCAAGGGCGGAAAACCGTGTTCTGAGTTGTCACAGCATTTCTGTTCACGTGTTTGGAGTGACGGTACATTCGTTTTTATTCTCTCACAGCTTCTGAAAGAGCATGCCTCATCCATACCTAAAGCAGAGTCCTGGCCTATAGTAGGTCAGTTCTCAAGCGTTGGCTCCATGGGGGCCGATGAATCAAAATGGTTGTGTTCTGAGTTTAAAGAGAGCTTGGTGACACCTGGCAAGGAAAGCAGGACCCCAGGAAGTACTGTTCCTCTTCATCTGGTGAGTGCTTCTCCTCCTTGAGGTCACCGTTCTTATCCTCTGGTCCAGGAGAAGAATCAAGTAAGTCCTCTTTGTCATAGAGAGATGTTTCATTCCGTGGTTTGGGGACGGAAACAGCAGTACATTAGCATAGTCATTTGTAATCAAGTGGCCCTAATATCATTTGGTGCTGGGAGATTGCTGGTTTGTTCAGAGCTCCATCTCAGCCACAGACTAGGCGGCGAATTCTCCATTCCTTCCTTCAGGTCGTCAAGCCAAGGGAAAAAATACTTGATAAATCATTGCCAGCAGAATTACAAGCATTATTATTTTTTTTAATTTATTTATCTATTTATTTATTTTTGGCTGTGTTGGGTCTTCGTTTCTGTGCGAGGGCTTTCTCTAGTTGCGGCGAGCGGGGGCCACTCTTCATCACGGTGCGCGGGCCTCTCACTATCACGGCCTCTCTTGTTGCGGAGCACAGGCTCCAGACGCGCAGGCTCAGTAATTGTGGCTCACGGGCTTAGTTGCTCCGCGGCATGTGGGATCTTCCCAGACCAGGGCTCGAACCCGTGTCCCCCTGCATTAGCAGGCAGATTCTCAACCACTGCGCCACCAGGGAAGCCCGGTCGAAGGTTTTAAAAAAAAAAAAATTGGGGGTAGGAACATTGGGCATGACTGTAGCTTCAAGAACAAGTTGGTAGAATAAGGGGAATCGCTAAAAATTGCTTTTCCCCTTCAGCTTTAATTCTAGAGGCAATACAGCCATTTTAATAAATGGGAAATTGAGGCACCTTAAGGTAAAAATTTAAACATCACAAAGTAGGTTCTCCAACAAATATGGGGCATGGAAACTAGTTATTAATAGGGTGGCAACTATGGCATTTTTTTCCAGATTTTTATACCTAGGAAGGGTTTGTTCCCTAAAGTAGTAAGACTATAAAAGAATATCTGACTACCTGAACTGAAATTTTATTTTTTTGCTTTTTAAAAAAAATGATTTTTCTCTATTGGAATACTGACATCTGTGCAATTTTAACTCTGGTATACCGTGAACTGAACTTTATTCTTTACAAGGAAAAGACAAAAGTTTGAAATGTATGTTTGAACCAAATTAAATTGCCATTTTTGTATGTTAAATTCATGTGGTTGACCCTAAGACAACTTCTTAGGGCCCAGTGTTTCTGGTTAAGAGAAATGTTTTCCACCCTGTATCAGATTCCATCATGACCCTATTCTTTCACATTTACTCCTAATGTACCCTGTATGCCCATTATTGAAATTCAACAGCACTAAAGCCTAGTTTTACAACAGGTCAAATTTCATTTCTTAGTTTTCCCATTCTATAAAATATACCATTCCTTGATTTTTGAAAAATGCTGAAGCCAGTATTTACTGGAAAACAATTCACTCTGTATTCAGGTTATGCAATGTTTTTGGAAATGTTTACCTATAGCGTGTAGGTTAGCTAAAATCTTTCATCATCCAAGACTTCTCTCTAACCCCATGTAAAATGACTACGACTGTTCCCTCACCCAGAAGCCGCATTCTTGAGTATAGAGCTATTTGGTAAAGCACTTGACAGCTGGTAGGGGCTCTCCCAGGGGTAAGTGCTAATTTCTATGCAGAATCTGTAGATTACACCCAGCATCTATCAAGTTAAGGATTAGATCACCTAAAATCTGAACTGTTAGCCACTCACCAGCCTGGCCAGCCTGACACCGTGCCAGCAAGAATACAAAAGATCTAGGAGCCCTTCAGAGACACCTGGTCCCTTGTACACAGGTGCAATCTGTTTGGCTTCTGAGGCAATTTCCACTAGTCCATTTTAAATGGGTTTGGCAGATGAGATAACAGGTACTTCATGTGAAAGAAATGTTATGAATACCAGTTTATGGTTTAGGATCTCTAACATGCAGAAAGAACCAGGAAAGTGAAGTAGTATAGAAATTAAGAGAAATCCAGAGTCAAATGAAAAGAGGTTAATGTTCTTCAATTGTTATATCTTCAATTGTTATATCTTCGTCTAGGATTGATCCCTCGGTCATTATGCAGTGAAGAGTCTTTATTTTAAAGTCTATTTTGTCTGATATGAGAATTGCTACTCCAGCTTTCTTCTGATTTCCATTTGCATGGCATATCTTTTTCCATCCCCTCCATGCTGGATGACGTCTAAGCCCAAAGGTCCAAGGAGGAAGTGAGTCTATCTCTTCCCAGGCTTGGTGCCAGGTAGAACTCACCTTTGCACGCTAATGCAAGGGTGAGGCCTGCGTGGGTGAGTCTTCCGCGGGAGCATTATTTTCCCTCTCAAAATCCCTTCTTGGATATGTGAGAAATCCATAGTCCTCCTTTTCATAAAACTCGACTGCAATTCTTGTGAACTTTATTTTGTATGAGATTGTCCTTCCCCTGCCTGCCATGATTTACAAATTCATAGCACAAAACATTTTACCTTGGCTGACAAATGGCACAGAGCCCTAATCTCATATCTGTAATAACCAAGGAGGCAGTATGGGTTGCTGGTTAACAGCATGATCTCTGACCAGTGCCTGGGTTGGAATCCTTAGTTGTGACCTTTGGCAAGTGAATTACCCTTGATGTGCCTTAGTTTGGACGCACATAGTCACTCACAATATAGGTGCTATTATTACACTTACTTCTTTCTGTTCCTTACCCCTAGTGGAATAAGTCTGATGAAAAGTGTAGATTTGCCTGTCTTCTTCCCCTGGGTCAGGAGCTCAGTAAATATTTTTTTTTAAAGATTTTTTTTGATGTGGACCATTTTTAAAGTCTTTAATGAATTTATTACACTATTTCTTCTGTTTTATGTTTTGGTTTTCTGACCGTGAGGCATGTGGGATCTTATCTCCCCGACCAGGGATCGAACCCACACTCCCTGCATTGGAAGGCGAAGTCCTAACCACTGGACCGCCAGGGAAGTCCCAGTAAATGTGTTTTGAATGAAAGAATGAATACGGAGAAAAAAGGGGAAAGTGAGAATCTCAGTGTGAAGCTGGGGGGAAAAGGAGGGGCAGGAAATGAAAGAAGGGGCAGAATCAGGGGTGGAAGAGGCCTCTGCTTGGAATATGCTTGAATGTCCTGGGAAATGAGGCTTTGTCCCTCGTGCAATACAAGGACATGAGGGACCAGACCTAGGACCTGTCTGTCCCCCACCCCCACCCCTGCTTAGCTTTAGGACAACAGCCCCAAACAGCTCAGCAAAAACTGCTCCAGTTTCCCCTGGGATACTGGGTGACACTGTCCATGGGACACAGAGGGGAGAGGTTTTCACAGCAAGGTTGCAGGAGCCCCTCTTCCACGTCACATGGTATCCAATCTACTTTCCTGGCAGAATTCAGGGCATGAGGGACATCCCCCTCCTGGAGAAACAGGCCTATTGGTTTCTCTGAATTTCCTGTCACTAGAAGACAGCTAGAAAGACAACCTATGGAACAGTAGAGATTGGTACCATCAGACCACATGTGACATTAAAAACACCACAGGGCTTCCCTGGTGGCACAGTGGTTGAGAATCTGCCTGCCAATGCAGGGGACACGGGTTCGAGCCCTGGTCTGGGAAGATCCCACATGCCGCGGAGCAACTGGGCCCGGGAGCCACAACTACTGAGCCTGAGAGTCTGGAGCCTCTGCTCCGCAACAAGAGAGGCCGTGATAGTGAGAGGCCCGCGCACCGCGATGAAGAGTGGCCCCCACTCGCCGCAACTGGAGAAAGCCCTCACACAGAAACGAAGACCCAACACAGCCAAAAATAAAAATAATAAATAATTAAAAAAAAAAAAAAACACCACAAACAAGGGTAAGAGACATGTAATCTACTGAGGGGAAAAAAAAAAAAAAAACCCAATACCCTTTGCATCATTAGAATCCCCAACGTAAAGAGAGTTCTTATGAAACAATTTTTCAAAAGAACTGTCTTTAAAAAGGAACTCAGACTAGAAGAGGTAGTTCCTAAAAAGACAATTATACATGGCCGATAAATATTTGAAAACGTGTTCAATCTTGCTAATACTAAAAATCATTTTTAAGAGATAACTTTGTGTGTGTGTGTGTGTGTGTGTGTGTGTGTGTGTGTGTATGTGTTCAATGCATCTATTAGTCAGGGTTTGGCTGCAGATAACAGAAGTCACTCTAGGTAACTTAAGCAGAACAGGTTTTTTGGGTTGTTTTGGTCGTGCAGCGGTCTCCATGGGTCACCGACCATGGGACTGGCCTCTGTCTCGGCGGCCTGAGGAGTCTGAGGGCCCTTGGGGTTCTGGGAGCCTGGGTCCCTCAGTGATGACAGCTGAGCAGCGTTTGGGGACCTGGCCCTGCGGGCGCCAGCAGCTGAGATCTGCCTCCTTAGCGGGGCCTGGGCACTGGCGGGAGGACCCAGACCGGCTGCTGGACTAAGGCTCCCGGGCAGGGTAACCTGTCTGCACAGGGAACCCCTCCTCTTAGGCAGTGCCTGGACCTCGAGGGGTGAAAGTTGTGCCCTGGGACCTTGCCCTTCCTTGTCAGAACAGAGAATAACATTTGTTTGGTGGAGGCTAACAGGAACATGGTGACCCGACCGTGACCTGACCTCAAGAACAAGGGATGTGACACCAGGAAGTCTGCAACCACTCACCACGCCCCTCCCTCACCTTTCCTATAAAAGGGCTTTGCTGAAAGCTTGGGGAGTTCTGGGTTTTTAAGGCATGAGCCACCCGTCTCCTTGAAGGGCCCTGCAACATACCTTTCTCTGCTCCGAACTGACGTTTTGGTATTGTTTGGCCTCACTGTTTGTCAGGCACACAGACTAGCCTTCCGTAACATGACCTCTTCCTTGGGTTTGATAATTTGCCAAAAGGCTCACAGATCTCACGAAAGCACTTTACTCACCATTACTGATTTATTACAAAGGATATTAAAGGATACAAATGAACAGCCAGATGGAAAAGTACCTATGAGGAAGTCCGGAGCACAGGAAGTGCAGTCCCCATAGGCTTCAGGCACCAGTTGGGCACAGACTATGCCACCCAGGCTCTTGGGGACACACTGGCAAGTTCCTCCAAGAAATGAGTTCAGCTGTGTCCCATGCTGGCTCCGGGGTGGTGGGGAGGCTCACTCGACCTAAGCTTGGTGAATTCCCCCATTGTCCTTTAGGACTTCCCAAAGTCACCGGACATAGAGACAGTGCGTGGGAAAGGTTTCCCAGATGGTCTGGTGATCCCCACATCGAAGAAAAGATTAACTGCCGTGAAGCTGATTTCTCTGCATGTAACAAAGGACCCAGTTTAGCTTGATTATTGGAGGCAGCCCGACCTTCCCCAACCATCAGTGAGCAACAGGCGAGGCATGAAAACCTGCGGAAAACACCACCTCCAATACAGGCTGGTTGAGTTGTAAATTAAATGCTAAAACGTTTTCGAGGCTCCAGGCACACAGTCAGTACGTAAACAGCCACTGCGCTAAAACCAAAGCAAGAATACAAGAACTTATGTTCCCATACAGGAGCTAGAACAGAGCCCCTTCAGAGGAGGTACGGCGGGCTCCACCTGTTGATCCCGCTCCCTAAGCCCGAGAGGAGGACCTACCTGCGCAGCCCATTGCACCCACCGTCCGCGCTCTCGGTATCTGGACTGCGAAAGCCGCCCCGCGCAGCGAATTAA